>NC_088231.1:24413554-24436054 GCF_036934945.1 Oncorhynchus masou masou
AGAACAACTTGCTACGGACCAATCACTGTGGACAGAACAACTTGCTACGGACCAATCACTGTGGACAGAACAGCTTGGTACGGACCTATCACTGTGGACAGAACAGCTTGCTACGGACCAATCACTGTGTACAGAACAGCTTGCTACGGACCAATCAATGTGGACAGAACAGCTTGCTACGGACCAATCACTGTGGACAGAACAGCTTGGTACGGACCAATCACTGTGGACAGAACAGCTTGCTACGGACCAATCACTGTGGACAGAACAGCTTGGTACGGACCAATCACTGTGGACAGAACAGCTTGCTTACGGACCAATCACTGTGGACAGAACAGCTTGCTACGGACCAATCACTGTGGACAGAACAGCTTGCTACGGACCAATCACTGTGTACAGAACAGCTTGCTACGGACCAATCACTGTGTACGGAACAGCTTGTTTCGGAGCAGGGAAAAAGGACATTGTTGTTTAAATACATTGGACAGACAAATCAGGACAGATGCGCGTAAAGACATTGGACAGACAAATCCAGGGCGCGTGATGCGACGAAGGGAGGAACAGGAGGCGCTGGGCCTCTCGTTGTTATGACATGCGTTATCTGAATTAGGCCCTCAGCATTACATCTACGGAGGAGCGGCTATGAACGTCTTTGAAATTCAAGAAGAGCTGGTTTTTACATTGGACCAAAACTAGCGAGTTTAACTAACAATCTTGTGTGCAGAGCGACAACCAGAATGAAGTTGTTGTCTTTCTTTTTTAAACAGGACGTATCCTTTTTGTGGATAATTATTCCAATGTTGAAGTATCTTCATCTGGCGTTAATACATTCTTCACAAACAAAGAACAGTAGAAGGCTGGTAGACTCTGATTCAGAGTTGAATCAGGCTTGTGACAGTAGAAGGCTGGTAGACTCTGATTCAGAGTTGAATCAGGCTTGTGACATTAGAAGGCTGGTAGACTCTGATTCAGAGTTGAATCAGGTTTGTGACAGTAGAAGGCTGGTAGACTCTGATTCAGAGTTGAATCAGGCTTGTGACAGTAGAAGGTTGGTAGACTCTGATTCAGAGTTGAATCAGGTTTGTGACATTAGAAGGCTGGTAGACTCTGATTCAGAGTTGAATCAGGTTTGTGACAGTAGAAGGTTGGTAGACTCTGATTCAGAGTTGAATCAGGTTTGTGACAGTAGAAGGCTGGTAGACTCTGATTCAGAGTTGAATCAGGTTTGTGACATTAGAAGGCTGGTAGACTCTGATTCAGAGTTGAATCAGGCTTGTGACATTAGAAGGCTGGTAGACTCTGATTCAGAGTTGAATCAGGTTTGTGACATTAGAAGGCTGGTAGACTCTGATTCAGAGTTGAATCAGGCTTGTGACAGTAGAAGGCTGGTAGACTCTGATTCAGAGTTGAATCAGGTTTGTGACAGTAGAAGGCTGGTAGACTCTGATTCAGAGTTGAATCAGGTTTGTGACAGTAGAAGGCTGGTAGACTCTGATTCAGAGTTGAATCAGGTTTGTGACAGTAGTAGGCTGGTAGACTCTGATTCAGAGTTCAATCAGGTTTGTGACAGTAGAAGGCTGGTAGACTCTGATTCAGAGTTGAATCAGGTTTGTGACATTAGAAGGCTGGTAGACTCTGATTCAGAGTTCAATCAGGCATGTGACAGTAGAAGGCTGGTAGAGTCTGATTCAGAGGGTGAGGGGCATGTCGACCACACACACACACACTGGCGAAGATGTTCAGCTGGCAGACAGGAAAGCAGGCAGGCTGGCAGACAGGGAGGCTGGCAGACAGACAGTGAGGCTGGCAAACAGACAGGGAGGTTTGGCAGGCAGAAAGGCAGGCAGAAAGGCAGGCAGACACTGGATGGGATTTTTGCGTAGAAGCTTTGATGCATTTTTGTGCAAATGGAAATAATGTCTGGAATGGTTCCCATGCTCTTAAAATAAGGGTTCTGTTCCAGAACATTATAGATCACTTTTGTTGTTCCCAAGTTTTGATTCTGTTCCTTGTCCTTCTTGTCCGGTTTTCTGTTCTGTTCCCTGAACTGGTTCCAACCCCTGGAATACACAAGAACTTGCAGGTGAGTTTACAGCAGAATGTATGTACTTGTGCTGAAGAGACTTACAGACAAGGACTTGCAGGTGAGTTTACAGCAGAATCTACTTGTACTGAAGAGATTTACAGACTGGCAGAAGACTGAGGTGAGTTCACAGCAGTAGCTACTTGTACTGAAGAGATTTAACAAGCCATAATTGACTCTTTAGAGACACATAGTCGGATGAAAACACAGCCAGATGGCTCAAGATTTACTTCGAAATTGGATGTCTGTCCATATCCTAGGATGTTGTGGATGAGCCTAATCCCATGACTCTGTAATCCCATGACTTTGATCCAAAGGTTGGATTCTGTTCAATCAAAGTGGTGGACATGACTGACATTGTTTTAGATGATTGTCACTGCTTTGAAAGTTAGAATACACAAGAACTTGCAGGTGAGTTTACAGCTGACTTGTTTGAAGAGAGACTTTGACTTACAAAGAGAGAGTTCACAGCAAGCAGAGAGAGAACAGAGAGAGAACAGAGAGAGAACAGAGAGAGAACAGAGAGAGAACAGAGAGATAGGGACAGAACAGAAATAGATGAGAGAGAGAACAGAGAGAGAACAGAGAGAGAACAGAGAGAGAACAGGGAGAGAGGGAGAGAGAGAGAACAGAGAGAGAGAGATAGGGACAGAACAGAGAGAGGTCAGAGACAGGGGGAGAGAGAGAACAGAGAGAGAACAGGGACAGAGAGAGAGAGAGAACAGAGAGAACAGAGAGAGAGAGAGAGAACAGAGAGAACAGAGAGAGAGAGAGAGGGAGAGAGAGAGAGAGAGAGAAAGATTGTTATGAAAAACACTCTAGAAGTCATCTGTTTATTTATGTAGCAGAGCAGAAAGCTCTAAAGAAAGGCAGAGGCGCCGACATGTAACCTTCAGTAAAGTGACAGTATCAAGCTCAGTGTGTGGGTTTATATTTCCTTCAACGTATCTAACTGTTACCATGCTGCTGCAACCAGACAGCTCAGATGAGCCAGAGCATGTTTTAAATGTTGAAATGTTGAAAGTTAAACACACCAACAGTAAATGTACCGGTATGTAATATTACAAACAAGAAACACTTTTCAACAAGAAAACAGAAATCCACTTTGGGTAAAAAAAAAAATACACATAAACAAAAATAAAAAGAATTTCACAAAAAAAGCAGCAAATTACTAAATAAATAGCTAAAATGAAAATACATAAAACTACTTCTTAATCATGGCCTCTTAAATGACCATATGGAGCATCTCCTTCTGGGAGGGAGAGGAGGAGATGATCGGTGGGGGTGGAGGGTCTCCCTGGCAGTCACCTCCTTCTGGGAGGGAGAGGAGGAGATGTCCCTCTGTTCGGTGGGGGTGGAGGGTAGATGTGGCTGTGTCCTCCCTCTGTTCTGACTCCGATGGGGGGATAGAGTCACCTCCTCCCTCTGTTCTGACTCCGATGGTGGGGATAGACCTCCTTCTGGGAGGGGAGAGGGAGGGCTGTGCCCTCTCCTCCCTCTGTTCTGACTCTGGGAGGGGGGATAGATGTGGCTGTGCCCTCTCCTCCCTCTGTTCTGACTCCGATGGTGGGGATAGATGTGGCTGTGCCCTCTCCTCCCTCTGTTCTGACTCCGATGGGGGGATAGATGTGGCTGTGCCCTCTCCTCCCTCTGTTCTGGGATGGGGGGGATAGATGTGGCTGTGCCCTCTCCTCCCTCTGTTCTTCTGTTCTGACTCGATGGGGGATAGATGTGGCTGGTCTCTCCTCCCTCTGTTCTGACTCCGGGGGAATAGATGGCTGTGCCCTCTCCTCCCTCTGTTCTGACTCCGGGGGGAGGGGTCCCCCTCTCCTCCCTCTGTTCTGACTGGGGGATAGATGTCCCTCTCCTCTCCTCTGTTCTGACTCCGAGGGGGGGGGATAGATGTGGCTGTGCCCTCTCCTCCTCTGTTCTGACTCCGGTGGGGAGGGGATAGATGTGGCTGTGCCCCTCTCCTCCCTCTGTTCTGACTCCGGTGGGGGGATAGAGGAGGGGATGGCTGTGCCCTCTCCTCCCTCTGTTCTGACTCCGATGGGGGGGGATGATATGGCTCTGCCCTCCCTCTGTTCTGACTGTGGAGGGGATAGATGCCCTCTCCTCCCTCTGTTCTGACTCCGGGGGGATGGGCTGTGCCCTCTCCTCCCTCTGTTCTGACTCCGGTGGGGGGATAGATGTGGCTGTGCCCTCTCCTCCTCTGTTCTGGCCTGTCTCCTCCCTCTGTTCTGACTGGGGGGGGATAGATGTGGCTGTGCCCTCTCCTCCCTCTGTTCTGACTCTAGATGTGGCTGTGCCCCTCTCCTCCCTCTGTTCTGGGGGGATAGATGTGGCTGTGCCCTCTCCTCCCTCTGTTCTGACTCCTGGGGGTTGGTGTGGAAGAGGATGATGGAGCTGTTCAGGGGGATAGATGTGTGGTGGATGTGGAAGAGGATCCTGGAGCTGTTCACTCCGGTGGGGGGATAGATGTGTGTGTTGGTGTGGAAGAGGGATGTAGGGGGTAGATGGAGTTGGTGTGGAGGAGGATGTATGTAGCTGTTCAGGGGGTAGATGTGTGTGTGTTGGTGTGGAGAGGAGGAATGGAGCTGTTCTGGGGGGTAGATGTGTGTGTGTTGGTGTGGAACCATGGAGCTGTTATCTTTATGACTTCAATTGGAAGAGGATGTATGGAGCTGTTCAAGATGTGTGTTGTGTGGAGGAGGATGTATGGAGCTGTTCACTCCGGGGGGGGTAGATGTGTGTGTGTGTTGGTGTGGAGGAGGATGTATGGAGCTGTTGGGGGGTAGATGTGTGTGTGTGTGGAGGAGGATGTGGAGCTGTTCCGGTGGGGGGGTAGATGTGTGTGTGTGAAGAGGATGTGGAGCTGTTCAGGGGGGTAGTGTGTGTGTGTTGGTGTGGAGGAGGATGTATGGAGCTGTTCACTCCGGGGGGGGATAGATGTGTGTGTTGTGTGGAGGAGGATGTATGGAGCATCATTATGTTGGTGTGGAAGAGGATGTATGGAGCTGTTCAGACAGGAGACCAAATCTACCATTAATATCTTTATGACTTCAAGTGACTGGAATGTGTGAGACAGTTGTTCACACCCAGAAACACATGGAGGTGTGTGTGTGGGGGTGTATAGTCAGTTATGGAGATGACTGGAGTGACAGAGACGAGGGGGGGCATATAGTCAGTTATGGAGATGACTGGAGGACAGAGACGAGGGGGGGCATGTAGTCAGTTATGGAGGTGACTGGAGGACAGAGACGGGGGGGCATATAGTCAGTTATGGAGGTGACTGGAGGACAGAGACGGGGGAGGGCATATAGTCAGTTATGGAGGTGACTGGAGGACAGAGACGAGGGGGGGGGCATATAGTCAGTTATGGAGGTGACTGGAGGACAGAGACGGGGGGGGGCATATAGTCAGTTATGGAGGTGACTGGAGGACAGAGACGGGGGGGCATATAGTCAGTTATGGAGGTGACTGGAGGACACAGATGGGGGGGCATATAGTCAGTTATGGAGGTGACTGGAGGACAGAGGGGGGGGGCATATAGTCAGTTATGGAGGTGACTGGAGGACAGAGACGGGGGGGATATAGTCAGTTATGGAGGTGACTGGAGGACAGACGAGGGGAGGGGCATATAGTCAGTTATGGGGGTGACTGGAGGACACAGACGGGGGGGGGCATATAGTCAGTTATGGAGGTGACTGGAGGACACAGACGGGGGGGGCATATAGTCAGTTATGGAGGTGACTGGAGGACAGAGACAGGGGGGGCATATAGTCAGTTATGGAGGTGACTGGAGGACAGAGACAGGGGGGGCATATAGTCAGTTATGGAGGTGACTGAGGACAGACATGAGGGGGCATGTGGTACATTACAGTGACAGAACAATGTGTACTATTGTAAGCCATTAATCTCCTCCCCCCTCTCTCTCTCTCACTCTCCCTTCCCCTCTCCCTTCCCCTCTCACTTTCCCCTCCCTCTCCTCTCTCTCTCTCTCTCTCACTCTCCCTTCCCCCTCTCTCTCTCTCCCTTCCCCCTCTCTCTCTCTCTCTCTCTCTCTCTCTCTCTCCCTTCTCTCTCTCACACTCCCTTCCCCCTCTCTCTCTCCCTTCCCCCGCTCTCTCTCTCTCCCTCTCTCCCTTAACCCTCTCTCTCACTCTCTGTTCCCCCCTCTCTCTCTCTCTCTTCCCCCTCTCTCTCACTCTCCCTTCCCCCTCTCTCCCTTCCGCTCTCTCTCACTCTCCCTTCCCCTCACTCTTTCTCCCTTCCCCCCCTCTCTCTCACTCTCACTTCCCCTCTCTCTCTCTCCCTTCCCCTCCTCTCTCTCTCTCTCTCTCTCTCTCTCTCCCTTCCCCCTCTCTCTCACTCTCCCTTCCCCCCCTCTCTCTCTCTCTCTCTCTCTCTCTCCCTCTCTCCCTTCCCCTCTCTCTCACTCTATGTTCCCTCTCTCTCTCTCTCCCTTCCCCTCTCTCTCACTCAATTCAATTTAATTCAAGGGGCTTTATTGGCATGGGAAACATGTGTTAACATTGCCAAAGCAAGTAAGGTATATAATATATAAAGTGAAATAAACAATAAAAATTAACAGTAGACATCACACATACAGAAGTTTCAAAACAATAAAGACATTACAAATGTCGTATTATATATATATACAGTGTTTCTTCCCCTTCCCCTCTCTTCCCTCTCCTCTCCTCTCTCTCTCTCTCTTCCCTTCTCTCTCACTCTCCCTTCCACTCTCTCTCCCTTCCCCTCTCTCTCTCTCCCTCTCTCTCTTCCCCTCTCTCTCTCTTCCCCTCTCCTCTCTTCCCTCTCTCTCCCTTCCCCTCTCTCTCTCTTCCTTCCCCCCTCCCTCTCTCTCTCTTCCTTCCCTCTCTCTCTCTCTTCCCCTTTCTTCCTCTCCCTTCCCCTCTCTCCCTTCCCCTCTCTCTCTCTTCCTTCCCTCCTCTCCCTCTCTCCCTTCCCATCTCTCTCCCTTCCCCTCCCTTCCCATCTCTCCCTTCCCCTCTCTCTCCTTCCTTCCCTCTCTCCCTTCTCCCTTCCCCTCTCTCCCCTCTCTCCCTTCCCATCTCCCTCCTCTCCCTTCCCGTCTCTCCCTCTCTCCTTCCCCCCCAGATCTTCCCTTCCCCTCTCTCCCTTCCCCTCCCTCTCTCCCTTTCTCTCCCTCCCTTGGAAACTCCCTCTCTCCCTTCCCCCCCTCTCTCCCTTCCCCCTCTCTCCCCTTCCCCCTCTCTCTCTCCCTTCCCATCTCTCCCTTCCCCTCTCTCTCTAAAGAGATTATTCACTTCAAATTAGTGTATTGTCTAACGTCTGTGGGAAGATCATTTAGCCTAAACAGATATTTGTTCAGATATTTTGACTTTAGTAATTTTGGTATGATGCACCTTGGAAACCTGACAGCTGACTTTTACAAATTGATTGAATTGTATTAACAGACTAACGAACAGAATGCTCAAATATATAGTTTATATAGTTTATATAGTTTATATAGTTTATATTAGTTTATATAGTTTATATAGTTTATATAGTTTATATAGTTTATATTAGTTTATATAGTTTATATAGTTTATATTAGTTTATATAGTTTATATAGTTTATATTAGTTTATATAGTTTATATAGTTTATATAGTTTATATTAGTTTATATTGTTTATATAGTTTATATAGTTTATATTAGTTTATATAGTTTATATAGTTTATATAGTTTATATAGTTTATATTAGTTTATATAGTTTATATAGTTTATATAGTTTATATTAGTTTATATAGTTTATATAGTTTATATTAGTTTATATAGTTTATATAGTTTATATAGTTTATATTAGTTTATATAGTTTATATAGTTTATATAGTTTATATTAGTTTATATTGTTTATATAGTTTATATAGTTTATATAGTTTATATTAGTTTATATAGTTTATATAGTTTATATTAGTTTATATAGTTTATATAGTTTATATTAGTTTATATAGTTTATATAGTTTATATTAGTTTATATAGTTTATATAGTTTATATTGTTTATATTGTTTATATAGTTTATATAGTTTATATAGTTTATATTAGTTTATATTAGTTTATATAGTTTATATTAGTTTATATAGTTTATATTAGTTTATATAGTTTATATAGTTTATATTAGTTTATATTAGTTTATATAGTTTATATAGTTTATATTAGTTTATATTGTTTATATAGTTTATATAGTTTATATAGTTTATATTAGTTTATATAGTTTATATTAGTTTATATAGTTTATATAGTTTATATTAGTTTATATAGTTTATATAGTTTATATAGTTAATATAGTTTATATTGTTTATATAGTTTATATAGTTTATATTAGTTTATATAGTTTATATAGTTTATATTAGTTTATATAGTTTATATTAGTTATATAGTTTATATAGTTTATATTGTTTATATAGTTTATATAGTTTATATAGTTTATATAGTTTATAAAGTTTATATTAGTTTATATAGTTTATATAGTTTATATTAGTTTATATAGTTTATATTGTTTATATAGTTTATATAGTTTATATTAGTTTATATAGTTTATATAGTTTATATAGTTTATATTAGTTTATATAGTTTATATAGTTTATATAGTTTATATTAGTTTATATAGTTTATATAGTTTATATTAGTTTATATTAGTTTATATAGTTTATGGAGCCCAGAGTTTTTCCAGGTGGATTCAGGCAATACATGGAATAAAAACATATATATTTGGATGAATGACACATATGGAATCATGTAGTAACCAAAATAGTGTTAAACAAATCAAAATATATTTTAGATTTTAGATTCCTCAAAGTAGTCACCCTTTGCCTTGATGACAGCTTTGCACACTCTTGACATTCTCTGACTTGTTTGGTTTACTACATGATTCCATACATGTTATTTTATAGTTCTGATGTCTTCACTATAATTCTACAATGTAGAAAATAGTAAAAATAAAGAAAACCCTTGAATGAGTAGCTGCGTCCAAACTTTTGACTGGTACTGTATCTTCAAATATATACCTACATATATTGAAGTATTTAACAATAAATTGAGCTATACACTCATACAGTGCCTTGCGAAAGTATTCGGCCCCCTTGAATTTTGCGACCTTTTGCCACATGTCAGGCTTCAAACATAATGATATAAAACTGTATTTTTTTGTGAAGAATCAACAACAAGTGGGACACAATCATGAAGTGGAACAACATTTATTGGATATTTCAAACTTTTTAACAAATCAAAAACTGAAAAAATTGGGCGTTCAAAATTATTCAGCCCCTTTACTTTCAGTGCAGCAAACTCTCTCCAGAAGTTCAGTGAGGATCTCTGAATGATCCAATGTTGACCTAAATGACTAATGATGATAAATACAATCCACTTGTGTGTAATCAAGTCTCCGTATAAATGCACCTGCACTGTGATAGTCTGTATTATTATTATGTATATATAGATACAGTACCAGTCAAATAACACATATGGATTCATGTAAACCAAAAATGTGTCATGTAGTAACCAGAAAGGGTTAAACAAAGCAAAATGTATTTTAAATTTTAGGTTCTTCGAAGTCGCCACCCTTTGCCTTGACGACAGCTTTGCACACTGTTCTAAAACTTTTGACCGGTAGTGTATTTATTTAAATTCGTCTGTCGTTGTGTGTCTTTGTTGATGTTGTGGTGTCATGTAGCTTATTCTGCTTAGTAATGTTATACCATAGATCAGGCATTCACGATGTAAGCCCCCCCCTCTCCCTCCCCCATCATCACCACCCTGCACAACAGAGCGACATAATACACACTCAGCACCAGCACCCCCAGACGCGGATTGATTTCAACGGAAATCAAAGTCACATGCGGATCGAACAACAGAGGGCGCGGGAGCACCGAGGAGGTAGCGTGTGCCGACGCTGCCGGAATGCTAAACACACAAATCCTCCTGCTACCAATGCAGCACGGAGAGAGAGAGAGAGACGAGTTACCATGTTGTCCCATCCCTCAGAGCCGCGCTTTAACGGCTGTCTCAGCATACTGTACATGGCCTGCGTCTCCCTCACAGCGTTATGAATGGAGTGGAGACCGGGAAGCCCCCTCCTTCCCCCACTTACGGACCGAATCCTGGTGGGTTGGGGGTAACATTGTCGGCCCTGACTGGACCCGGCCTGGTGTAATTTAATTAAAGGGAAAGAAACCAGGAGAGGTGGAAGGAGCTATTGGGATTGTGTTTGCGGTGGGATGGAGGACAGAGAGAGAGAAAGAGAGAGAGAGAGAGAGAGAGAGAGAGAGAGAGAGAGAGAGAGAGAGAGAGAGAGAGAGAGAGAGGTACTGCAGGTAAATCTTTATCTCCTCTTCCCCCCGCGACGCCTTTTGTTGCTTTCTGTAGCCGAGCGGTACACTGCACGAGAGGAGCCGGTTGCTGCATTGCGCTCACCGAGCAGCGCGTGCTGCGGGTCAGCCCGCGGAGATAGAGAGAGTCTGTGGCTGTAACGTCTTCAGTATATATATATATATAGTGTGTGTGTGTGTGTGTGTGTGTGTGTGTGTGTGTGTGTGTGTGTGTGTGTGTGTGTGTGTGTGTGTGTGTGTGTGTGTGTTTTAGTGCCGCAGTCAGACAAAAGAAATATCTACTTCAATATTCTACAGGGAACAACTATACCAAACAAGACCTATACTGCAACGATTCTAACCGACTGACTCAAATATTGACGAAAATAAAACAAAATATTAAAATAGAATACTTACCCTTTTACAGGCCTAATCTTGTATAATGAAAATATATATTATTATATATTATTAAATAATATCCTTATTATTATTATTATTGTTATTAGTCTATATGTTTGCTCTTTGACCTTTGGCCACAGGGGTCATATAGTTTATTCATATAAATCTGATAGCTGGCGGCAGAGAGATTAAAGTTACTATGAGACGTCATCAGAGAACCACATGCCGCCGGATGAATGATGACATTCAGATGAGCTGTTGTCGTCATAACTGGATAAAGAAGTCTTAAGTCGTTATTAAAACGTGTGCGTTTGTGCCGGTTATTACGTTAGTGGGGCAATTTCCATTTAAACCCCAGTCCCCGTAGCCTGTCCAACGGCTGGCTGGCAACCGTACAACACAGCAAAAGAAAATGCCGATTGTGCAGAATACGTTCCCATTATATTCCTCTGACAACCAATATCCTTCGCTGCATCCTCTTTGTGAATAAAGATGTTCCCCTCATCTCATCCCACCCTGAGCCGCGTAAACGCCACATTGAATCTAGTGCAGTGTGACAGCGAGGCGGATAGGTCTGTTACCGATACACACACACACGCACACACCGTGAGCGACACAACTCTGCCTCTCGTTCCGTTCTCCCGTTTCAGCTGAACGATCAAGTTACGTGGCTAGGGATATGTTGCAGTGAAGAGAGAGAGAGAGAGAGAGAGAGAGAGAGAGAGAGGCGGAGAGAGAGAGAGACTGCAGCATCATTTCAGATCAGGCAGAAAGCAAGCCACGCGCGCACATGCAGTGCAGTAGAACGTGCAGGTGAGAGAAAGAAAAAGAGAGAGAAGGCGTGCGTGGAGAATGAACGATAGAATGCAGGACTCTTGGAAAATACGTATTTTCTCTCGGTTCATGACCGACACATCCTCGCGAACGCACAAGGAATTATAATTGACCGGTTTGTTGACTTCGGGATCTCTTTTGCCTTTTAAAAAAAACAAGGGTTGCGGATGTGAGCGAGCTCCGGTTTACGGTTCAGATTATTATTCCGTCCCGAGAAGTGGCTGTGAAAAGCACTATTGTCTTGTGAAGTTCCGTGAAGGCATTCGACCAACTGCTTGGCACGTTGCTTCACTGCGGGGAAAAACACACGCGTAGTTCAGACTCATACCGGAGAGCGAGAGGTAAGAAACCACATTTAAACTCTAAACGATGACCGGACGATATCAAATACTTTACTTTTAAACCGATTGTGTTCCGCTTTGTGGATGTAAGTATTTTTTCACAACATTAGTGATTCGGGGTCCTGAGACAGAGTCGTGTACAGTTTTCTTTGTGGAAGTGCTGCATTGCAGTTTCTCTTCAACTCGTCAAAACCGCCGAGAGAGCCCCCTCGGTCCCCCGGAACGCGACCGGAATTAAGCGAAATTACTAACGGACTAATATAACTGATACGAGAGTCCTCAAGAGAGGGAGAAACGGAATACATCTCCATCATAAAAAAGAGAGAGAGTCAAGTGGATTAATTAACGTGAGTAGATGATTTGGTTTCTCTCTTCTTGCCGGATGGATTTGCTGATATCTTTGTGCTCTGAACATCCCAGAGAGACTTAGAGGAAGTTTATTTTTAAACCCTCAACAATAAAGAGAAGGACAAAAGAATAGAGAAAACAGACTGAAACAGAGACACACCGATAGTCACATTAACGACAGAGAGACTGATCTGCAGTGTGTTATTAGAGTGCTGTGTGAAGCTTTCCTGGACCCCAGGCAGCGGAACTGCCAAGAGAGAGAGAGAGGGGAGAGAGGGAGGGGGAAGAGTGAGAGAAAGAGAGGGAACAAAGATATACAGCCCAGATAGACACATTCACGACAGAGAAGGAGGGAAAGGTAGAACTATAGATCCCCAGAGAGAGGAAAGAGAGACAGAGGAAAAGAGAGGGAGAGACAGGAAAGAGAGACAGGAATAGAGAGGGAGAGACAGGAAGAGAGACAGGAATAGAGAGCGAGAGAGAGGAAAGAGAGACAGGAATAGAGAGGGAGAGAGACAGAGGGGAGGGACAGGAAGGAGAGACAGGAATACAGAGGGAGAGACAGAGGGATAGAGAGGGAGAGACAGAGGGATAGAGAGGGAGAGAGAGGAAAGTGAGACAGGAATAGAGGGAGAGACAGAGGGATAGAGAGGAGAGAGAGGAAAGAGAGACAGGAATAGAGAGGGGAGAGAGGGAGAGACAGAGGGATAGAGAGGGGAGAGAGGGAGAGACAGAGGGATAGAGAGGAGAGAGAGGAGAGACAGAGGGATAGAGAGGGAGAGAGGGAGAGACAGAGGGATAGAGAGGGAGAGGAGAGAGAGGGATAGAGAGGGAGAGAGAAAGGCGGGAGCCATGCGGAGGACAGGGGTAGGTGTCTGTGGTGGAGCAGTGTTCTCCTGCTCGGTAACTCTAACTGGACCGGGGGAGTTGTTCCACCTCCTAGTGCTTCTCCTACTAACGATGACTCAGCTCCCGGTCACTGACTCGGCTCTCCGTTACCGGGTGGCTGAGGAGGGCCCCACTGACGTTATGATCGGTAATGTGGCTGCCGACCTCGGCCTGTCCGCGGGCACCGGCTCCGGAGATGTCACATTTGCCCTAGAGAGCGGCTCGGAGTTCTTCAAGATTGATAACGTTACCGGGGAGCTGACTACCGGGCAGCGGAGGATTGACCGGGAGAAGCTGTCCCAGTGTCAGATGATCTTCGATGAGAACGAGTGTTTCCTGGACTTCGAAGTGTCTGTGATTGGTCCGCTCCAGAGTTGGGTGGATCTCTTTGAGGGCCGTGTGGTCATCACCGACATCAACGACAACACTCCTTCGTTTCCGTCGTCGGTACTGACATTATCTGTCGAGGAGAACCGTCCAATAGGCACGCTGTATCTGTTACCCACGGCGACGGATCGCGACTTTGGGCGCAATGGGATTGATCGTTATGAGCTGATTCAAGATGGCAGCTCTCTCCGGGTCGGCGGGGTCAGGGTTGGGGTCAGCGAGGAGAGCAGCCGGTGGGCCTATGGGAAGAGCGGATGGAACAGGAGGAGGAGGGGATAGGAGGAGAGGAGCATTGGATAACAACGGAGGAGGTGCAGGAGGAGGTGCAGGAGGAGGTGTGAGGAGCAGTGTGTTTGAGCTCCAGGTCGCCGACACGCCCGACGGCGAGAAGCAACCACAGCTGATCGTGAAAGGCCCTCTGGACCGTGAAGCACGCGACTCGTATGAGCTGGTTCTACGGGTCCGGGACGGTGGCAACCCTCCTCGCTCTTCCCAGGCGCTCCTCCGTGTCGCCATCACCGATGTCAACGACAACAGGTAGGATGAAAACCTAGTCTAGTGAAAAGCATGAGCTGATGCACACCCAAAAATGTTAGTAGAGGTGCTGACTAATGGAGAGTAAACTGTCTAAAAAGTTGGATTTGTTTACCCATTGAACTAAAGAGCTGGAATAGTAGCATCAGCATAGAGAAACACTAGCATAATTATCATAGAGCACCACTACCTAAATTAGCATAGAGCACAACTGGCTAAATTAGCATAGAACACCACTAGCTAAATTTAGTATAAAGCACCACTAGCTAAAGCTAAATTAGTATAAAGCATCACTAGCTAAATTAGAATAGAGCACAACTGGCTAAATTAGCATAGAGCACAACTGGCTAAATTAGCATAGAGCACAACTGGCTAAATTACCATAGAGCACAACTGGCTAAATTAGCATAGAGCAGCGCCACTAAATTAGTATAAAGCATCACTATTAGCTAAATTAGTATAAAGCATCACAAGCTAAATTAGTATAAAGCATCACAAGCTAAATTAGCATAAAGCATCACTAGCTAAATTAGCATAAAGCATCACAAGCTAAATTATCATAAAGCATCACTAGCTAAATTAGCATAAAGCATCACTAGCTAAATTAGCATAAAGCATCACAAGCTAAATTAGCATAAAGCATCACTAGCTAAATTAGTATAAAGCATCACTAGCTAAATTAGGTTGAAAAGCACAAACAATGTTATCTTCTAAATACATGGTATTTCTTTTCATGTCTTTATCGACCACAGCCCACGCTTCGAGAGAGCCATCTATGAGGCCGAGATGGCGGAGAATGCGCTCCCGGAACCCCCCGTCCTCCAGGTGCGCGTTCCGGACCGTGACGTCGGCGTCAACGGACAGGTGGAGTACGTCTTCGGCGCTGCCACGGAATCTGTCCGCCGTCTTCTCCGACTGGACGAGGCTACCGGTTGGCTGAGCGTCCTCCACAGGATTGACCGGGAGGAAGTGGCCCAGTTACGGTTCACGGTTACGGTAAGGGATCGTGGTCGCGCCGCGCACCGACCGGGCGACCGTAGTCCTGGTGGTCCGGGATGAGAACGACAACGTTCCGGCCGTGGAGATCAGGAAGATCGGACGGATTCTGGTGAGGGACGGAGTGGCGCTGGTACCGGAGAATGTTCTGGTGGACACACCGGTGGCGCTGGTTCAGGTGTCAGACCGCGACCAGGGGGAGAACGGGGCGGTAACGTGCACGGTGGTCGGGGACGTACCGTTCACCCTGAAACCAGCGGGAGAGACGGCGCTCCTGCCACTGCCCGCGGATGACGCTTCGACAGGTGAGATGAAAACACCTCCACATTGATCTGTTTAGAGTTTATTTTATTTTCATTTTTTAAAGTAAAGTTCGGAGTATTCCAGCACGGCGCACCGAGAGGCTGAAATAGTATTGGAGCATCAACGTACGGCACCATAATATAAACCTGACAGCTAGCTACGTTTAGTTGAAAATCACAAAAAAATCACATTCATTTGAGCCATATAAATTCAAAATGTTCTTTATTTAGATTTTTGTGACTCTCCTTCCACAGCAGGAAGTATTTATATTGCTTAATTTCTTCGTAATTTTCGGTTAATATTTAACCTTGTTTCCTCAGAAACCGTAAGAAGTATTTCCTCCACACTTCGGCCCTGTTGGATTACGAGGCCACTAAAGAGTACAGCGTGACCATCGTGGCAGTCGACTCCGGTTCCCCGTCTCTCTCCAGCAACAGCTCTCTCATGGTCAGGGTAGTCGACATCAACGACCACACTCCTGCCTTCGCCCAGGCCGTGGTGGAGGTCCACTTTGCCGAGAACAACCAACCAGGGAGCGTGTGGTCACCGTGGTTGCGGCGGATGCCGACTCCGGCAAGAATGCAGAGATTGTGTATTCATTGGATCCGTCCGTTAACGGCCTGTTCTATATTGATGCTGATAATGGGGATATCCGTGCGACGGGGTTCTGGACCGGGAGGTCAGGGAGAGGTACGAGTTCCAGGTGATCGCCAGGGATAAGGGATTCCCCTCGCTGCAGGGTCGGCCACGGTGGTAATCATGGTGACCGACCGCAACGACAATACTCCGAAGTTCGTCCAGGAAGTGTTCACGTTCTACGTGAAGGAGAACCTCCTTGCCAACAGCCCAGTCGGCATGGTAACAGTAACAGACGCGGATGAGGGTGAGATCGCGGAGCTGAGTCTTTTCGTAGAGATGGAGGAAGAAGAAGGAGATGAGGTGGAGGGAGGAGGAGGGGAGAAGCACAAGGGAGTAGGAGAGGAGGGAGGAAGAGGAGGGAGAGGTGAAGACTTGTTCTCCATAGAGAACAACACAGGGACGATCTTCTCCTCCGTGGCATTTGACCGGGAACGCCGTTCCACCTACACCTTCCGCGTCCGGGCCATCGACGGCGGGGCTCCTCCTCGCTCCGCCACGGCGACAGTCTCCCTCATCGTAACTGATGAGAACGACAACGCCCCCTCCGTGACCTCACCACCAACGAATCCTACACCCTCCTCCCCCGGCCTCCTCCACCCGGACCATCGTCAGAACCGTGGCCGCCTCGGACTCGGACTTTGGCCGCAACGCTGACCTGCGCTTCTCCCTGGTAGGAGGGAACCCCTTCAGGCTGTTTGAGATCGGCCTGGCCAGTGGAGTGATCACTGTGGCAGAGCCCCTAGAGAGGAGACACAGGGGCTGCATCGCCTGGTGGTCAGGGTCAACGACAGTGGAGAGCCGTCGCTCTGCGCCACCGCGCTGGTCCACGTCTTCATCAACGAGAGTCTGGTCAACGCTACACTGGTGGACGCACAGGTAATTATGAATATGTCTTTGGCATGTGTCCTAAATGGCACCCTATTCCCTATGAAGTGCACTACTTTTGATCAGCCGCCCCCATCGACTCTGGTCAAATGTAGTGCACTGTGTAGGGAATAGGGTGCCATTTGAGACTCGTACATACTGTACATGCATACCTCTACTCTACTCTATTCCATTCCGTTCTGACTTTGGTGACATTGAGTCCATTTGTTAAGGCCCTACTGTTCTATACAGGCTATATTTACACTTCTCCTGCTCAATAGCTTAGAATGGGCCAATGCAATGCACCAGCCTATAATGGAATGGTGATTAGAACAACTTAGAATGGGCCAATGCAATGCACCAGCCTATAATGGAATGGTAGGGATCGATTAGAACAACTTAGACTGGAACAGTAGAACAAATGAAAATGGAATTCTAGAATGGAACAAATTAGAATTGAACAATAGAATGGAATAAATTAGAATTGAACAATAGAATGGTTTAATGGAATGTGGCCGCTCAGAGTGGGACATCATTTCATCTTTTAACAAGAACAGTGTAGACCAGACCAGAGCAATAGAGGGCAGACAAATGGATGGATCGAATCAACATATTATCACACTTCATTCAACTGCTCAAAGGGCTTGATGATTAGTTAATTAGTATGATCGGGTGTGCTAGTGTTGGGATAGAATAAAGACGTTTAAGTTAGGGAGACCCCAGGTCAAGGTCTGAGTTGACACATGAAACTGCGGTCCAGAGTTTCTCCTGGTACAGGTTACAGGGTTGGGAAAACTCCTGGCTATGAAGAAACATTTCCATCTAGTTTCTCATTGGCCAACTTGTGACTCCTACTGATAAAACAAACGAATTGAGTCATTTTCTGCTGCGTTGCCATTTTCATTCATCCTTCCAATCACTTTGGCATCCTTCCACCACTCCCTCTCGCACACACACACACACACACACACACACACACACACACACACACACACACACACACACACACACACACACACACACACACACACACACACACACACACACACACCACACCCCCCCTTTGGCATCATTCCACTGTCAGAGAGAATTCTTTGTGCGATGGAGGCAGTAACACAGATAACGTCTTCATATCTGTGTCTGTGACCATTAAACTTTGATATCCTTCTAGTCCATAGCTGTGCTATGCTGGGCTGTTCCAGTCAAACTAAACTGTCTATGGTGTAATGTCAAGGAGTTCTAGATTACAACATGCTTCCAACACATTACAATCCATTGTTCCATAGAATCATTTTGTCATTCTATTGTGTTCTGGTTCCACTCTACAATTCTATTGCAATCAAACGTCTGGTTCTTTTCGTTGCAACTGAACCAGTCCCAGGCATAACTCTGTGCCCGTGTTATAGGCTTCAACGTGGACCTGGAGTTCTCCTTAGTTTTCAGCCATAACAAGGGCCCAGGGTTTTCATGTTTAGGTCACAAGGTAATGAATAAATCTTGGCCCTAAAGCTACACCGCTAACTAAAAAGCTAACTAAAGCTACCGCTAACTAAAGCTACACAGCTAACTAAAGCTAAAGATACACTAAAGCTACACCGCTAACTAAAGATACACTAAAGCTACACTAAACTAACTAAAGCTAACTAAACACAACTAACTAAAGCTACAACGCTAACTAAAGATACACCGCTAACTAAAGATACACTAACTAAAGATAACTAAAGCTACACCGCTAACTAAAGCTACACCGCTAACTGCTAACTAAAGATACACCGCTAACTAAAGATACACTAAAGCTGCAGCGCTAACTAAAGATACACCGCTAACTAAAGCTACACCGCTACACAGCTAACTAAAGATACACCGCTAACTAAAGATTCACAGCTCACTAAAGCTGCACCGCTAACTAAAGATATATCGCTAACTAAAGACTAAACACCGCTAACTAAAGATACATCGCTAACTAAAGCAGCACCGCTAACTAAAGCTACACCGCTAACTAAAGCTACTAAACCACTAGCTATTCATCGTATCGATATCAAGAGAGGCACAGCACTACCTGCAGAGTGAAACGGTTCTGGTGTTTAAAGCTAAGCAGTACAAACTTTGGTGCAGCAGAGCGGAAGACTCCTGGGGGAGCTGGGGGAGGAGGGAGAGAGAGAGAGATGTGTCAGGATGGATGATGAGGCACTGCTAGAGCTAAAGTGGTAGTGCTGCATTCTCCTGTTGAACACTTACAAGGAGACACACCCACAGGAATGCACACACACACACATGCCGCATATACACACACCTAGCATGCACACATACACACACATAGCAGAGACACACACACACACCCACACAGTGTGCTAGAGGCATGCTCAGCAGAATGTGAATGGGACAGAAGAAGACTGCAGAACAGCGAAGAACAGAACAGAAACGATAAGAGGAGAACAGGACAGAAGAGAGAGAGAGAGAACAGAGAAGAACAGAAGAGGAGAACAGAGAAGAACAGAGGAGAACAGAGGAGAAAGGAGAACAGAACAAAGGAGAACAGAGAAGAACAGAGAACAGAGGAGAACAGAACAGAGAAGAACAGAGGAGAACAGAGGAGAAAGGAGAACAGAACAGAGGAGAACAGAACAAAGGAGAACAGAGAACAGAGAACAGGGAGAACAGAACAGAGGAGAACAGAGAAGAACAGAGGAGAACAGAGAACAGAGGAGAACAGAGGAGAAAGAAGAACAGAACAGAGGAGAATGGAACAAAATAGAAAGAACAGAGAAGAACAGAGAACAGAGGAGCACAGTAAAGAGGAGAACTGAGAACAGGGGAGAACAAATCAGAGGAGAACAGAGGAGAACAGAACAGAACAAAAGAGAAAGAACAGAGGAGAACAAAGGAGAACAGAGGGGAACAGAACAGAGCAGAACAGAGGAGAACAGAGAAGAACATTGAACACAGGATAACATAGGGGAACAGAACAGAAGAGAGCAGAATGGAGAACAGAGCAGAGAACAAATGACAACAGAACTGAGAACAGGGAGAACAGAGAACAGAGGAGAACAGAAAAGAGGAGGACTGAGAACAGGGGAAAACAGAGGATAACAGAGGAGAGCAGATAACAGATGAGAACAGAGAACAGAGGAGAAAGGAGAACAGAGGAGAACAGAGGATAAAGGAGAACAGGAGAACAGAGGAGAACAGAGGAGAACAGAGGAGAACAGAGGAGAAAGGAGAAATGAGAATAGAGGAGAACAGAGGAGAAAGGAGAACAGAGAACAGATGAGAACAGAGGATAAAGGAGAACAGAGGAGAACAGAGGAGAAAGGAGAACAGAGGAGAAAGGAGAACAGAGGAGAAAGGAGAACAGAGGAGAACAGAGGAGAAAGGAGAACAGAGGAGAACAGAGGAGAAAGGAGAACAGAGGAGAAAGGAGAACAGAGGAGAACAGAGAACAGATGAGAACAGATAACAGAGGGGAACAGAGGAGAACAGAGGAGAAAGGAGAACAGAGGGGAACAGAGGAGAACAGAGGAGAACGGAGGAGAACAGATAACAGAGGAGAACAGAACCAGTCAACATAAGAACAATATAATGGAACAGAGAAGAGGGGATGAATGGAACCAATACAATAGAGTCTACTAAGACAATAGACAGTTATCCTAACCAAGTCCATTCTCTGATATAAACCCATGAACCAATACAATAGAGTCTACTAAGACAATAGACAGTTATCCTAACCAAGTCCATTCTCTGATATAAAAGAACCAATACAATAGAGTGGAACAGAGATAGACAGTTATCCTAACCAAGTCCATTCTCTGATATAAACCCATGAACCAATACAATAGAGTCTACTAAGACAATAGACAGTTATCCTAACCAAGTCCATTCTCTGATATAAACCCATGAACCAATACAATAGAGTCTACTAAGACAATAGACAGTTATCCTAACCAAGTCCATTCTCTGATATAAACCCATGAACCAATACAATAGAGTCTACTAAGACAATAGACAGTTATCCTAACCAAGTCCATTCTCTGATATAAACCCATGAACCAATACAATAGAGTCTACTAAGACAATAGACAGTTATCCTAACCAAGTCCATTCTCTGATATAAACCCATGAACCAATACAATAGAGTACTAAGACAATAGACAGTTATCCTAACCAAGTCCATTCTCTGATATAAACCCATGAACCAATACAATAGAGTCTACTAAGACAATAGACAGTTATCCTAACCAAGTCCATTCTCTGATATAAACCCATGAACCAATACAATAGAGTCTACTAAGACAATAGACAGTTATCCTAACCAAGTCCATTCTCTGATATAAACCCATGAACCAATGCAATAGAGTCTACTAAGACAATAGACAGTTATCCTAACCAAGTCCATTCTCTGATATAAACCCATGAACCAATACAATAGAGTCTACTAAGACAATAGACAGTTATACTAACCAAGTCCATTCTCTGATATAAACCCATGAACCAATGCAATAGAGTCTACTAAGACAATAGACAGTTATCCTAACCAAGTCCATTCTCTGATATAAACCCATGAACCAATACAATAGAGTACTAAGACAATAGACAGTTATCCTAACCAAGTCCATTCTCTGATATAAACCCATGAACCAATACAATAGAGTCTACTAAGACAATAGACAGCTATCCTAACCAAGTCCATTCTCTGATATAAACCCATGAACCAATGCAATAGAGTCTACTAAGACAATAGACAGTTATCCTAACCAAGTCCATTCTCTGATATAAACCCATGAACCAATGCAATAGAGTCTACTATAGACAGTTATCCTAACCAAGTCCATTCTCTGATATAAACCCATGAACCAATGCAATAGAGTCTACTAAGACAATAGACAGTTATCCTAACCAAGT
This sequence comes from Oncorhynchus masou masou, assembly GCF_036934945.1. Classification (NCBI taxonomy): domain Eukaryota; kingdom Metazoa; phylum Chordata; class Actinopteri; order Salmoniformes; family Salmonidae; genus Oncorhynchus; species Oncorhynchus masou. The sequence continues at coordinate 24,435,402 of NC_088231.1, forward strand.
CCATTCTCTGATATAAACCCATGAACCAATACAATAGAGTCTACTAATCTAGACAGTTATCCTAACCAAGTCCATTCTTGATATAAACCCATGAACCAATGCAATAGAGTCCACTCTGACAATTGATGTGTTGTCTTGTCAAACAATGGAGCAGTACCTGTGTGTCTGCAAATCTTAAATTAGTGTTAACCTTTTCCAGAGAGAGATGGATAATGTGTGAATCTGATATTGAGTGTTGTAGGGATAATGTGTGAATCTGATATTGAGTGTTTTAGGGGTAATGTGTGAATCTTATATTGAGTGTTTTAGGGGTAATGTGTAAATCTGATATTGAGTGTTTTAGGGGTAATGTGTGAATCTTATATTGAGTGTTTTAGGGGTAATGTGTGAATCTTATATTGAGTGTTTTAGGGGTAATGGGTTAATCTTATATTGAGTGTTTTAGGGGTAATGTGTGAATCTTATATTGAGTGTTTTAGGGTTAATGTGTGAATCTTATATTGAGTGTTTTAGGGGTAATGTGTGAATCTTATATTGAGTGTTTTAGGGGTAATGTGTAAATCTTATATTGAGTGTTTTAGGGGTAATGTGTGAATCTGATATTGAGTGTTTTAGGGGTAATGTGTAAATCTTATATTGAGTGTTTTAGGGGT
>NC_088231.1:24441054-24448554 GCF_036934945.1 Oncorhynchus masou masou
AATCCTCGTTCCTAACCCTAAAACTAATCCTCGTTCCTAACCCTAAAACTAATCCTCGTTCCTAACCCTAAAACTAATCCTCGTTCCTAACCCTAACCTTAAACCCCCTAGAATTAGCACTTGGCCTCGTGGGGACTAACAAAATCTCCCCAGTCCGTCAAAATGTAGTTTGTTTACGATTCTGGTCCCCATAAGAATCGTTAAACACGTCCAGACACACACACACACACATGCGCGCACACACACACACACACACACACACACACACACACACACACACACACACACACACACACACACACACACACACACACACACACACACAGCAGAGCATGCAACACACACACACACACACACACACACACACACACACACACACACACACACACACACACACACACACACACACACACACACACACACACACACACACACACACACACACACACACACCACTCAATGTGAAGTGGATATTTTATGATTGTAATTCCCAGCCTTAACAGCACTAAATAGAACATTGATTTAGACCTTAAAATGTGTGTCTAGTGTGTGTGTGTGTGTGTGTGTGTGTGTGTGTGTGTGTGTGTGTGTGTGTGTGTGTGTGTGTGTGTGTGTGTGTATGCGTGCTTGTGTGCGTGCGTGCGTGCGTGTGTGTGTGTGTGTGTAATGGGTCTCTCCATATGTAGCTACTGTGTATTGATTGTCCATATTGTGAATCTATGCTGCATTACCACCATCCTGTATCCTAACCACTGACTGACCCTGTTACACACACACACACGCGCACACACACACACACACACACACACACACACACACACACACACACACACACACACACACACACACACACACACACACACACACACAACACACAGTTCTGTACAACTAACCTTGTGGGGACAAATCATTCAGTAACCTTAGCTCCTAAACCTAACCCTAGCTAACCTAACCCTAGCTAACCTAATAGCTAACCTAACCCTAAACCATCCCTAGCTAACCTAACCCTAGTAACCTAACCCTAGCTATGTCAACCCTAAACCTAACCCTAGCTAACCTAACCCAGCTAACTCTAACCTAGTAACTAACCCTAGCTAACCTAACCCTAGCTTCTAACCTTAGCTAACCTAACCAGCTAACCTAACCTAGCTTCTAACCTTAGCTAACCTAACCAGCTAACCTAACCCTTAACCATGTCCCTAAGCTTCTGAGCTCCTAAACCTAGCTCCTAACCAGCTCCTAACCCTAAACCTAACCTAGCTCCTAACCCTAGCTAACCTAACCAGCTAACCTACTAACCTTAGCTAACCATAACCTAACCCTCTAACCAGACTAACCTAACCATAGTAACCCTCTAACCCTAGCTAACCTAACCTAAACCTAATAGCTAACCTAACCTAGCTAACCTAACCCTAGTAACCTAACCCTAACCAGGACTGCGCACACACACACACACACACACACACACACACACACCTATCCTAACTCACTGCTCTGATTAACCCCATTTCCATCTGTTTGGTATCGAACCAGTACTGACCTTACCATGTCAAACCAGGACTGACCTTACCATGTCTCTAACCAGTACTGACCTTACCATGTCTCTAACCAGGACTGACCTTACCATGTCTCTAACCAGGACTGACCTTACCATGTCTCTAACCAGGACTGACCTTACCATGTCTCTAACCAGTACTGACCTTACCATGTCTCTAACCAGTACTGACCTTACCATGTCTCTAACCAGGACTGACCTTACCATGTCTCTAACCAGGACTGACCTTACCATGTCTCTAACCAGGACTGACCTTACCATGTCTCTAACCAGGACTGAACTTAGCATGTCTCTAACCAGGACTGACCTTACCATGTCTCTAACCAGGACTGACCTTACCATGTCTCTAACCAGTACTGACTAGTACCTTACCATGTCTCTAACCAGGACTGACTCGTACCTTACCATGTCTTGAACCAGTACTGACCTTACCATGTCTCTAACCAGTACAGACCTTACCATGTCTCGAACCAGGACTGACCTTACCATGTCTCTAACCAGGACTGACCTTACCATGTCTCTAGCCAGGACTGACCTTACCATGTCTCTAACCAGGACTGACCTTACCATGTCTCTAACCAGGACTGACCTTACCATGTCTCTAACCAGGACTGACCTTACCATGTCTCTAACCAGGACTGACCTTACCATGTCTCTAAACAGGACTGACCACCATACCATATTATCACCATACCATACCATATTACCACCATACCATATTACCACCATACAATATTACCACCATACCATATTACCACCATACCATATTATCACCATACCATATTACCACCATACCATATTACCACCATACCATATTACCACCATACCATATTACCATATTACCACCATACCATATTACCACCATACAATATTATCACCATACCATATTACCATATTTTCACCATACCATATTACCATATTACCACCATACCATATTACCACCATACAATATTATCACCATACCATATTACCATATTTTCACCATACCATATTACCATATTACCACCATACCATATTACCACCATACAATATTATCACCATACCATATTATCATATTATCACCATACCATATTATCACCATACTGAGGGACCTCATCATACCATATTACCACCATACCATATTACCACCATACCATATTACCACCATACCATATTATCACCATACCATATTATCATATTTTCACCATACCATATTACCACCATACTGAGGGACCTCATCATACCATATTACCACCATACTGAGGTACCTCATCATACCATATTACCACCATACTGAGGTACCTCATCATACCATATTACCACCATACTGAGGGACCTCATCATACCATATTACCACCATACTGAGGGACCTCATCATACCATATTACCACCATACTGAGGGACCTCATCATACCATATTACCACCATACTGAGGGACCTCATCATACCATATTACCACCATACTGAGGGACCTCATCATACCATATTACCACCATACTGAGGTACCGATACGATATGTATTGCGATTCTCATGATACTGTATGTATTGTGATTCTCATGATACTGTATGTATTGTGATTCTCATGATACTGTAAATATGTCTCACTATTTAAAAAGAAGATGGAGAACAAGCTATAGGATCAACGATACTGTATTTTGGAGCATTTACAGCCGACTCGCTACAGCCGGACTAGGTACACCCGGACTAGCTACAGCTGACTAGCTACAGCCGGACTAGCTACAGCTGACTAGCTACAGCCGGACTAGCTACAGCTGACTAGCTACAGCCGGACTAGCTACAGCCGACTAGCTACAGCTGACTAGCTACAGCCGGACTAGCTACAGCCGACTAGCTACAGCCGACTAGCTACAGCTGATTAGCTACAGCCGGACTAGCTACAGCAGGACTAGCTACAGCTGGACTAGCTACAGCCGGACTAGCTACAGCTGACTAGCTACAGCCGGACTAGCTACAGCTGACTAGCTACAGCCGGACTAGCTACAGCCGGACTAGCTACAGCCGACTAGCTACAGCCGACTAGCTACAGCCGACTAGCTACAGCCGGACTAGCTACAGCAGGACTAGCTACAGCTGGACTAGCTACAGCCGACTAGCTACAGCTGGACTAGCTACATCTGGACTAGCTACAGCTGGACTAGCTACATCTGGACTAGCTACAGCTGGACTAGCTACATCTGGACTAGCTACAACCGACTAGGTACAGCCGACTAGCTACAGCTGGTTAGGTACAGCCGACTAGCTACAGCCGGACTAGCTACAGCCGACTAGGTACAGCCGGACTAGCTACAGCCGGACTAGCTACAGCTGGACTAGCTACAGCTGGACTAGCTACATCCGAATAGCTACAGCTGGACTCGCTGCAGCTGGACTAGCTACAGCTGGACTAGCTACATCCGGACTAGCTACAGTCGACTAGGTACAGCTGACTAGCTACAGCCAGACTAGTCACAGCTGGACTAGCTACAGTCGGACTAGCTACAGCAGGACTATCTACAGCCGGACTATCTACAGCCGACTAGGTACAGCCAACTAGCTACAGTCGACTAGCTACAGCCAACTAGCTACAGCCAACTAGCTACAGCCGGACTTGGTACAGTCGGACTAAACACAGCCGGACAAGCTACAGACAACTAGCTACAGCCGACTAGGTATAGCCAGACTAGCTACAGCCGACTAGCTACAGCTGCTGACTAACGCTACCAAGCATTTTATTAAATTCTCTCTATATTTTTTTTTACAGTTCAGTACTTGAAGTCAGATATTGAAATAATATAAAGTCCGAAATAATATCTTGATATGTAAATATATTGATTTTCTCCCCCTCTTTCTCTGGTTGTCTTGTAGTCTACTCACTCTGAAGTTATAATGCAAAACGCAGTAACTACGTCATTTCTTTTTACTGCAAAATCTGACTTCAAAGTCTTTTTCGGTCTAGACAGACTCCATGATATGTTCTGATCAACTGCTTTGTTCTTGTGTCAGGAAACTAAATACCACATTCATCAGATAATATACCTTGGCCATCACAGCAGATCAAAGATTTTTGACCAACTTGGTAGTTACTGCGTTTTGCCTTTGTAGGACAGAGTAGTGATTTACAGTTTCTGCTTTTCTCTACTTAAACCCTTGAATTATTTCATTTCCCCTCCCACCCACCACCCCCTCTCTAGGTGGCTCGTAGTCTGGCCGCCCCTCTCTACCTGGACATCGCAGGCGACCCCGACAGCGAGCGAGCGTTGGGGAAACAGCGCCTCTCGGTGGCCATCGGTGTCCTGGCGGGCGCCGCGGCAGTCATCCTGGTCATCCTCTTAGTGGTGATGGCCCGCCAGTGTGGCGCCCAGGGCAAGAACGGATACGAGGCCGGGAAGAAAGAACCGGAGGAGGATTTCTTTAGCCCTCAACCGGCCGTGCCACAAACCAGGGGAGGGACGTTGGACCGCGGACGGAAGCCCCGCAGGGACAAACGGAACGGAGGCGCCGGAGGAGCCGGAGCCAGTAATAAAACTGAACGGCCGCTCTACAGCGGCGTCGTCACGGTCAACGGGCTCCGTCGCCACGGCAACGACCACCACGTCGCCAACATCGACGATGACGACGCAGGACGTGAGCAGCGCCAGCGAGAGGTTGGCGGCTAGGTACTGCGCGGTGGACGGAGACCCCGGGAGCCCACGCATGGGCGCCAGGCATCACCAGTCGAGCCCGGATCTGGCCAGGCATTATAAGTCAAGCTCGCCGCTCCCCGCGGTGCACCTCCAGCCCTACAGCCCCCCAGCCGAGGGGAAAAAGCACCAGGCTGTACAGGAGCTACCCCCCTCTAACACCTTCGTGGGGTCTGGAGGGTCCAGTGGTAGTGGTGGAAGTGGGAACGCTGATGCCATGTCTCTGGGGTCAGACCAGTGTTCTGAGTATGGATCCCAAACGGGGAATAAGTACAGCAAACAGGTAGGACTGATTCAGTTATTCTACTGACACAAACTGAACTGAGCTCAACTGGGCTGGCCTGGTTACCCATCCACCACAGTTGACTGATTAGTGGTGGTGATAATAGGACTGATTAGTGGTGGTGATAATAGGACTGACTAGTGGTGGTGATAATAGGACTGACTGGTGGTGGTGATAATAGGACTGACTAGTGATAATAGAACTGACTAGTGGTGGTGATAATAGGACTGACTGGTGATAATAGGACTGACTGGTGGTGGTGATAATAGGACTGACTGGTGGTGGTGATAATAGGACTGACAAGTGATAATAGGACTGACTGGTGATAATAGGACTGACTAGTGGTGGTGATAATAGGACTGACTAGTGGTGGTGATAATAGGACTGACTAGTGGTGGTGATAATAGGACTGACTGACTGGTGATAATAGGACTGACTGGTGATAATAGGACTGACTGGTGGTGGTGATAATAGGACTGACTGGTGGTGGTGATAATAGGACTGACTAGTGATAATAGGACTGACTGGTGATAATAGGACTGACTAGTGGTGGTGATAATAGGACTGACTAGTGGTGGTGATAATAGGACTGACTAGTGGTGGTGATAATAGGACTGACTGGTGATAATAGTACTGACTAGTGGTGGTGATAATAGGACTGACTGGTGATAATAGGACTGACTGGTGATAATAGGACTGACTGGTGATAATAGGACTGACTAGTGGTGGTGATAATAGGACTGACTAGTGGTTGTGATAATAGGACTGACTAGTGGCGGTGATAATAGGACTGACTAGTGGTGGTGATAATAGGACTGACTAGTGGTGGTGATAATAGGACTGACTAGTGGTGGTGATAATAGGACTGACTAGTGGTGGTGAAAATAGGACTGACTAGTGGCGGTGATAATAGGACTGACTAGTGGTGGTGATAATAGGACTGACTAGTGGTGGTGATGATAGGACTGACTAGTGGTGGTGATAATAGGACTGACTGGTGATAATAGGACTGACTAGTGGTGGTGATAATAGGACTGACTGGTGAAAATAGGACTGACTAGTGGTGGTGATAATAGGACTGACTAGTGGTGGTGATAATAGGACTGATTAGTGGTGGTGATAATAGGACTGACTAGTGGTGGTGAAAATAGGACTGACTAGTGGTGGTGATAATAGGACTGACTAGTGGTGGTGATAATATGACTGACTGGTGATAATAGGACTGACTAGTGGTGGTGATAATAGGACTGACTGGTGAAAATAGGACTGACTAGTGATAATAGGACTGACTGGTGATAATAGGTGACTGGTGATAATAGGACTGACTGGTGATAATAGGACTGACTGGTGATAATAGGACTGACTAGTGGTGGTGATAATAGGACTGACTAGTGGTGGTGATAATAGGACTGACTAGTGGTGGTGATAATAGGACTGACTAGTGGTGGTGATAATAGGACTGACTAGTGGTGGTGATAATAGGACTGACTATGGTGATAATAGGACTGACTAGTGGTGGTGATAATAGGACTGACTAGTGGTGGTGATAATAGGACTGACTAGTGGTGGTGAAAATAGATATGACTAGTGGTGGTGATAATAGGACTGACTAGTGATAATAGGACTGAATAGTGGTGGTGATAATAGGACTGACTAGTGGTGGTGATAATAGGACTGACTAGTGGTGGTGAAAATAGATATGACTAGTGGTGGTGAAAATAGGACTGACTGGTGATAATAGGACTGACTAGTGGTGGTGATAATAGGACTGACTAGTGGTGGTGATAATAGGACTGACTGGTGATGATGGTGATAATAGGACTGACTGGTGATAATAGGACTGACTAGTGGTGGTGATAATAGGACTGACTAGTGGTGGTGAAAATAGATATGACTAGTGGTGGTGATAATAGGACTAACTGGTGATAATAGGACTGACTGGTGATAATAGGACTGACTAGTGGTGGTGATAATAGGACTGACTAGTGGTGGTGATAATAGG
>NC_088231.1:24458554-24478554 GCF_036934945.1 Oncorhynchus masou masou
AGTGTTATGCTGCTGGTATGCAGGGTGGTATGCAGAGTGTTATGCTGCTGGTATGCAAGGTGGTATGCAGGGTGGTATGCAGGGTGGTATACAGGGTGGTATGTATGTTGGTATGCAGGGTGGTATACAGGGTGGTATGCAGGGTGGTATACAGGGTGGTATGCAGGGTGGTATGCAGGGTGGTATGCAGGGTGGTATGCAGGGTGGTATGCTGCTGATATGCAGGGTGGTATACAGGGTGGTATGCAGGGTGGTATGCTGCTGGTATGCTGGTATGCAGGGTGGTATGCAGGGTGGTATGCAGGGTGGTATGCAGGGTGGTATGCAGTGTGGTATGCAGGGTGGTATGCTGCTGGCATGCAGGGTGGTATGCAGGGTGGTATGCAGGGTGGTATGCAGGGTGGTATACAAGGTGGTATGCAGGGTGGTATGCAGGGTGGTATGCAGGGTGGTATACAGGGTGGTATGCTGCTGGTATGCAGGGTGGTATGCAGGGTGGTATACAGGGTGGTATGCAGGGTGGTATACAGGGTGGTATACAGGGTGGTATGCTGCTGGTGTACAGTGTGGTATGCAGGGTGGTATGCAGGGTGGTATGCAGGGTGGTATACAGGGTGGTATGCAGGGTGGTATACAGGGTGCTATGCAGGGTGGTATACAGGGTGCTATGCAGGGTGGTATACAGGGTGCTATGCAGGGTGGTATACAGGGTGCTATGCAAGGTGGTATACAGGGTGGTATGCAGGGTGGTATGCAGGGTGGTATACAGAGTGCTATGCAGGGTGGTATACAGGGTGCTATGCAGGGTGGTATGCAGGGTGGTATACAGGGTGCTATGCAGGGTGGTATACAGGGTGGTATGCTGCTGGTATGCAGGGTGGTATACAGGGTGGTATGCTGCTGGTATGCAGGGTGGTATGCAGGGTGATTTGCTGCTGGTATGCAGGGTGGTATACAGGGTGGTATGCAGGGTGGTATACAGGGTGGTATGCAGGGTGGTATACAGGGTGCTATGCAGGGTGGTATACAGGGTGCTATGCAGGGTGGTATACAGGGTGCTATGCAGGGTGGTATACAGGGTGCTATGCAGGGTGGTATACAGGGTGCTATGCAGGGTGGTATGCAGGGTGGTATACAGGGTGGTATGCAGGGTGGTATACAGGGTGCTATGCAGGGTGGTATACAGGGTGCTATGCAGGGTGGTATACAGGGTGCTATGCAGGGTGGTATACAGGGTGCTATGCAGGGTGGTATACAGGGTGGTATGCAGGGTGCTATGCAGGGTGGTATGCAGGGTGGTATACAGGGTGGTATGCAGGGTGGTATGCAGGGTGGTATACAGGGTGGTATACAGGGTGGTATGCTGCTGGTATACAGGGTGGTATACAGGGAGGTATACAGGGTGGTATGCAGGGTGGTATGCAGGGTGGTATGCAGGGTTGTATGCTGCTGGTATACAGGGTGGTATACAGGGTGGTATACAGGGTGGTATGCAGGGTGGTATGCAGGGTGGTATACAGGGTGGTATACAGGGTGGTATGCAGGGTGGTATACAGGGTGGTATGCAGGGTGGTATGCAGGGTGGTATACTGGGTGGTATGCAGGGTGGTATGCTGCTGGTATGCAGGGTGGTATGCTGCTGGTATACAGGGTGGTATGCTGCTGGTATGCAGGGTGCTATGCAGTTTGGTATACAGGGTGGTATGCTGCTGGTATACAGGGTGGTATGCAGGGTGGTATGCAGGGTGCTATGCAGGGTGGTATACAGGGTGGTATGCAGGGTGGTATACAGGGTGGTATGCAGGGTGCTATACAGGGTGGTATACAGGGTGGTATACAGGTTGGTATACAGGGTGATATACAGGGTGGTATGCTGCTGGTATGCAGGGTGGTATACAGGCTGGTATACAGGGTGTTATGCTGCTGGTATACAGGGTGGTATGCTGCTGGTATACAGGGTGGTATACAGGCTGGTATACAGGGTGGTATGCTGCTGGTATACAGGGTGGTATGCTGCTGGTATACAGGGTGGTATGCTGCTGGTATACAGGCTGGTATACAGGTTGGTATACAGGCTGGTATACAGGGTGGTATGCTGCTGGTATACAGGGTGGTATGCTGCTGGTATACAGGGTGGTATGCTGCTGGTATACAGGCTGGTATACAGGGTGGTATGCAGGGTGGTATGCTACTGGTATACAGTGTGGTATACAGGGTGGTATACAGGGTGGTATGCAGGGTGGTATACAGGGTGGTATGCAGGGTGGTATACAGGGTGGTATGCAGGGTGGTATGCTGCTGGTATACAGGGTGGTATACAGGGTGGTATACAGGGTGGTATGCAGGGTGGTATACAGGGTGGTATACAGGGTGGTATGCTGCTGGTATACAGGCTGGTATACAGGGTGGTATGCAGGGTGGTATGTATTGGTATACAGTGTGGTATACAGGGTGGTATACAGGGTGGTATACAGGGTGGTATACAGGGTGGTATGCAGGGTGGTATGCAGGGTGGTATGCTGCTGGTATACAGGGTGGTATACAGGGTGGTATACAGGGTGGTATACAGGGTGGTATACAGGGTGGTATGCAGGGTGGTATACAGGGTGGTATACAGGGTGGTATGCAGGGTGGTATGCTGCTGGTATGCAGGGTGGTATACAGGGTGGTATACAGGGTGGTATGCAGGGTGGTATGCTGCTGGTATGCAGGGTGGTATGCAGGGTGGTATGCAGGGTGGTATACAGGGTGGTATACAGGGTGGTATGCAGGGTGGTATGCTGCTGGTATGCAGGGTGGTATACAGGGTGGTATGCTGCTGGTATGCAGGGTGGTATACAGGGTGGTATGCAGGGTGGTATACAGGGTGGTATACAGGGTGGTATGCAGGGTGGTATGCAGGGTGGTATACAGGGTGGTATACAGGGTGGTATGCAGGGTGGTATGCTGCTGGTATGCAGGGTGGTATACAGGGTGGTATGCAGGGTGGTATGCAGGGTGGTATGCAGGGTGGTATACAGGGTGGTATACAGGGTGGTATACAGGGTGGTATGCAGGGTGGTATACAGGGTGGTATACAGGGTGGTATGCAGGGTGGTATGCTGCTGGTATGCAGGGTGGTATACAGGGTGGTATGCTGCTGGTATGCAGGGTGGTATACAGGGTGGTATGCAGGGTGGTATGCTGCTGGTATGCAGGGTGGTATGCAGGGTGGTATACAGGGTGGTATGCAGGGTGGTATGCTGCTGGTATGCAGGGTGGTATGCAGGGTGGTATGCAGGGTGGTATACAGGGTGGTATGCAGGGTGGTATGCAGGGTGGTATGCTGCACTGTTGCACTTCTCCACTCAGATGAGAATTCAGGAACAGGCAGTTTCTCAGCAGGACGGTTCAACCTACTTCTCTCTGGTAAAATGTAAAAACAATATGAACTTTAAACCAAACATGATGAAATGTAGCTACATTCTTTCCATGATAAACATTAGAAATGTGATGTCCCTGCAAAGACCTTGCCTTTTCCTTAGTGAGATCATTTAGTTGTGCGGCTCTCAGCCAAACAGTGTTGCACTTCTGTTGTCGTCTGATGAAAATGTAAAGTTATTTTTCTGCTGAATGTGTTTTCACTAATGTATTTTCTGTGAAGGAAAACTATACTTTTCACATCCCTGATCACTCTCTATTAAAGCCCCCCAAAACCCCACCGTTGACATTCATTATGAAACACGACCCCCTGTCAACACACACGTGGACTCACCTGTTCCCGCCTCGTCCGTTGTGCTATTTACATACACACACGTGATTGGTTCAGCTGTTCCCGCCTCCTCCATACACACACACGTGATTGGCTCAGTTGTTCCCGCCTCCTCCATACACACACGTGATTGGCTCAGCTGTTCCCGCCTCCTCCATACACACACGTGATTGGCTCAGCTGTTCCCGCCTCCTCCATACACACACGTGATTGGCTCAGCTGTTCCCGCCTCCTCTATACACACACATGTTTGGCTCAGCTGTTCCCGCCTCCTCCATACACACACGTGATTGGCTCAGCTGTTCCCGCCTCCTCCATACACACACGTGATTGGCTCAGCTGTTCCCGCCTCCTCCATACACACACACGTGATTGGCTTAGCTGTTCCCGCCTCCTCCATACACACACGCGTGATTGGCTCAGCTGTTCCCGCCTCCTCCATACACACACGTGATTGGCTCAGCTGTTCCCACCTCCTCCATACACACACGTGATTGGCTCAGCTGTTCCCGCCTCCTCCATACACACACGTGATTGGCTCAGCTGTTCCCGCCTCCTCCATACACACACGTGATTGGCTCAGCTGTTCTGGGGAACTACGGTTAAGCTTCACAATGTCAAATAGTGTGACAGGTGAAATGAGGAACGGACTCTTTTCATCTCCTGACAAAACAAGGTGACTGCAGGTACAGAACGGACTCTGTTTCATCTCCTGACGTAACAAGGTGACTGCAGGTACAGAACGGACTCTGTTTCACCTCCTGACGTAACAAGGTGACTGCAGGTACAGAACGGACTCTGTTTCATCTCCTGACGTAACAAGGTGACTGCAGGTACAGAACGGACTCTGTTTCATCTCCTGACGTAACAAGGTGACTGCAGGTACAGAACGGACTCTGTTTCATCTCCTGACAAAACAAGGTGACTGCAGGTACAGAACGGACTCTGTTTCATCTCCTGACGTAACAAGGTGACTGCAGGTACAGAACGGACTCTGTTTCATCTCCTGACGTAACAAGGTGACTGCAGGTACAGAACGGACTCTGTTTCACCTCCTGACGTAACAAGGTGACTGCAGGTACAGAACGGACTCTGTTTCATCTCCTGACGTAACAAGGTGACTGCAGGTACAGAACGGACTCTGTTTCACCTCCTGACGTAACAAGGTGACTGCAGGTACAGAACGGACTCTGTTTCACCTCCTGACGTAACAAGGTGACTGCAGGTACAGAACGGACTCTGTTTCACCTCCTGACGTAACAAGGTGACTGCAGGTACAGAACGGACTCTGTTTCACCTCCTGACGTAACAAGATGACTGCAGGTACAGAACGGACTCTGTTTCATCTCCTGACGTAACAAGGTGACTGCAGGTACAGAACGGACTCTGTTTCACCTCCTGACGTAACAAGATGACTGCAGGTACAGAACGGACTCTGTTTCATCTCCTGACGTAACAAGGTGACTGCAGGTACAGAACGGACTCTGTTTCATCTCCTGACGTAACAAGATGACTGCAGGTACAGAACGGACTCTGTTTCACCTCCTGACGTAACAAGATGACTGCAGGTACAGAACGTAGCTACAAACACTAAAATGTATTAAACAACTTCGACGATATTGACTGTGTTGAAAAACCATCCCCTGGCTATTTCCAAATAACCCGGTATGTGGAATACACTGTATACCGCCCAAGCCTAATAGTGTCCAATAGGATCTATCTATGGAGATGCATAGGTGAAAAGTGTCCAATAGGATATATCTATGGAGACGTATAGGTGAATAGTGTCCAATAGGATCTATCTATGGATATGTATAGGTGAATAGTGTCCAATAGGATCTATCTATGGGGATGTATAGGTGAATAGTGTCCAATAGGATCTATCTATGGAGATGAGATGTATAGGTGAATAGTGTCCAATAGGATCTATCTATGGAGATGTATAGGTGAAAAGTGTCCAATAGCATCTATCTATCGAGATGTATATGTGAATAGTGTCCAATAGGATCTATCTATGGATATGTATGGGTGAATAGTGTCCAGTAGGATCTATCTACGGAGATGTATAGGTGAATAGTGTCCAATAGGATCTATCTATGGAGATGTATAGGTGAATAGTGCCCAATAGGATCTATCTATGGAGATGTATAGATGAATAGTGTCCAATAGCATCTATCTATGGAGATGTATAGATGAATAGTGTCCAATAGGATCTATCTATGGAGATGAGATGTATAGATGAATAGTGTCCAATAGGATCTATCTATGGAGATGTATAGGTGAATAATGTAGTGTCAATATCTTTCTATGGAGATGTAATAGTGTCCAATAGTGATCTAGGATCTTTCTATGGATATGTATAGGTGAATAGTGTCCAATAGGATCTATCTATAGTGTCCAATAGGTGAATAGGTGAATGTCCAATAGGATCTATCTATGGAGATGTATAGGTGAATAGTGTCCAATAGGATCTATCTATGGGGATGTATATGTGAATAGTGTCCAATAGGATCTATCTATGGAGATGAGATGTATAGATGAATAGTGTCCAATAGGATCTATCTATGGATATGTATAGGTGAATAGTGTCCAATAGGATCTATCTATGGAGATGTATAGGTGAATAGTGTCCAATAGGATCTATCTATGGGGATGTATATGTGAATAGTGTCCAATAGGATCTATCTATGGAGATGAGATGTATAGATGAATAGTGTCCAATAGGATCTATCTATGGATATGTATAGGTGAATAGTGTCCAATAGGATCTATCTATGGAGATGTATAGGTGAATAGTGCCCAATAGGATCTATCTATGGAGATGTATAGATGAATAGTGACCAATAGGATCTATCTATGGAGATGAGATGTATAGATGAATAGTGACCAATAGGATCTATCTATGGAGATGTATAGGTGAATAGTGTCCAATAGGATCTATATATTGAGATGTATAGGTGAATAGTGTCCAATAGGATCTATATATTGAGATGTATAGGTGAATAGTGTCCAATAGGATCTATCTATGGAGATGTAAAGGTGAATAGTGCCCAACAGGATCTATCTATGCTGTGTTGTTCCCACAATTGGTGTGTTTCAGTAAGGATGAGGAGGAAAGAGGATTTACTGCTGCAAGAGAGACTGATTGGAAAAGCAGCTTTACCAAGTATCCCAAATAGCACACTATTCCCTATGCAGTACACTAGCTTCTGAAGGCCTGTGGTCCGAAGTAGTGCACTACACTAGGGAATAGGAGTGCCATTTGGGATGGAGGCAGTGGATAGAGGGAGGAAAATCTACCCGGCGGATTAAATTATGATCAACATCTGTCACACACACACACACACACACACACACACACACACACACACACACACACACACACACACACACACACACACACACACACACACACACACACATCGGGGGGACACACATACTCACACACACACACACACACACACACACACACACACGCAGGTAACCCTGCCCTGATCCTTGCCATATGGTGCTGCCTTAACAGTGGTGGTAGACACCAGATGTCACATTGTGTTAACTAGGAAAGGAGGAGAAGGGTGAGGAGGGGGAGGTTATGGAGGAGAGAAGGTGGAGGTTATGGAGGTGAGGGGTGAGGAGTGGGAGGTTAGTGGGTGAGGAGGGGGAGGTTATGGAGGTGAGGAGGGAGAGGTTATGGAGGTTAGTGGGTGAGGAGGGGGAGGTTATGGAGGTGAGGAGGGAGAGGTTATGGAGGTTAGTGGGTGAGGAGGGGGAGGTTATGGAGGTGAGGGATGAGGAGGGGAGGTTATGGAGGTGAGGGGTGAGGAGGGGGGTTAGTGGGTGAGGAGGGGGTTATGGAGGTGAGGAGGGGGGGGTTATGGAGGTGAGGAGAGGGAGGTTATGGAGGCGAGGAGGGGAGGTTAGTGGGTGAAGGTTAGTGGGTGAGGAGGGGGAGGTTAGTGGGTGAGGAGGGGGAGGTTATAGAGGTAAGGAGAGGGAGGTTATGGAGGCGAGGAGGTGGAGGTGAGGAGGGGGAGGTTAGTGGGTGAGGAGGGGGAGGTTAGTGGGTGAGGAGGGGGAGGTTATAGAGGTGAGGAGGGGGAGGTTAGTGGGTGAGGAGGGGAGGTTAGTGGGTGAGGAGGGGGAGGTTAGTGGGTGAGGAGGGGAGGTTATGGAGGCAAGGAGGGGAGGTTAGTGGGTGAGGAGGGGGAGGTTATGGAGTTGAGGAGGGGGAGGTTAGTGGGTAAGGAGGGGGAGGTTAGTGGGTGAGGAGAGGGGAGGTTATGGAGTTGAGGAGGGGGAGGTTAGTGGGTGAGGAGGGGGAGGTTAGTGGGTGAGGAGGGGGAGATTATGGAGGTGAGGAGGGGGAGGTTATGGAGGTGAGGAGGGGGAGGTTATGGAGGTGAGGGGGTGAGGAGGGGGAGGTTAGTGGGTGAAGGTTAGTGGGTGAGGAGGGGGAGGTTAGTGGGTGAGGAGGGGAGGTTAGTAGGTGAGGAGGGGAGGTTATGGAGGCGAGGTGGGGAGGTTAGTGGGTGAGGAGGGGGAGGTTAGTGGGTGAGGAGGGGGAGGTTATGGAGGTGAGTAGGGGGAGGTTATGGAGGTGAGGGGTGAGGAGGGGGAGGTTATGGAGAGGAAGGTATTGAAGGGTGAGGGGTGTTGACTCTAACTAGTTGACTCTCTATCTGACTATCTACTTGACTCTCTAGTTGACTTTCTGACTCTCTAGTTGACTCTCTGACTGACTCTCTAGCCAGCTCTCTAGCTGACTCTCCAGCTGTCTCTCCAGCTGTCTCTCTAGCTGACTCTCTAGCTGTCTCTCTAGCTGACTCTCTAGCTGACTCTCTAACTGACTTTCTAGTTGACTCTGAGTCTTTCGCTGACTCTCTAGTTGACTCTCTAGCTGACTTTCTAGCTGACTCTCTAGTTGACTTTCTAGCTGACTTTCTAGTTGACTCTGAGTCTTTAGCTGACTCTCTTGTTGTCTCTCTAGCTGACTCTCAAGTTGACTCTCTAGCTGACTCTCTAGCTGACTCTCTCGTTGACTCTCTAGTTGACTTTCTAGCTGACTTTCTAGTTGACTCTGAGTCTTTAGCTGACTCTCTTGTCTCTCTAGCTGACTCTCAAGTTGACTCTCTCTAGTTGACTTTCTAGCTGACTTTCTAGTTTCTCCCCAGGTTGGAGAGTAGAGGAGGGGGAGAGTGATGGACAGGAGGAGGGAGAGAGTGGATTGGAAGAGGGGCCGAGTAGGAGGAAAGAGAGAGAGACTAGGGAAAGAGGGAGAGGAAGGGTTGAGAGACAGATGAGGAGGAAAGAGAGAGAGGAGGAGAAGAGAGGGAGAAAGGAGGGGAAGAGAGAGAGGAGGAGGAAAGAGACAGAGAGGAGGGAGGATACAGATTGACAGAACGAGGTGTATAGGAAGTGTCTGCTAGAGATGTCAACTGAGATAGATGGAGAGATAGAGAGGATAGAGGCAGGGAATCAGGGGGTTGTGTCCAGCTTGTTTGTTTACTATGGTGTGTGTCTGTGTGTGTGTGAGAGAGAGAGAGAGAGAGACTGTGTTAATGCCTACCCCATGTCTGTACTGCTAAAAGGTATTGATTTCTAGCTGCCCAGAGGACTATGAGAGATTTTATATGGACACACACTAGAATATGTGTCAGAGGGAGAGAGGGGGGAGGTTAGTGGATAGAGAGGGGGAGGTTAGTGGATAGAGATAGAGCTAAGACCGTGTGTGTGTGTGTGTGTGTGTGTGTGTGTGTGTGTGTGTGTGTGTGTGTGTGTGTGTGTGTGTCACATCAAGTAGCAAGGTCAGATAGTGTTGGTATGTGATGCAGTCCCTCTCTCCTCTTCTTGTTCAGTCTGGCCCAGAGTGGCTCTGTCCCCTATGTGCATCTTGTTCCCCACATAGTGCTTTGACTGGTCAGAAGTAGTGACCTAGTGAAGGAATAGGGTGCCAGTTGTGGACACAGAAGTGTGTACCAATATTGTAGGTTATAATGTGTCAAGGGAGAGACACGGGGAAAAGGGAGTGTGTGTGTGTGTGTGTGTGTGTGTGTGTGTGTGTGTGTGAATGAATGACAGAATGTAACAAGATGTTTGGTATGATGTATCTGGGTGCAGAGACAAGACGTTCAGTTATTTTCTCTTTGTTGCAAAACTAAGGAACTGAAATGACAAGAATGTCAGGCATGTCGTCCCCCCACACACTGACAAGCTGTGGCAGGCACACACACACACACACACACACACACACACACACACACACACACACACACACACACACGCGCACGTGAAGTGTATGATGAGACAGTGGCTTTGAAAGTTCTCTTTCTTCCCTGAGTGTCTCTCTCTCTCACACACACACACACACACACACACACACACACACACACACACACACACACACACACACACACACACACACACACACACACACACACACACACACACACACACACACACACACACACACACACACACAGACAACACACAATGAAGAAATGAAGAGCCCCTTGCCAAGATTCATGTCTCACTCCTCCCTTTACATCACAAGGTAGTTTGAAAAGATGTGTGCTTCAAATGTACCATCTATGTATTCACTCTTCTACCTAATAGTACTAATATAATGACTCTTCTACCTACTAGTACTAATATAATGACTCTTCTACCTACTACTACTAATATAATGAATGTTCTACCTGATAGTATTAATATAATGTCTCTTCTACCTACTACTACTAATATAATGACTCTTCTACCTACTACTACTAATATAATGACTCTTCTACCTACTAGTACTAATATAATGACTCTTCTACCTACTACTACTAATATAATGAGTATTCTACCTACTACTACTAATATAATGAGTATTCTACCTGCTACTACTAATATAATGACTCTTCTACCTACTACTACTAATATAATGACTCTTCTACCTGATAGTATTAATATAATGACTCTTCTACCTGATAGTATTAATATAATGACTCTTCTACCTACTACTACTAATATAATGACTCTTCTACCTGATAGTACTAATATAATGACTCTTCTACCTACTACTGCTATAATAATGACTCTTCTACCTGATAGTATTAATATAATGACCCTTCTACCTACCTGTATTAATATAATGACTCTTCTACCTACTAGTATTAATATAATGACTCTTCTACCTGATAGTACTAATATAAGGACTCTTCTACCTACTAGTACTAATATAATGACTCTTCTACCTGATAGTACTAATATAATGACTCTTCTACCTGATAGTACTAATATAAGGACTCTTCTACCTACTAGTGGGCTCTTCTACCTACTACTACTAATATAATGACTCTTCTACCTGATAGTACTAATATTGACTCTTCTACCTACTACTACTAATATAATGACTCTTCTACCTACTAGTACTAATATAATGACTCTTCTACCTGATAGTATTAATAGTACTAATATAATGAATCTTCTACCTACTAGTATTAATATAATGACGCTTCTACCTACTACTACTAATATAATGACTCTTCTACCTACTAGTATTAATATAATGACTCTTCTACCTGATGGCATTAATATAATGACTCTTCTACCTACTACTACTAATATAATGACTCTTCTACCTACTACTACTAATATAATGACTCTTCTACCTACTACTACTAATATAATCACTCTTCTACCTACTAGTATTAATATAATGACTCTTCTACCTGATGGTATTAATATAATGACTCTTCTACCTACTAGTATTAATAGTATGAATATAATGACTCTTCTACCTGATAGTATTAATATAATAACTCTTCTACCTACTACTACTAATATAATGACTATTCTACCTACTACTACTAATATAATGACTCTTCTACCTACTACTACTAATATAATGACTCTTCTACCTACTACTACTAATATAATGACTCTTCTACCTACTACTACTAATATAATGACTCTTCTACCTACTACTACTAATATAATGACTCTTCTACCTACTAGTATTAATATAAATACTCTTCTACCTGATGGTATTAATATAATGACTTGTCTACCTACTACTATTAATATAATGACTCTTCTACCTACTAGTACTAATATAATGACTCTTCTACCTGATAGTATTAATATAATGACTCTTCTACCTACTAGTATTAATATATTGTCTCTTCTACCTACTGGTATTAATATAATGACTCTTCTACCTGATAGTTTAATATAATGACTCTTCTACATACTACTACTATAATAATGACTCTTCTACCTGATAGTATTAATATAATGACTCTTCTACCTGATAGTATTAATATAATGACTCTTCTACCTGATAGTATTAATATAATGACTCTTCTACCTACTAGTATTAATATAATGTCTCTTCTACCTGATCGTATTAATATAATGTCTCTTCTACCTGATAGTATTAATATAATGACTCTTCTACCTGATAGTATTAATATAATGACTCTTCTACCTACTAGTATTAATATAATGACTCTTCTACCTGATAGTATTAATATAATGACTCTTCTACCTACTAGTATTAATATAATGACCCTTCTACCTGATAGTATTAATATAATGTCTCTTCTACCTGATAGTATTAATATAATGACTCTTCTACCTGATAGTATTAATATAATGACTCTTCTATCTACTACTACTAATATAATGACTCTTCTACCTACTACTACTAATATAATGACTCTTCTACCTACTAGTATTAATATAATGCCTCT
Organism: Oncorhynchus masou masou; assembly: GCF_036934945.1. Classification (NCBI taxonomy): domain Eukaryota; kingdom Metazoa; phylum Chordata; class Actinopteri; order Salmoniformes; family Salmonidae; genus Oncorhynchus; species Oncorhynchus masou. Next base: position 24,471,041 of record NC_088231.1, read on the forward strand.
TCTACCTGATAGTATTAATATAATGACTCTTCTACCTACTACTACTAATATAATGACTCTTCTACCTGATAGTATTAATATAATGACTCTTCTACCTGATAGTATTAATATAATGACTCTTCTATCTACTACTACTAATATAATGACTCTTCTATACTAGTATTAATATAATGACTCTTCTACCTATAGCATTAATATAATGACTCTTCTACCTACTAGTATTAATATAATGACTCTTCTACCTGATAGTATTAATATAATGACTCTTCTACCTACTACTACTAATATAATGACTCTTCTACCTGATAGTATTAATATAATGTCTCTTCTACCTGATAGTATTAATATAATGACTCTTCTACCTGATAGTATTAATATAATGACTCTTCTATCTACTACTACTAATATAATGACTCTTCTACCTGATGGTATTAATATAATGACTCTTCTACCTAATAGTGTTAATATATTGGCTCTTCTACCTGATCGTATTAATATAATGTCTCTTCTACCTGATAGTATTAATATAATGACTCTTCTACCTGATAGTATTAATATAATGACTCTTCTACCTGATAGTATTAATATAATGACTCTTCTACCTACTAGTATTAATATAATGTCTCTTCTACCTGATCGTATTAATATAATGTCTCTTCTACCTGATAGTATTAATATAATGACTCTTCTACCTGATAGTATTAATATAATGACTCTTCTACCTACTAGTATTAATATAATGACTCTTCTACCTGATAGTATTAATATAATGACTCTTCTACCTACTAGTATTAATATAATGACCCTTCTACCTGATAGTATTAATATAATGTCTCTTCTACCTGATAGTATTAATATAATGACTCTTCTACCTGATAGTATTAATATAATGACTCTTCTATCTACTACTACTAATATAATGACTCTTCTACCTACTACTACTAATATAATGACTCTTCTACCTACTAGTATTAATATAATGCCTCTTCTACCTGATAGTATTAATATAATGACTCTTCTACCTACTAGTATTAATATAATGACTCTTCTACCTGATAGTATTAATATAATGACTCTTCTACCTACTAGTATTAATATAATGACCCTTCTACCTGATAGTATTAATATAATGTCTCTTCTACCTGATAGTATTAATATAATGACTCTTCTACCTGATAGTATTAATATAATGACTCTTCTATCTACTACTACTAATATAATGACTCTTCTACCTACTACTACTAATATAATGACTCTTCTACCTACTAGTATTAATATAATGCCTCTTCTACCTGATAGTATTAATATAATGACTCTTCTACCTACTACTACTAATATAATGACTCTTCTACCTGATAGTATTAATATAATGACTCTTCTACCTGATAGTATTAATATAATGACTCTTCTATCTACTACTACTAATATAATGACTCTTCTACCTACTAGTATTAATATAATGACTCTTCTACCTGATAGCATTAATATAATGACTCTTCTACCTACTAGTATTAATATAATGACTCTTCTACCTGATAGTATTAATATAATGACTCTTCTACCTACTACTACTAATATAATGACTCTTCTACCTGATAGTATTAATATAATGTCTCTTCTACCTGATAGTATTAATATAATGACTCTTCTACCTGATAGTATTAATATAATGACTCTTCTATCTACTACTACTAATATAATGACTCTTCTACCTGATGGTATTAATATAATGACTCTTCTACCTAATAGTGTTAATATATTGGCTCTTCTACCTGATCGTATTAATATAATGTCTCTTCTACCTGATAGTATTAATATAATGACTCTTCTACCTGATAGTATTAATATAATGACTCTTCTACCTGATAGTATTAATATAATGACTCTTCTACCTACTAGTATTAATATAATGTCTCTTCTACCTGATCGTATTAATATAATGTCTCTTCTACCTGATAGTATTAATATAATGACTCTTCTACCTGATAGTATTAATATAATGACTCTTCTACCTACTAGTATTAATATAATGACTCTTCTACCTGATAGTATTAATATAATGACTCTTCTACCTACTAGTATTAATATAATGACCCTTCTACCTGATAGTATTAATATAATGTCTCTTCTACCTGATAGTATTAATATAATGACTCTTCTACCTGATAGTATTAATATAATGACTCTTCTATCTACTACTACTAATATAATGACTCTTCTACCTACTACTACTAATATAATGACTCTTCTACCTACTAGTATTAATATAATGCCTCTTCTACCTGATAGTATTAATATAATGACTCTTCTACCTACTACTACTAATATAATGACTCTTCTACCTGATAGTATTAATATAATGACTCTTCTACCTGATAGTATTAATATAATGACTCTTCTATCTACTACTACTAATATAATGGCTCTTCTACCTACTAGTATTAATATAATGACTCTTCTACCTGATAGTATTAATATAATGACTCTTCTACCTACTAGTATTAATATAATGACTCTTCTACCTGATAGTATTAATATAATGACTCTTCTACCTACTACTACTAATATAATGACTCTTCTACCTGATAGTATTAATATAATGTCTCTTCTACCTGATAGTATTAATATAATGACTCTTCTACCTGATAGTATTAATATAATGACTCTTCTATCTACTACTACTAATATAATGACTCTTCTATCTACTACTACTAATATAATGACTCTTCTACCTGATGGTATTAATATAATGACTCTTCTACCTAATAGTGTTAATATATTGGCTCTTCTACCTACTAGTATTAATATAATGACTCTTCTACCTACTAGTACCAATATAATGACTCTTCTACCTGGTGGTATTAATATAATGACTCTTCTACCTACTAGTATTAATAGTATTAATATAATGACTCTTCTACCTACTAGTATTAATATAATGACTCTTCTACCTGATGGTATTAATATAATGACTCTTCTACCTGATAGTATTAATATAATGACTATTCTACCTACTACTACTAATATAATGACTCTTCTACCTACTAGTATTAATATAATGACTCTTCTACCTGATGGTATTAATATAATGACTCTTCTACCTTATAGTATTAATATAATGACTCTTCTACCTACTACTACTAATATAATGACTCTTCTACCTGATAGTATTAATATAATGACTCTTCTACCTACTAGTATTAATAGTACTAATATAATGACTCTTCTACCTACTAGTATTAATATAATGACTCTTCTACCTACTACTACTAATATAATGACTATTCTACCTACTACTACTAATATAATGACTCTTCTACCTGATAGTACTAATATAATGACTCTTCTACCTACTAGTATTAATATAATGACTCTTCTACCTAATAGTGGTAATATAATGGCTCTTCTACCTGATAGTACTAATATAATGACTCTTCTACCTACTACTACTAATATAATGACTCTTCTACCTGATAGTATTAATATAATGACTCTTCTAGCTAATAGTGTTAATAGTATTAATATATGCTTAGTGACTATAGAACTCCTGTCTATTGAGTGTCTTAGTGACTATAGAACTCCTGTCTATTGAGTGTCTTAGTGACTATAGAACTCCTGTCTATTGAGTGACTTAGTGACTACAGAACTCCTGTCTATTGAGTGACTTAGTGACTATAGAACTCCTGTCTATTGAGTGTCTTAGTGACTATAGAACTCCTGTCTATTGAGTGTCTTAGTGACTATAGAACTCCTGTCTATTGAGTGTCTTAGTGACTATAGAACTCCTGTCTATTGAGTGACTTAGTGACTATAGAACTCCTGTCTATTGAGTGTCTTAGTGACTATAGAACTCCTGTCTATTGAGTGACTTAGTGACTATAGAACTCCTGTCTATTGAGTGTCTTAGTGACTATAGAACTCCTGTCTATTGAGTGTCTTAGTGACTATAGAACTCCTGTCTATTGAGTGTCTTAGTGACTATAGAACTCCTGTCTATTGAGTGTCTTAGTGACTATAGAACTCCTGTCTATTGAGTGTCTTAGTGACTATAGAACTCCTGTCTATTGAGTGTCTTAGTGACTATAGAACTCCTCTATAACTACAGTGCATTCAGACCCCTTGACTTTTCCCACATTGTTTTGCATTACAGCCTTATTCTAAAATACTTTTTTTTATCCCTCATCAATCTACACACAATACCCCATAATGACATCACAATACCCCATAATGACATCACAATACCCCATAATGACAAAGCAAAAACAGGTTTTTAGAAATGTTTGCTAATGTATTAAATATTATATCTGATATCACATTTACACAAGTATTTAGACCCTTTACTGAGTACTTTGTTGAAGCACCTTTGGCAGCGATTACAGCCTCGAGTCTTCTGGGTTATGACGCTACAAGCTTGGCACACCTGTATTTGGGGAGTTTCTCCCATTCTTCTCTGCAGATCCTATCAAGACCTGTCAGGTTCGATAGAGAGCGTCGCTGTACAGCTGTTTTCAGGTCTCTCAATAGTTGTTCGATCTGGTTCAAGTCCGGGCTCTGGCTGGGCCTCTCAAGGACATTCAGAGACTTGTCCCAAAGTGTCACGAGAATTTCTATTTCAATGTTCTAACTGAACTATTTTATATCTCTGTCTAATTCCTGACGGTTGTAAAGCTCCAGTTCAAGAGTCTCAGCCTGCAAGAGGTCAATTCTTTATTCAGATGTATTTATTTATTATTTATTCCTCTGCCCCGCCAGTGCAGAGCGAGTCTTTTATAGTTATTCACCCGGCTATGCCCTAATGGCCAAACAGTATTTTTCCACAAAGCAATACATTTTATCTCGTTTTTACAATCTGTCTCCACCCTACAGTGTCCTCTCCCTGAGTGTGGAAATAATTCTAGTTTCAAAACTGGTTTCCTGTTCTTTGTTTCACAGTTGCACTCTGCTTGCATAGATGCAAAGATAAGAAATGGTTGCACTTCTAACTAAGCTGCACATGTTATCAGATTATAGAAATAGATATGTGATTCTAACACGTTTCACACAGTTCAACAGTTTCAGGGTGGAATACTTTAGTCATTACCTTTTAACATTCAAATTCTTCTATCACGAAGCCACTCCGGTGTTGTATTGGCTGTTTGGTTCGGTTCCTCGTTTTGTTGGAAGGTGAACCTATGCCAAGGTCTGTGGCCCTGAGCTTTCTGAAGCAGGTTTTCATCAAGTATCTCTCTATAATTTACTACGTTCATCTTTTCTCAATCATTACTAGTCTCCCAGTCCCTGCCGCAGAAAAACATCCCCACAGCATGATTATGCCACCACCATGCTTCACCATAGGGATGTTGCCAGGTTCCCTTTAGATGCCTGTTGGCAAACTGCAAGTGGGCTGTCATGTGCCTTTTACTGAGGAGTGCTGCAGAAGGCCTGATTGGTGGAATGCTGCAGAGATTGTTGTCCTTCTGGAAGGTTCTCCCATCTCCATAGAGGAACTCTAGAGCTCTTTCAGAGTGAACATTGGGTTCTTAGCCACCTCCCTGACCAAGGCCCTTCTCCCACGATTGCTCAGTTTGGCTGGTCGGCCAGCTATAGAAAGAGCTTTGGTGGTTCCAATCATCTTCCATTTAAGAATTATGGAGGCCACTATGTTATTGGGGACCTTCAATGCTGCAGAAATGTTTTGGTACCCTTCCTCAGATCTGTGCCTCGACACAATCCTGTCTCGGAGCTCTATAGACAATTCCTTCGACCTCATGGCTTGGTTTTTACTCTGACATGCACTGTCAACTGTGGGACCTTTATATATACAGGTTTGTGCCTTTCCAAATCATGTCCAATCAATTGAATGTACCACAGGTGGACTCCAATCAAGTTGTAGAAACATCTCAAGGAAGATCAATGGAAACAGGATGCACCTGAGCTCAATTTGGAGTCTCATAGCAAAAGGTCTGAATACTTACGTAAATAAGGTATTTTCTTTTGTATTACATTTTATCTGCAAACATTTCAAAAACAAAAAATTGTTTTTGTTTTGTCCTTATGGGGTGTTGTCTGTAGATTGATGAGGAACAAATATTTTATTTAATATGTCTTAGAATAAGGCTGTGAAACGTAACAAAATGTGGAGAAAGTCAAGGGTTCTGAATAGTTTCTAAATGCTGTGTAAATGTCTTTCTGGTAGGACAGGTAGAGTCATCTAATTAATTGGTTCTAAATGCTGTGTAAATGTCTTTCTGGAGGACAGTAGAGTCTAATTCATTGGTTCTAAATGCTGTGTAAATGTCTTTCTGGAGGACAGTAGAGTCTAATTCATTGGTTCTAAATGCTGTGTAAATGTCTTTCTGGTAGGACAGTAGAGTCATCTAATTCATTGGTTCTAAATGCTGTGTAAATGTATTTCTGGAGGACAGTAGAGTCTAATTCATTGGTTCTAAATGCTGTGTAAATGTCTTTCTGGAGGACAGTAGAGTCTAATTCATTGGTTCTAAATGCTGTGTAAATGTATTTCTGGAGGACAGTAGAGTCTAATTCATTGGTTCTAAATGCTGTGTAAATGTATTTCTGGAGGACAGTAGAGTCTAATTCATTGGTTCTAAATGCTGTGTAAATGTCTTTCTGGTAGGACAGTAGAGTCTAATTCATTGGTTCTAAATGCTGTGTAAATGTCTTTCTGGAGGACAGGTAGAGTCATCTAATTCATTGGTTCTAAATGCTGTGTAAATGTATTTCTGGTAGGACAGTAGAGTCTAATTCATTGGTTCTAAATGCTGTGTAAATGTCTTTCTGGTAGGACAGTAGAGTCTAATTCATTGGTTCTAAATGCTGTGTAAATGTCTTTCTGGAGGACAGTAGAGTCTAATTCATTGGTTCTAAATGCTGTGTAAATGTCTTTCTGGAGGTCAGTAGAGTCTAATTCATTGGTTCTAAATGCTGTGTAAATGTCTTTCTGGTAGGACAGGTAGAGTCATCTAATTCATTGGTTCTAAATGCTGTGTAAATGTCTTTCTGGAGGACAGGTAGTCATCTAATTCATTGGTTCTAAATGCTGTGTATATGTCTTTCTGGTAGGACAGTAGAGTCTAATTCATTGGTTCTAAATGCTGTGTAAATGTCTTTCTGGAGGACAGGTAGAGTCATCTAATTCATTGGTTCTAAATGCTGTGTAAATGTCTTTCTGGAGGTCAGTAGAGTCTAATTCATTGGTTCTAAATGCTGTGTAAATGTCTTTCTGGTAGGACAGTAGAGTCTAATTCATTGGTTCTAAATGCTGTGTAAATGTCTTTCTGGAGGACAGGTAGAGTCATCTAATTCATTGGTTCTAAATGCTGTGTAAATGTCTTTCTGGAGGTCAGTAGAGTCTAATTCATTGGTTCTAAATGCTGTGTAAATGTCTTTCTGGTAGGACAGTAGAGTCTAATTCATTGGTTCTAAATGCTGTGTAAATGTATTTCTGGAGGACAGTAGAGTCTAATTCATTGGTTCTAAATGCTGTGTAAATGTCTTTCTGGAGGACAGTAGAG
>NC_088231.1:24490951-24510951 GCF_036934945.1 Oncorhynchus masou masou
GTGTGTGTGTGTGTGTGTGTGTGTGTGTGTGTGTGTGTGTGTGTGTGTGTGTGTGTGTGTGTGTGTGTGTGTGTGTGTGTGTGTGTGTGTGTGTGTGTGTGTGTGTGTGTGTGTGTGGGTGTACAGATAGATGAAGCTATGTTTTTTTGACAGAGCACAAAAAAACAGGTTTTATACTGTTCCCCTGCAGCAAAAACACCTTTTCCATCAGGAGAGGCAGAGAGAGATGGAGGGAAGGGGAGAGAGTTGGAGACAGAGTGACAGAAAGAGATAGAAGGTAAGAGAGGGAGGGATCTGGAGAGAGAGACCTAGAGGGATCCAGAGCAGAGAGAGAGAGAGACAGAGAGACAGAGAGAGAAACAGAGACAGAGAGAGAGAGAGAGAGAAGAAAGAGACAGAGACAGAGACAGAGACAGAGACAGAGAGAGAGAGAGAGAGAGAGAGAGAGAGAGAGAGAGAGAGGGAGACAGAGAGAGAGAGAGAGAACAGAGAGAGAGAGAGAGAGAGAGAGAGAGAGACAGAGAGAGAGAGAGAGAGACAGAGAGAGAGAGAGAGAGAGAGAGAGGAGAGAGAGAGGGAGACAGAGAGAGAGAGAGAGAGAGAGAGAGAGAGAGACAGAGAGACAGAGAGAGAGAGAGAGAGGAGAGAGAGAGAGACAGAGAGAGAGAGACAGAGACAGAGAGAGAGAGAGAGAGAGAGAGAGAGAGAGAGAGAGAGAGACAGAGAGAGAGAGAGAGAGACAGATGAATAAATGACAGGAGGAAACCCTCTAACAGCGGAGGATCCAGTGGTTATGTACACAACAGTGTGTGTGTGTGTGTGTGTGTGCCACCAAGGTCAAGTACACAACAACACTTGCTGTGAAGGAGAAATGTCTTTCACACAAAGCTACACAACAGTCTGACAGCTGTTCACTGATAGAACTGTCTATATAGAATAGATTTAGAACTGTCTATATAAAATAGAATAAGAACTGTCTATATAGAATAGAATTAGAACTGTCTATATAAAATAGAATTAGAACTGTCTATATAGAATAGAATTAGAACTGTCTATATAGAATAGAATTAGAACTGTCTATATAAAATAGAATTAGAACTGTCTATATAGAATAGAATTAGAACTGTCTATATAGAATAGAATTAGAACTGTCTATATAGAATAGAATTAGAACTGTCTATATAAAATAGAATTAGAACTGTCTATATAGAATAGAATTAGAACTGTCTATATAGAATAGATTTAGAACTGTCTATATAGAATAGAATTAGAACTGTCTATATAAAATAGAATTAGAACTGTCTATATAGAATAGAATTAGAACTGTCTATATAGAATAGAATTAGAACTGTCTAAATAGAATAGAATTAGAACTGTCTATATAAAATAGAATTAGAACTGTCTATATAGAATAGAATTAGAACTGTCTATATAAAATAGAATTAGAACTGTCTATATAAAATAGAATTAGAACTGTCTATATAGAATAGAATTAGAACTGTCTATATAGAATAGAATTAGAACTGTCTATATAGAATAGAATTAGAACTGTCTAAATAGAATAGAATTAGAACTGTCTATATAAAATAGAATTAGAACTGTCTATATAGAATAGAATTAGAACTGTCTATATAGAATAGAATTAGAACTGTCTAAATAGAATAGAATTAGAACTGTCTATATAAAATAGAATTAGAACTGTCTATATAAAATAGAATTAGAACTGTCTATATAAAATAGAATTAGAACTGTCTATATAGAATAGAATTAGAACTGTCTATATAGAATAAACACAGAACTGTCTATATAGATTAAACATAGAACAGTCTATATAGAATATAAATAGAACAGACTGTATAGAATAGACACAGAACAGTCTATATAGAATAGACATAGAACTGTCTATATAGAATAGAAATAGAAAAGACTGTATAGAATAGACACAGAACAGTCTATATAGAATAGACATAGAACTGTCTATATAGAATAGAAATAGAAAAGACTGTATAGAATAGACATAGAACAGTCTATATAGAATAAACATAGAACAGTCTATATAGAATAGACATAGAACAGTCTATATAGAATAGACATAGAACTGTCTATATGGAACAGACAGAACAGACTATATAGAATAACATATAACTGTCTATATAGAATAGACAGTTAACTGTCTATATAGAATAGACATAGAACAGACTATATAGAAGAGACATAGAACAGACTATATAGAATAGACATTTAACTGTCTATATAGAATAGACATAGAACAGACTATATAGAATAGACATAGAACAGACTATATAGAATAGACACAGAACAGACTATATAGAATAGACATAGAACAGACCACTGATGATAATATGACATACAGTATTGATGCTGGTTAACTGAGGATTGGCTCTTCTTGGTAAATACAACTGCTGCTGCTGTTTCAATTCTGGTGGTTAGGAAGAAGATTAGTTAATATTTTCAATTCAGCGAGTCACTAAGCTGCTGAACAGCCCACTGTGTCAGAGAAGGTGATAGAATTTAGAACCAATGAATTAGACTCTACTGTCCTACCAGAAAGACATTTACACAGCATTTAGAACCAATGAATTAGACTCTACTGTCCTCCAGAAATACATTTACACAGCATTCAGAACCAATGAATTAGACTCTACTGTCCTACCAGAAAGACATTTACACAGCATTTAGAACCAATGAATTAGACTCTACTGTCCTACCAGAAAGACATTTACACAGCATTTAGAACCAATGAATTAGATGACTCTACCTGTCCTCCAGAAAGACATTTACACAGCATTTAGAACCAATGAATTAGACTCTACTGTCCTACCAGAAAGACATTTACACAGCATTTAGAACCAATGAATTAGACTCTACTGTCCTCCAGAAATACATTTACACAGCATTTAGAACCAATGAATTAGACTCTACTGTCCTCCAGAAAGACATTTACACAGCATTTAGAACCAATGAATTAGACTCTACTGTCCTCCAGAAATACATTTACACAGCATTTAGAACCAATGAATTAGACTCTACTGTCCTACCAGAAAGACATTTACACAGCATTTAGAACCAATGAATTAGACTCTACTGTCCTACCAGAAATACATTTACACAGCATTTAGAACCAATGAATTAGACTCTACTGTCCTACCAGAAAGACATTTACACAGCATTTAGAACCAATGAATTAGACTCTACTGTCCTCCAGAAAGACATTTACACAGCATTTAGAACCAATGAATTAGACTCTACTGTCCTCCAGAAAGACATTTACACAGCATTTAGAACCAATTAATTAGATGACTCTACCTGTCCTACCAGAAAGACATTTACACAGCATTTAGAAACTATTCAGAACCCTTGACTTTCTCCACATTTTGTTACGTTTCACAGCCTTATTCTAAGACGTATTAAATAAAATATTTGTTCCTCATCAATCTACAGACAACACCCCATAAGGACAAAACAAAAACAAGTCATTATATTAATACCATCAGGTAGAAGAGTCATTATATTAATACTAGTAGGTAGAAGAGTCATTATATTAGTAGTAGTAGGTAGAATAGTCATTATATTAATACTATCAGGTAGAAGAGTCATTATATTAATACCATCAGGTAGAAGAGTCATTATATTAATACTAGTAGGTAGAAGAGTCATTATATTAATACTATTAATACTAGTAGGTAGAAGAGTCATTATATTAATACCACCAGGTAGAAGAGTCATTATATTGGTACTAGTAGGTAGAAGAGTCATTATATTAATACTAGTAGGTAGAAGAGCCAATATATTAACACTATTAGGTAGAAGAGTCATTATATTAATACCATCAGGTAGAAGAGTCATTATATTAGTAGTAGTAGATAGAAGAGTCATTATATTAATACTATCAGGTAGAAGAGTCATTATATTAATACTATCAGGTAGAAGAGACATTATATTAATACTATCAGGTAGAAGAGTCATTATATTAGTAGTAGTAGGTAGAAGAGTCATTATATTAATACTATCAGGTAGAAGAGTCATTATATTAATACTAGTAGGTAGAAGAGTCATTATATTAATACTATCAGGTAGAAGAGTCATTATATTAATACTAGTAGGTAGAAGAGTCATTATATTAGTAGTAGTAGATAGAAGAGTCATTATATTAATACTATCAGGTAGAAGAGTCATTATATTAATACTATCAGGTAGAAGAGTCATTATATTAGTAGTAGTAGGTAGAAGAGTCATTATATTAATACTATCAGGTAGAAGAGGCATTATATTAATACTAGTAGGTAGAAGAGTCATTATATTAGTAGTAGTAGGTAGAAGAGTCATTATATTAGTAGTAGTAGATAGAAGAGTCATTATATTAATACTATCAGGTAGAAGAGTCATTATATTAATACTATCAGGTAGAAGAGACATTATATTAATACTATCAGGTAGAAGGGTCATTATATTAATACTAGTAGGTAGAAGAGTCATTATATTAATACTATCAGGTAGAAGAGTCATTATATTAATACTAGTAGGTAGAAGAGTCATTATATTAATACTATCAGGTAGAAGAGTCATTATATTAATACTATCAGGTAGAAGAGACATTATATTAATACGATCAGGTAGAAGAGACATTATATTAATACTAGTAGGTAGAAGAGTCATTATATTAATACTATCAGGTAGAAGAGTCATTATATTAATACTATCAGGTAGAAGAGTCATTATATTAATACTATCAGGTAGAAGAGTCATTATTATAGTAGTAGTATGTAGAAGAGTCATTATATTAATACTATCAGGTAGAAGAGTCATTATATTAATACCAGTAGGTAGAAGAGACAATATATTAATACTAGTAGGTAGAAGAGTCATTATATTAATACTATCAGGTAGAAGAGTCATTATATTAGTACTAGTAGGTAGAAGAGTCATTATATTAATAGTAGTAGGTAGACAAGTCATTATATTAATACCATCAGGTAGAAGAGTATTTATATTAATACTAGTAGGTAGAAGAGTCATTATATTAGTAGTAGTAGGTAGAAGAGTCATTATATTAGTAGTAGTAGGTAGAAGAGTCATTATATTAGTAGTAGTAGGTAGAAGAGTCATTATATTAGTAGTAGTAGGTAGAAGAGTCATTATATTAGTAGTAGTAGGTAGAAGAGTCATTATATTAGTAGTAGTAGGTAGAATAGTCATTATATTAGTAGTAGTAGGTAGAAGAGTTATTATATTAATACTATCAGGTAGAAGAGTCATTATATTCATACTATTAATACTAGTAGGTAGAAGAGTCATTATATTAATACCATCAGGTAGAAGAGTCATTATATTAATACTAGTAGGTAGAAGAGTGATTATATTAGTAGTAGTAGGTAGAAGAGTCATTATATTAGTAGTAGTAGGTAGAAGAGTCATTATATTAGTAGTAGTAGGTAGAAGAGTCATTATATTAATGCCATCAGGTAGAAGAGTCATTATATTAATACTAGTAGGTAGAAGAGTCATTATATTAGTAGTAGTAGGTAGAAGCGTCATTATATTAATACTAGTAGGTAGAAGATTCATTATATTAGTACTATTAATACTATCAGGTAGAAGAGTCATTATATTAGTACTAGTAGGTAGAAGAGTCATTATATTAGTAGTAGTAGGTAGAAGAGTCATTATATTAGTACTATCAGGTAGAAGAGTCATTATATTAGTAGTAGTAGGTAGAAGAGCCATTATATTAGTACTAGTAGGTAGAAGAGTCATTATATTAGTACTATCAGGTAGAAGAGTCATTATATTAGTACTAGTAGGTAGAAGAGTCCTTATATTAGTACTATCAGGTAGAAGAGTCATTATATTAATACTAGTAGGTAGAAGAGTCATTATATTAATACTGGTAGGTAGAAGGGTCATTATATTAATACTATCAGGTAGAAGAGTCATTATTATAGCAGTAGTAGGTAGAAGAGTCATTATATTAGTACTATCAGGTAGAAGAGTCATTATATTAGTAGTAGTAGGTAGAAGAGTCATTATATTAATACTATCAGGTAGAAGAGTCATTATATTAATACTATCAGGTAGAAGAGTCATTATATTAATACTATCAGGTAGAAGAGTCATTATATTAGTAGTAGTAGGTAGAAGAGTCATTATATTAGTAGTAGCAGGTAGAATACTCATTATATTAGTAGTAGTAGGTAGAATACTCATTATATTAGTAGTAGTAGGTAGAGAGTCATTATATTAGTACTAGTAGGTAGAAGAGTCATTATATTAGTAGTAGTAGGTAGAAGAGTCATTATATTAGTAGTAGTAGGTAGAAGAGACATTATATTAATACTATCAGGTAGAACAGTCATTATATTAGTAGTAGTAGGTAGAAGAGTCATTATATTAGTAGTAGTAGGTAGAAGAGTCATTATATTAGTAGTAGTAGGTAGAAGAGTCATTATATTAGTAGTAGTAGGTAGAATAGTCATTATATTAGTAGTAGTAGGTAGAAGAGTTATTATATTAATACTATCAGGTAGAAGAGTCATTATATTCATACTATTAATACTAGTAGGTAGAAGAGTCATTATATTAATACCATCAGGTAGAAGAGTCATTATATTAATACTAGTAGGTAGAAGAGTGATTATATTAGTAGTAGTAGGTAGAAGAGTCATTATATTAGTAGTAGTAGGTAGAAGAGTCATTATATTAGTAGTAGTAGGTAGAAGAGTCATTATATTAATGCCATCAGGTAGAAGAGTCATTATATTAATACTAGTAGGTAGAAGAGTCATTATATTAGTAGTAGTAGGTAGAAGAGTCATTATATTAATACTAGTAGGTAGAAGATTCATTATATTAGTACTATTAATACTATCAGGTAGAAGAGTCATTATATTAGTACTAGTAGGTAGAAGAGTCATTATATTAGTAGTAGTAGGTAGAAGAGTCATTATATTAGTACTATTAGGTAGAAGAGTCATTATATTAGTACTAGTAGGTAGAAGAGTCCTTATATTAGTACTATCAGGTAGAAGAGTCATTATATTAGTACTATCAGGTAGAAGAGTCATTATATTAGTACTAGTAGGTAGAAGAGTCCTTATATTAGTACTATCAGGTAGAAGAGTCATTATATTAATACTAGTAGGTAGAAGAGTCATTATATTAATACTGGTAGGTAGAAGGGTCATTATATTAATACTATCAGGTAGAAGAGTCATTATTATAGCAGTAGTAGGTAGAAGAGTCATTATATTAGTACTATCAGGTAGAAGAGTCATTATATTAGTAGTAGTAGGTAGAAGAGTCATTATATTAATACTATCAGGTAGAAGAGTCATTATATTAATACTATCAGGTAGAAGAGTCATTATATTAATACTATCAGGTAGAAGAGTCATTATATTAGTAGTAGTAGGTAGAAGAGTCATTATATTAGTAGTAGCAGGTAGAATACTCATTATATTAGTAGTAGTAGGTAGAATACTCATTATATTAGTAGTAGTAGGTAGAAGAGTCATTATATTAGTACTAGTAGGTAGAAGAGTCATTATATTAGTAGTAGTAGGTAGAAGAGTCATTATATTAGTAGTAGTAGGTAGAAGAGACATTATATTAATACTATCAGGTAGAACATTCATTATATTAGTAGTAGTAGGTAGAAGAGTCATTATATTAGTACTAGTAGGTAGAAGAGTCATTATATTAGTACTATTAGGTAGAAGAGTGAATACATAGATGGTACATTTGAAGCACACATCTTTTCAAACTACCTTGTGATGTAAAGGGAGGAGTGAGACATGAATCTTGGCAAGGGGCCTCTTCATTTCTTCATTGTGTGTGTGTGTGTGTGTGTGTGTGTGTGTGTGTGTGTGTGTGTGTGTGTGTGTGTGTGTGTGTGTGTGTGTGTGTGTGTGTGTGTGTGTGTGTGTGTGTGTGTGTGTGTGTGTGTGTGTGTGTGTGTGTGTGTGTGTGTGAGAGAGAGAGACACTCAGGGAAGAAAGAGAACTTTCAAAGCCACTCTTGTCTCATCATACACTTCACGTGCACGTGTGTGTGTGTGTGTGTGTGTGTGTGTGTGTGTGTGTGTGTGTGTGTGTGTGTGTGTGTGTGTGTGTGTGTGTGTGTGTGTGTGTGTGTGTGTGTGTGTGTGTGTGTGTGTGTGTGTGTGTGTGTGTGTGTGCCTGCCACAGCTTGTCAGTGTGTGGGGGGGACGACATGCCTGACATTCTTGTCATTTCAGTTCCTTAGTTTTGCAACAAAGAGAAAATAACTGAACGTCTTGTCTCTGCACCCAGATACATCATACCAAACATCTTGTTACATTCTGTCATTCATTCACACACACACACACACACACACACACACACACACACACACACTCCCTTTTCCCCGTGTCTCTCCCTTGACACATTATAACCTACAATATTGGTACACACCTCTGTGTCCACAACTGGCACCCTATTCCTTCACTAGGTCACTACTTCTGACCAGTCAAAGCACTATGTGGGGAACAAGATGCACATAGGGGACAGAGCCACTCTGGGCCAGACTGAACAAGAAGAGGAGAGAGGGACTGCATCACATACCAACACTATCTGACCTTGCTACTTGATGTGACATACACACACACACACACACACACACACACACACACACACACACACACACACACACACACACACACACACACACACACACACACACACGGTCTTAGCTCTATCTCTATCCACTAACCTCCCCCCCTCTCTCTATCCACTAACCTCCCCCCTCTCTCTCCCTCTGACACATATTCTAGTGTGTGTCCATATAAAATCTCTCATAGTCCTCTGGGCAGCTAGAAATCAATACCTTTTAGCAGTACAGACATGGGGTAGGCATTAACACAGTCTCTCTCTCTCTCTCACACACACAGACACACACCATAGTAAACAAACAAGCCGGACACAACCCCCTGATTCCCTGCCTCTATCCTCTCTATCTCTCCATCTATCTCAGTTGACATCTCTAGCAGACACTTCCTATACACCTCGTTCTGTCAATCTGTATCCTCCCTCCTCTCTGTCTCTTTCCTCCTCCTCTGTCTCTCTTCCCCTCCTTTCTCCCCCTTCGCCTCTTCTCTCTCTTTCCTCCTCATCTGTCTCTCAACCCCTCCTCTCCCTCTTTCCCTCGTCTCTCCCTCTTTCCCTCCTCTCCCCCTCTTCTCCTCCTCTCTCTCTTTCCTCCTCATCTGTCTCTCAACCCTTCCTCTCCCTCTTTCCCTAGTCTCTCTCTCTTTCCTCCTACTCGGCCCCTCTTCCAATCCACTCTCTCCCTCCTCCTGTCCATCACTCTCCCCCTCCTCTACTCTCCAACCTGGGGAGAAACTAGAAAGTCAGCTAGAAAGTCAACTAGAGAGAGTCAACTTGAGAGTCAGCTAGAGAGACAAGAGAGTCAGCTAAAGACTCAGAGTCAACTAGAAAGTCAGCTAGAAAGTCAACTAGAGAGTCAACGAGAGAGTCAGCTAGAGAGTCAGCTAGAGAGTCAACTTGAGAGTCAGCTAGAGAGACAACAAGAGAGTCAGCTAAAGACTCAGAGTCAACTAGAAAGTCAGCTAGAAAGTCAACTAGAGAGTCAACTAGAAAGTCAGCTAGAAAGTCAGCTAGAGAGTCAACTAGAGAGTCAGCGAAAGACTCAGAGTCAACTAGAAAGTCAGTTAGAGAGTCAACTAGAGAGTCAGCTAGAGAGACAGCTAGAGAGTCAGCTAGAGAGTCAGCTAGAGAGTCAACTAGAGAGTCAGTCAGAGAGTCAACTAGAGAGTCAGCAAAAGACTCAGAGTCAACTAGAGAGTCAGCTAGAGAGTCAACTAGAGAGCTGGCTAGAGAGTCAGTCAGAGAGTCAACTAGAGAGTCAGAAAGTCAACTAGAGAGTCAAGTAGATAGTCAGATAGAGAGTCAACTAGTTAGAGTCAACACCCTCACCCTTCAATACCTTCCTCTCCATAACCTCCCCTCCTCACCCCTCACCTCCATAACCTCCCCTACTCACCTCCATAACCTCCCCCTCCTCACCCACTAACCTCCCCCTCCTCACCCACTAACCTCCCCCTCCTCGCCCCCATAACCTCCCCCTCCTCACCTACTAACCTCCCCCTCCTCACCCACTAACCTCCCCTCCTCACCCACTAACCTTCACCCACTAACCTCCCCCTCCTCACCCCTCACCTCCATAACCTCCCCCTCCTCACCTCCATAACCTCCCCCTCCTCACCTCCATAATCTCCCCCTCCTCACCCACTAACCTCCCCCTCCTCACCCACTAACCTCCCCCTCCTCACCCACTAACCTCCCCCTCCTCAACTCCATAACCTCCCCCTCCTCACCCACTAACCTCCCCCTCCTCACCCACTAACCTCCCCCTCCTCAACTCCATAACCTCCCCTCCTCACCCACTAACCTCCCCCTCCTCGCCTCCATAACCTCCCCCTCCTCACCCACTAACCTCCCCCACCTCACCCACTAACCTCCCCCTCCTCACCCACTAACCTCCCCCTCCTCACCTCCATAACCTCCCCCTCCTCACCCACTAACCTCCCCCTCCTCACCCACTAACCTTCACCCACTAACCTCCCCCTCCTCGCCTCCATAACCTCCCTCTCCTCACCTCCATAACCCCCCTCCTCACCTCCATAACCCCCCTCCTCACCCACTAACCCCCCTCCTCACCCTCACCTCCATAACCTCCCCCTCCTCATCCCTCACCTCCATAACCTCCCCTCCTCACCCACTAACCTCCATAACCTCCCCCTCCTCACCCACTAACCTTCACCCACTAACCTCCCCCTCCCCTCGCTCCATAACCTCCCTCTCCTCACCTCCATAACCCCCCTCCTCACCTCCATAACCCCCCTCCTCCTCACCTCCATAACCCCCTCCTCACCCACTAACCCCCCTCCTCACCCCTCACCTCCATAACCTCCCCCCTCCTCATCCCTCACCTCCATAACCCCCTCCTCACCCACTAACCCCCCTCTTCACCCCTCACCTCCATAACCTCCCCCTCCTCATCCTCACCTCCATAACCTCCCTCTCCTCACCTCCATAACATCCCCTCCTCACCTCCATAACCTCCCCCTCCTCATCCCTCACCTCCATAACCTCCCCCTCCTCACCCACTAACCTCCATAACCTCTCCCTCCTCACCTCCATAACCTCCCCCTCCTCACCCACTAACCTCCATAACCTCTCCCTCCTCACCTCCATAACCTCCCCCTCCTCACCCACTAACCTCCCCTCCTCACCCCTCACCTCCATAACCTCCCCCTCCTCATCCCTCACCTCCATAACCCCCTCCTCACCCACTAACCCCCCTCCTCACCCCTCACCTCCATAACCTCCCCCTCCTCATCCCTCACCTCCATAACCTCCCTCTCCTCACCTCCATAACATCCCCTCCTCACCTCCATAACCTCCCCTCCTCATCCCTCACCTCCATAACCTCCCCCCCTCACCCCCTCACCTCCATAACCTCCCCTTCTCTCCTCCATAACCTCCCCCCCCTCACCCTTCTCCTCCTTTCCTAGTTAACACAATGTAACATCTGGTGTCTACCACCACTGTTAAGGCAGCACCATATGGCAAGGATCAGGGCAGGGTTACCTGCGTGTGTGTGTGCGTGTGTGTGTGTGTGTGTGTGTGTGTGTGTGTGAGTATGTGTGTCCCCCCCGATGTGTGTGTGTGTGTGTGTGTGTGTGTGTGTGTGTGTGTGTGTGTGTGTGTGTGTGTGTGTGTGTGTGTGTGTGTGTGTGTGTGTGTGTGTGTGTGTGTGTGTGTGTGTGTGTGTGTGTGTGTGTGTGTGTGTGTGTGTGTGTGTGTGTGTGTGTGTGTGTGTGTGTGTGTGACAGATGTTGATCATAATTTAATCCGCCGGGTAGATTTTCCTCCCTCTATCCACTGCCTCCATCCCAAATGGCACTCCTATTCCCTAGTGTAGTGCACTACTCCGGACCACAGGCCTTCAGACCCTAGTGTACTACATAGGGAATAGTGTGCTATTTGGGATACTTGGTAAAGCTGCTTTTCCAATCAGTCTCTCTTGCAGCAGTAAATCCTCTTTCCTCCTCATCCTCACTGAAACACACCAATTGTGGGAACAACACAGCATAGATAGATCCTGTTGGGCACTATTCACCTTTACATCTCATCTCCATAGATAGATCCTATTGGACACTATTCACCTATACATCTCCATAGATAGATCCTATTGGACACTATTCACCTATACATCTCCATAGATAGATCCTATTGGACACTATTCACCTATACATCTCCATAGATAGATACTATTGGACACTATTCACCTATACATCTCCATAGATAGATCCTATTGGACACTATTCATCTATACATCTCATCTCCATAGATAGATTCTATTGGACACTATTCACCTATACATCTCCATAGATAGATCCTATTGGACACTATTCATCTATGCATCTCCATAGATAGATCCTATTGGACACTATTCACCTATACATCTCCATAGATAGATCCTATTGGACACTATTCACCTATACATCTCCATAGATAGATCCTATTGGGCACTATTCACCTATACATCTCCATAGATAGATCCTATTGGACACTATTCACCTATACATCTCCATAGATAGATCCTATTGGACACTATTCACCTATACATCTCCATAGATAGATCATATTGGACACTATTCATCTATACATCTCATCTCCATAGATAGATCCTATTGGACACTATTCACCTATACATCTCCATAGATAGATCCTATTGGACACTATTCATCTATGCATCTCCATAGATAGATCCTATTGGAAATTATTAGGCTATACATCTCATCTCCATAGATAGATCCTATTGGACACTATTCACCTATACATCTCCATAGATAGATCCTATTGGACACTGTTCACCTATACATCTCAATAGATAGATCCTATTGGAAACTATTCACCTATACATCTCTATAGATAGATCCTATTGGAAATTATTAGGCTATACATCTCATCTCCATAGATAGATCCTATTGGACACTATTCACCTATACATCTCCATAGATCGATCCTATTGGACACTATTAGGCTTGGGCGGTATACAGTGTATTCCACATACCGGGTTATTTGGAAATAGCCAGGGGATGGTTTTTCAACACAGTCAATATCGTCGAAACAATTTCTTTGAAGTTGTTTAATACATTTTAGTGTTTGTAGCTACGTTCTGTACCTGCAGTCACCTTGTTACGTCAGGAGATGAAACAGAGTCCGTTCTGTACCTGCAGTCATCTTGTTACGTCAGGAGATGAAACAGAGTCCTGTTCTGTACCTGCAGTCACCTTGTTACGTCAGGAGATGAAACAGAGTCCGTTCTGTACCTGCAGTCATCTTGTTACGTCAGGAGGTGAAACAGAGTCCGTTCTGTACCTGCAGTCACCTTGTTACGTCAGGAGATGAAACAGAGTCCGTTCTGTACCTGCAGTCATCTTGTTACGTCAGGAGATGAAACAGAGTCCGTTCTGTACCTGCAGTCATCTTGTTACGTCAGGAGGTGAAACAGAGTCCGTTCTGTACCTGCAGTCACCTTGTTACGTCAGGAGGTGAAACAGAGTCCGTTCTGTACCTGCAGTCACCTTGTTACGTCAGGAGATGAAACAGAGTCCGTTCTGTACCTGCAGTCATCTTGTTACGTCAGGAGGTGAAACAGAGTCCGTTCTGTACCTGCAGTCATCTTGTTACGTCAGGAGATGAAACAGAGTCCGTTCTGTACCTGCAGTCACCTTGTTACGTCAGGAGGTGAAACAGAGTCCGTTCTGTACCTGCAGTCACCTTGTTACGTCAGGAGATGAAACAGAGTCCGTTCTGTACCTGCAGTCATCTTGTTACGTCAGGAGGTGAAACAGAGTCCGTTCTGTACCTGCAGTCATCTTGTTACGTCAGGAGATGAAACAGAGTCCGTTCTGTACCTGCAGTCACCTTGTTACGTCAGGAGATGAAACAGAGTCCGTTCTGTACCTGCAGTCACCTTGTTACGTCAGGAGGTGAAACAGAGTCCGTTCTGTACCTGCAGTCACCTTGTTACGTCAGGAGATGAAACAGAGTCCGTTCTGTACCTGCAGTCATCTTGTTTTGTCAGGAGATGAAAAGAGTCCGTTCCTCATTTCACCTGTCACACTATTTGACATTGTGAAGCTTAACCGTAGTTCCCCAGAACAGCTGAGCCAATCACGTGTGTGTATGGAGGAGGCGGGAACAGCTGAGCCAATCACGTGTGTGTATGGAGGAGGCGGGAACAGCTGAGCCAATCACGTGTGTGTATGGAGGAGGTGGGAACAGCTGAGCCAATCACGTGTGTGTGTATGGAGGAGGCGGGAACAGCTGAGCCAATCACGCGTGTGTGTGGAGGAGGCGGGAACAGCTGAGCCAATCACGTGTGTGTATGGAGGAGGCGGGACAGCTGAGCCAATCATGTGTGTGTATGGAGGAGGCGGGAGATCAGCTGAGCCAATCACGTGTGTGTATGGAGGGAGGCGGGAAATCAGCTGAGCCAATCACGTGTGTGTGTATGGAGGAGGCGGGAACAGCTGAGCCAATCACGTGTGTGTATGGAGGAGGCGGGAACAGCTGAGCCAATCACGCGTGTGTATGGAGGAGGCGGGAACAGCTAAGCCAATCACGGTGTGTATGGAGGAGGCGGGGACAGCTGAGCCAATCACGTGTGTGTATGGAGGAGGCGAGATCAGCTGAGCCAATCACGTGTGTGTATGGAGGAGGCGGAACAGCTGAGCCAATCATGTGTGTGTGTATGGAGGAGGGGGGAACAGCTGAGCCAATCACGTGTGTGTGTATGGAGGAGGCGGGAACAGCTGAGCCAATCACGTGTGTGTATGGAGGAGGCGGGAACAGCTGAGCCAATCACGTGTGTGTATGGAGGAGGCGGGAACAGCTGAGCCAATCATGTGTGTATGGAGGAGGCGGGAACAGCTTAGCCAATCACGTGTGTGTATGGAGGAGGCGGGAACAGCTGAGCCAATCACGTGTGTGTGTGGAGGAGGCGGGAACAGCTGAGCCAATCACGTGTGTATGGAGGGAGGCGGGAACAGCTGAGCCAATCACGTGTGTATGGAGGAGGCGGGAACAGCTGAGCCAAACATGTGTGTGTATGGAGGAGGCGGGAACAGCTGAGCCAATCACGTGTGTGTATGGAGGAGGCGGAACAGCTGAGCCAATCACGTGTGTGTGTATGGAGGAGGCGGGAACAGCTGAGCCAATCACGTGTGTGTGTATGGGAGGAGGCGGGAACAGCTGAGCCAATCACGTGTGTGTATGGAGGAGGCGGGAACAGCTGAGCCAATCACGTGTGTGTGTATGGAGGAGGCGGAACAGCTGAGCCAATCATGTGTGTATGGAGGAGGCGGGAACAGCTTAGCCAATCACGTGTGTGTATGGAGGAGCGGGAACAGCTGAGCCAATCACGTGTGTGTGTATGGAGGAGGCGGGAACAGCTGAGCCAATCACGTGTGTGTATGGAGGAGGCGGGAACAGCTGAGCCAATCACGTGTGTGTATGGAGGAGGCGGGAACAGCTGAGCCAAACATGTGTGTGTATGGAGGAGGCGGGAACAGCTGAGCCAATCACGTGTGTGTATGGAGGAGGCGGGAACAGCTGAGCCAATCACGTGTGTGTATGGAGGAGGCGGGAACAGCTGAGCCAATCATGTGTGTGTGTATGGAGGAGGCGGGAACAGCTGAACCAATCACGTGTGTGTATGTAAATAGCACAACGGAGGAGGCGGGAACAGGTGAGTCCACCTGTGTGTTGACAGGGGGCCGCGTTTCATAATGAATGTCAACGGGGGGTTTTGGGGGCTTTAAAAGAGAGTGATCAGGGATGTGAAAAGTATAGTTTTCCTTCACAGAAAATACATTAGTGAAAACACATTCAGCAGAAAAATAACTTTACATTTTGATCAGACGACAACAAAAGTGCAACACTATTTGGCTGAGAGCCGCACAACTAAATGATCTCACTAAGGAAAAGGCAAGGTCTTTGCAGGGACATCACATTTCTAATGTTTATCATGGAAAGAATGTAGCTACATTTCATCATGTTTGGTTTAAAGTTCATATTTTTTTTACATTTTACCAGAGAGAAGTAGGGTGGGACATCACCTGCTGAGAAACTGCCTGTTCCTGAATTCTCATCTGAGTGGAGAAGTGCAACTGCATACCACCCTGTATACCACCCTGTATACCACCCTGTATACCACCCTGCATACCACCCTGCATACCACCCTGCATACCACCCTGTATACCACCCTGCATACCAGTAGCATACCACCCTGCATACCACCCTGTATACCACCCTGCATACCACCCTGCATACCACCCTGTATAGCACCCTGCATACCACCCTGTATAGCACCCTGTATACCACCCTGTATACCACCCTGTATACCACCCTGCATACCACCCTGCATACCACCCTGTATACCACCCTGTATACCACACTGCATACCACCCAGCATACCACCCTGTATAGCACCCTGTATACCACCCTGTATACCACCCTGCATACCACCCTGTATACCACCCTGCATACCACCCTGTATACCACCCTGTATACCACCCTGTATACCACCCTGTATACCACCCTGCATACCACCCTGTATACCACCCTGCATACCACCCTGTATACCACCCTGTATACCACCCTGTATACCACCCTGTATACCAGCAGCATACCACCCTGCATACCACCCTGTATACCACCCTGAATACCACCCTGCATAGCACCCTGCATACCAGCAGCATACCACCCTGTATACCAGCAGCATACCACTCTGTATACCAGCAGCATACCACCCTGTATACCACCCTGCATACCACCTTGTATACCAGCAGCATACCACCCTGCATACCACCCTGTATACCACCCTGCATACCACCCTGTATACCACCCTGCATACCACCCTGCATAGCACCCTGCATACCAGTAGCATACCACCCTGCATACCACCCTGCATACCAGCAGCATACCACCCTGTATACCACCCTGCATACCACCCTGCATACCACCCTGCATACCACCCTGCATACCAGTAGCATACCACCCTGTATACCACCCTGCATACCACCCTGCATTCCAGCAGCATACCACCCTGTATACCACCCTGCATACCACCCTGTATACCACCCTGCATACCAGCAGCATACCACCCTGCATACCACCCTGCATACCACCCTGTATACCACCCTGTATACCAGCAGCATACCACCTGCATACCACCCTGCATACCACCCTGTATACCACCACTGCATACCACCCTGCATACCACCCTGTATACCACCCTGTATACCACCCTGCATACCACCCTGCATACCACCCTGTATATCACCCTGCATACCACCCTGTATACCACCCTGTATACCACCCTGCATACCAGCAGCATACCACCCTGCATACCACCCTGCATACCACCCTGCATACCACCCTGTATACCACCCTGCATACCAGCAGCATACCACCCTGTATACCACCCTGTATACCACCCTGCATACCACCCTGTATACCACCCTGCATACCACCCTGTATACCACCCTGCATACCACCCTGCATACCAGCAGCATACCACCCTGTATACCACCCTGTATACCACCCTGCATACCAGCAGCATAAAACCCTGCATAGCACCCTGCATACCACCCTGCATACCAGCAGCATACCACCCTGCATAGCACCCTGCATACCACCCTGCATACCAGCAGCATACCACCATGCATACCATGCATACCATCCTGTATACCACCCTGCATACCACCCTGCATAGCACCCTGCATAGCACCCTGCATACCACCCTGCATACCACCCTGCATACCAGCAGCATACCACCCTGCATACCACCCTGTATACCACCCTGCATAGCACCCTGCATAGCACCCTGCATACCACCCTGCATACCACCCTGCATACCACCCTGTATACCAGCAGCATACCACCCTGCATACCACCCTGTATACCACCCTGTATACCAGCAGCATACCACCCTGCATACCACCCTGTATACCACCCTGTATACCAGCAGCATACCACCCATGCATACCACCCTGTATACCACCCTGCATACCAGCAGCATACCACCCTGCATACCACCCTGTATACCAGCAGCATACCACCCTGCATACCACCCTGCATACCAGCAGCATACCACCCTGCATACCACCCTGTATACCACCCTGCATACCTCCCTGTATACCACCCTGCATACCACCCTGCATACCACTGCTGGCTTGCTTCTGAAGCTAAGCAGGGTTGCTCTTTCCTCTGGTCTAAAAATATATCCCAACTGCCCCAGGCCAGTGATTGGGGACATTGCCCTGTGTAGGGTGCCGTCTATCGGATGGGACGTTAAACGCGTGTCCTGACTCTCTGAGGTCATTAAAAATCCCATGGCACTTATTGTAAGAGTAGTGGTGTTAACCCTGGTGTCCTGGCTAAATTCCCAATCTGACCCTCAAAC
The DNA here is from genome assembly GCF_036934945.1 of Oncorhynchus masou masou. Taxonomy (NCBI): domain Eukaryota; kingdom Metazoa; phylum Chordata; class Actinopteri; order Salmoniformes; family Salmonidae; genus Oncorhynchus; species Oncorhynchus masou. The sequence continues at coordinate 24,509,489 of NC_088231.1, forward strand.
CATCACGGTCACCTAATAATCCCCAGTTTACAATTGGCTCATTCATCCCCCTCCTCTCCCCTGTAACTATTCCCCAGGTCGTTGTGTTCTCAGTCAACTTACCTGGTCAAATAACAGATGAATAAAACTGAAGAACACAATTAGTTTGATGCTGAGCACAAATTACAATAAGCAGCATTTCATATCTGCAATTACAAAACGTAGAAAGATATTCTTTTATGCGTTTTATCTATTTGTTTTCCTGAAAAAGAAGAATTCTGCGTTAGGGCAACCTCTAAGTTTAACTTGCTAGTTATCTAACTAAGTGGTTGTATTAATAAGGTCACGGGGCAACATATTGTGTTAGCTTTTCTGCTATGTTTGGAAAGTCAAATCCCTTTGGATTAGTTATCTACACAGTCACCACTGCAGCTTGACTTCCTGGTGTTTTTTTTTTGGGCTCCGCCCACATCTTCTCAGAGCAGAGCAGGCCCGTTGCCATAGCAACTCCCAGACTCCACACAGACTCTTTTTACATCTCCATCTTTTTTTTCTCATCTTGTTTACATTCACTTGTAAATGTCCAAACTCACCAAAAATTACATTCGGTAGCTCCTACCTATATATTGATATATATATATATATATATATATATATATATATTGATATATATATATATATATATATATATATATATATATATATATATATATATATATATATATATATATATATATCCTTCTCACCCCCCCCCCCCTTAAATGATTTAGATGCACTATTGTAAAGTGGCTGTTCCACTGGATGTCATAAGGTGAATTCACCAATTTGTAAGTCGCTCTGGATAAGAGCATCTGCCAAATGACTTAAATGTAAATGTAATGTAATGTAATGTAAATGTATATATATATACCACCCTGCATACCACCCTGTATATATGTATATACTTTTATGAGTTGGATTATCTGTTTTTGCAATTAATTTATTTTAGTTTATGCTCGTTAGCATATTGAGCTAGCAGCCGCCAAGGAAATGTGTTTTGGTGCCCCCTTGTGTACTAAACCGGTAATACTGTAAATCCCAGTGGGAGAGATATGAACACCTGCATACCACCCAACGCTGAACACTATCCATCTAAACATCTCATCTCCATAGACTGGCCTTGCTAGGTAAAAACAGACCGTGTAGTGTGGAGAGGGTGGGGGGGATGTGTGTGTGTGTGTGGTAGAGGGTTATCTAGTGTGTGTGTGTGTGTGTGTGATGTTAGCTAGCTTGGTAATGTCCAGTAGCTCTAGGAGCCTTCATGTTGAAAACAGCAGCGTCAACCTCCGACTGCAGTCTTCTGGCCCATTAACAGACATTGATTTTGTGTGTGTGTGTGTGTGTGTGTGTGTGTGTGTGTGTGTGTGTGTGTGTGTGTGTGTGTGTGTGTGTGTGTGTGTGTGTGTGTCTGTGTCTGTGTCTGTGTCTGTGTGTGTGTGTGTGTG
>NC_088231.1:24515951-24520951 GCF_036934945.1 Oncorhynchus masou masou
TCCTATTTTCACCACCACTAGTCAGTCCTATCATCACCAGTCAGTCCTATTTTCACCACCACTAGTCAGTCCTATTATCACCACCACTAGTCAGTCCTATTATCACCAGTCAGTCCTATTTTCACCACCACTAGTCATATCTATTTTCACCACCACTAGTCAGTCCTATTATCACCACCACTAGTCAGTCCTATTATCACCACCACTAGTCAGTCCTATTATCACCACCACTATTCAGTCCTATTATCACCAGTCAGTCCTATTTTCACCACCACTAGTCATATCTATTTTCACCACCACTAGTCAGTCCTATTATCACCACCACTAGTCAGTCCTATTATCACCATCACTAGTCAGTCCTATTATCACCACCACTAGTCAGTCCTATTATCACCACCACTAGTCAGTCCTATTATCACCACCACTAGTCAGTCCTATTATCACCACCACTAGTCAGTCCTATTATCACCACCACTAGTCAGTCCTATTATCACCACCACTAGTCAGTCCTATTATCACCAGTCAGTCCTATTATCACCACCACTAGTCAGTCCTATTATCACCACCACTAGTCAGTCCTATTATCACCACCACTAGTCAGTCCTATTATCACCAGTCAGTCCTATTATCACCAGTCAGTCCTATTATCACTAGTCAGTCCTATTTTCACCAGTCAGTCCTATTATCACCACCACTAGTCAGTCCTATTATCACCAGTCAGTCATATTATCACCACCACTAGTCAGTCCTATTATCACCACCACTAGTCAGTCCTATTATCACCACCACTAGTCAGTCCTATTATCACCACCACTAGTCAGTCCTATTATCACCACCACTAGTCAGTCCTATTTTCACCAGTCAGTCCTATTATCACCACCACTAGTCAGTCCTATTATCACCAGTCAGTCCTATTATCACCACCACTAGTCAGTCCTATCATCACCACCACTAGTCAGTCCTATTATCACCACCACTAGTCAGTCCTATTATCACCGCCACTAGTCAGTCCTATTTTCACCACCACTAGTCAGTCCTATTATCACCACCACTAGTCAGTCCTATTATCACCACCACTAGTCAGCCCTATTATCACCACCACTAGTCAGTCCTATTATCACCGCCACTAGTCAGTCCTATTATCACAACCACTAGTCAGTCCTATTATCACCACCACTAGTCAGTCCTATTATCACCACCACTAGTCAGTCCTATTATCACCAGTCAGTCCTATTATCACCAGTCAGTCCTATTATCACCACCACTAGTCAGTCCTATTATCACCAGTCAGTCCTATTATCACCACCACTAGTCAGTCCTATTATCACCACCACTAGTCAGTCCTATTATCACCACCACTAGTCAGTCCTATTATCACCAGTCAGTCCTATTATCACTAGTCAGTCCTATTATCACCACCACCAGTCAGTCCTATTATCACCACCACTAGTCAGTCCTATTATCACCAGTCAGTCCTATTATCACCAGTCAGTCCTATTATCACCACCACTAGTCAGTCCTATTATCACCACCACTAGTCAGTCCTATTATCACCACCACTAGTCAGTCCTATTATCACCAGTCAGTCCTATTATCACTAGTCAGTCCTATTATCACCACCACCAGTCAGTCCTATTATCACCACCACCAGTCAGTCCTATTATCACCAGTCAGTCCTATTATCACCACCACTAGTCAGTCCTATTATCACTAGTCAGTCCTATTATCACCACCACCAGTCAGTCCTATTATCACCACCACTAGTCAGTCCTATTATCACCACCACTAATCAGTCCTATTATCACCACCACTAATCAGTCAACTGTGGTGGATGGGTAACCAGGCCAGCCCAGTTGAGCTCAGTTCAGTTTGTGTCAGTAGAATAACTGAATCAGTCCTACCTGTTTGCTGTACTTATTCCCGTTTGGGATCCATACTCAGAACACTGGTCTGACCCCAGAGACATGGCATCAGCGTTCCCACTTCCACCACTACCACTGGACCCTCCAGACCCCACGAAGGTGTTAGAGGGGGTAGCTCCTGTACAGCCTGGTGCTTTTTCCCCTCGGCTGGGGGGCTGTAGGGCTGGAGGTGCACCGCGGGGAGCGGCGAGCTTGACTTATAATGCCTGGCCAGATCCGGGCTCGACTGGTGATGCCTGGCGCCCATGCGTGGGCTCCCGGGGTCTCCGTCCACCGCGCAGTACCTAGCCGCCAACCTCTCGCTGGCGCTGCTCACGTCCTCGTCGTCATCGTCGATGTTGGCAACGTGGTGGTCGTTGCCGTGGCGACGGAGCCCGTTGACCGTGACGACGCCGCTGTAGAGCGGCCGTTCAGTTTTATTGGCTCCGGCTCCTCCGGCGCCTCCGTTCCGTTTGTCCCTGCGGGGCTTCCGTCCGCGGTCCAACGTCCCTCCCTGGTTTGTGGCACGGCCGGTTGAGGGCTAAAGAAATCCTCCTCCGGTTCTTTCTTCCCGGCCTCGTATCCGTTCTTGCCCTGGGCGCCGCACTGGCGGGCCATCACCACTAAGAGGATGACCAGGATGACTGCCGCGGCGCCCGCCAGGACACCGATGGCCACCGAGAGGCGCTGTTTCCCCAACGCTCGCTCGCTGTCGGGGTCGCCTGCGATGTCCAGGTAGAGAGGGGCGGCCAGACTACGAGCCACCTAGAGAGAGGGGTGGTGGGTGGGAGGGGAAATGAAATAATTCAAGGGTTTAAGTAGAGAAAAGCAGAAACTGTAAATCACTACTCTGTCCTACAAAGGCAAAACGCAGTAACTACCAAGTTGGTCAAAAATCTTTGATCTGCTGTGATGGCCAAGGTATATTATCTGATGAATGTGGTATTTAGTTTCCTGACACAAGAACAAAGCAGTTGATCAGAACATATCATGGAGTCTGTCTAGACCGAAAAAGACTTTGAAGTCAGATTTTGCAGTATAAAGAAATGACGTAGTTACTGCGTTTTGCATTATAACTTCAGAGTGAGTAGACTACAAGACAACCAGAGAAAGAGGGGGAGAAAATCAATATATTTACATATCAAGATATTATTTCGGACTTTATATTATTTCAATATCTGACTTCAAGTACTGAACTGTAAAAAAAAATATAGAGAGAATTTAATAAAATGCTTGGTAGCGTTAGTCAGCAGCTGTAGCTAGTCGGCTGTAGCTAGTCCGGCTATACCTAGTCGGCTGTAGCTAGTTGTCTGTAGCTTGTCCGGCTGTGTTTAGTCCGACTGTACCAAGTCCGGCTGTAGCTAGTTGGCTGTAGCTAGTTGGCTGTAGCTAGTAGGCTGTAGCTAGTTGGCTGTACCTAGTCGGCTGTAGATAGTCCGGCTGTAGATAGTCCTGCTGTAGCTAGTCCGATTGTAGCTAGTCCAGCTGTAACTAGTCTGGATGTAGCTAGTCAGCTGTACCTAGTCGACTGTAGCTAGTCCGGATGTAGCTAGTCCAGCTGTAGCTAGTCCAGCTGCAGCGAGTCCAGCTGTAGCTATTCGGATGTAGCTAGTCCAGCTGTAGCTAGTCCAGCTGTAGCTAGTCCGGCTGTAGCTAGTCCGGCTGTACCTAGTCGGCTGTAGCTAGTCCGGCTGTAGCTAGTCGGCTGTACCTAACCAGCTGTAGCTAGTCGGCTGTACCTAGTCGGTTGTAGCTAGTCCAGCTGTAGCTAGTCCAGCTGTAGCTAGTCCAGCTGTAGCTAGTCCAGATGTAGCTAGTCCAGCTGTAGCTAGTCCAGCTGTAGCTAGTCCAGATGTAGCTAGTCCAGCTGTAGCTAGTCGGCTGTAGCTAGTCCAGCTGTAGCTAGTCCTGCTGTAGCTAGTCCGGCTGTAGCTAGTCAGCTGTAGCTAGTCGGCTGTAGCTAGTCGGCTGTAGCTAGTCCGGCTGTAGCTAGTCCGGCTGTAGCTAGTCAGCTGTAGCTAGTCCGGCTGTAGCTAGTCAGCTGTAGCTAGTCCGGCTGTAGCTAGTCGGCTGTAGCTAGTCCAGCTGTAGCTAGTCCTGCTGTAGCTAGTCCGGCTGTAGCTAATCAGCTGTAGCTAGTCGGCTGTAGCTAGTCGGCTGTAGCTAGTCCGGCTGTAGCTAGTCAGCTGTAGCTAGTCGGCTGTAGCTAGTCCGGCTGTAGCTAGTCAGCTGTAGCTAGTCCGGCTGTAGCTAGTCAGCTGTAGCTAGTCCGGCTGTAGCTAGTCAGCTGTAGCTAGTCCGGGTGTACCTAGTCCGGCTGTAGCGAGTCGGCTGTAAATGCTCCAAAATACAGTATCGTTGATCCTATAGCTTGTTCTCCATCTTCTTTTTAAATAGTGAGACATATTTACAGTATCATGAGAATCACAATACATACAGTATCATGAGAATCACAATACATACAGTATCATGAGAATCGCAATACATATCGTATCGGTACCTCAGTATGGTGGTAATATGGTATGATGAGGTCCCTCAGTATGGTGGTAATATGGTATGATGAGGTCCCTCAGTATGGTGGTAATATGGTATGATGAGGTCCCTCAGTATGGTGGTAATATGGTATGATGAGGTCCCTCAGTATGGTGGTAATATGGTATGATGAGGTCCTCAGTATGGTGATAATATGGTATGATGAGGTCCTCAGTATGGTGGTAATATGGTATGATGAGGTCCTCAGTATGGTGGTAATATGGTATGATGAGGTCCCTCAGTATGGTGGTAATATGGTATGATGAGGTCCCTCAGTATGGTGGTAATTATGGTATGATGAGGTCCCTCAGTATGGTGGTAATATGGTATGATGAGGTCCCTCAGTATGGTGATAATATGGTATGATGAGGTCCCTCAGTATGGTGGTAATATGGTATGATGAGGTCCTCAGTATGGTGGTAATATGGTATGGTGATAATATGATAATATGGTATGGTGATAATATTGTATGGTGGTAATATGGTATGGTGGTAATATGGTATGGTGGTAATATGGTATGGTGGTAATATGGTATGGTGGTAATATGGTAATATGGTATGGTGATAA
>NC_088231.1:24523451-24550951 GCF_036934945.1 Oncorhynchus masou masou
GTGTGTGTGTGTGTGTGTGTGTGTGTGTGTGTGTAAATGATAGGACATTTGAATCCTCTTTTATGTTCCATTATTAAATAGAATACTTGAACCACATGCTAATAATGTAGATAATACTTGAACCACATGCTAATAATGTAGCTAATGTAGCATTACATTATTATCAGCATCGCTGACGCTGCTTTTACTGCTCTCTGCACCACCACTCTGACAAAGTAGCACTCCAAATATACAGCATTCACACATTATCCCTACAATACTCAATATATCCGATTCACACATTATCACTAAAACACTCAATATATCAGATTCACACATTATCCCTACAATACTCAGTATATCAGATTCACACATTATCCCTACAATACTCAATATATCAGATTCACACATTATCCCTAAAACACTCAATATAAAATTCACACATTATCCCTAAAACACTCAATATATCAGATTCATAAATTATCACTACAATACTCAATATAACAAATTCACACATTATCCCGACAACACTCAATATAACATTCAAACATTATCCCCAAAACACTAAATATATCAGATTCACAAATTATCACTAAAACACTCAATATATCAAATTCACACATTATCCCTAAAACACTCAATATAAGATTAAAACATTATCCCTACAACACTCAATATAGCATTCGCACATTATCCCTACAACACTCAATATAAGATTAAAACATTACCCCTACAACAATTTATATCAGATTCACACATTATCCCTACAAAACTCAATATAAAATTAAAACATTATCCCTACAACACTCTATCAGATTCACACATTATTCCCTACAACACTCAATATAACATTCACACATTATCCCCAAAACACTCAATATATCAGATTCACATTATACCTACAACATTCAATATAAGATTCACACATTACCCCTAAAACACTCAATATAAGATTCACACATTACCCCTAAAACACTCAATATAAGAGTCACACATTACCCCTAAAACACTCAATATAAGATTCACACATTACCCCTAAAACACTCAATATAAGATTCACACATTATCCCTACAACACTCAATATAAGATTCACACATTACCCCTAAAACACTCAATATAAGATTCACACATTACCCCTAAAACACTCAATATAAGTTTCACACATTAAACCTGCAACACTCAATATAAGATTCACACATTACCCCTAAAACACTCAATATAAGATTCACACATTACCCCTAAAACACTCAATATAAGATTCACACATTATCCCTACAACACTCAATATAAGTTTCACACATTAAACCTGCAACACTCAATATAAGATTCACACATTACCCCTAAAACACTCAATATAAGATTCACACATTACCCCTAAAACACTCAATATAAGATTCACACATTACCCCTAAAACACTCAATATAAGATTTACACATTACCCCTAAAACACTCAATATCAGATTCACACATTAACCCTAAAACACTCAATATCAGATTCACACATTAACCCTAAAACACTCAATATAAGATTCACACATTACCCTAAAACACTCAATATCAGATTCACACATTAACCCTAAAACACTCAATATAAGATTCACACATTACCCCTAAAACACTCAATATCAGATTCACACATTATCCCTAAAACACTCAATATCAGATTCACACATTACCCCTAAAACACTCAATATCAGATTCACACAGTAACCCTAAAACACTCAATATAAGATTCACACATTACCCCTAAAACACTCAATATAAGATTCACACTTTACCCCTAAAACACTCAATATAAGATTCACACTTTACCCCTAAAACACTCAATATAAGATTTACACATTACCCCTAAAACACTCAATATCAGATTTACACATTACCCCTAAAACACTCAATATCAGATTCACACATTACCCCTAAAACACTCAATATCAGATTCACACATTACCCCTAAAACACTCAATATAAGATTCACACATTAAACCTGCAACACTCAATATAAGATTCACACATTACCCCTAAAACACTCAATATAAGATTCACACATTACCCCTAAAACACTCAATATAAGATTCGCACATTACCCCTAAAACACTCAATATAAGATTCACACATTACCCCTAAAACACTCAATATCAGATTCACACATTACCCCTAAAACACTCAATATCAGATTTACACATTACCCCTAAAACACTCAATATAAGATTCACACATTACCCCTAAAACACTCAATATAAGATTCACACATTACCCCTAAAACACTCAATATAAGATTCACACATTACCACTAAAACACTCAATATAAGATTCGCACATTACCCCTAAAACACTCAATATAAGATTCACACAGTACCCCTAAAACACTCAAAATAAGATTCACACATTACCCCTAAAACACTCAATATAAGATTCACACATTACCCCTAAAACACTCAATATAAGATTCACACATTACCCCTAAAACACTCAATATCAGATTCACACATTACCCCTAAAACACTCAATATCAGATTCACACATTATCCCATCTCTCTCTGGAGGTTTAATTTGCAGGTTAACGTAACCCAGTTTGAAAAGCAATTTGCCCGAGTCACACAGGTCCTGCTCCATTGTTTGACAAGACAATCAGAGTGGAATCTATTGTCAGAGTGGACTCTATTGTATTGGTTCATGGGTTTATATCAGAGAATGGACTTGGTTAGGATAACTGTCTATTGTCTTAGTAGACTCTATTGCATTGGTTCATGGGTTTATATCAGAGAATGGACTTGGTTAGGATAACTGCCTATTGTCTTAGTAGACTCTATTGTATTGGTTCATGGGTTTATATCAGAGAATGGACTTGGTTAGGATAACTGTCTATTGTCTTAGTAGACTCTATTGTATTGGTTCATGGGTTTATATCAGAGAATGGACTTGGTTAGTATAACTGTCTATTGTCTTAGTAGACTCTATTGTATTGGTTCATGAGTTTATGTCATTGAATGGACTTGGTTAGGATAACTGTCTATTGTCTTAGTAGACTCTATTGTATTGGTTCATGAGTTTATGTCATTGAATGGACTTGGTTAGGATAACTGTCTATTGTCTTAGTAGACTCTATTGTATTGGTTCATGGGTTTATATCAGAGAATGACTTGGTTAGGATAACTGCCTATTGTCTTAGTACTCTATTGTATTGGTTCATGGGTTTATATCAGAGAATGGACTTGGTTAGGATAACTGTCTATTGTCTTAGTAGATTCTATTGTATTGGTTCCATTCATCCCCTCTTCTCTGTTCCATTATATTGTTCTTATGTTGACTGGTTCTGTTCTCCTCGGTTCTCCTCTGTTCCCCTCTGTTCTCCTTTCTCCTCTGTTCTCCTTTCTCCTCTGTTCTCATCTGTTCTCTGTTCTCCTCTGTTCTCCTTTCTCCTCTGTTCTCCTTTATCCTCTGTTCTCATCTGTTCTCTGTTCTCCTTTCTCCTCTGTTCTCCTCTATTCTCCTTTCTCCTTTCTCCTCTGTTCTCCTTTCTCCTCTGTTCTCATCTGTTCTCTGTTCTCCTCTGTTCTCCTTTCTCCTCTGTTCTCCTTTCTCCTCTGTTCTCCTTTCTCCTCTGTTCTCCTCTGTTCTCCTTTCTCCTCTGTTCTCCTTTCTCCTCTGTTCTCCTTTATCCTCTGTTCTCATCTGTTCTCTGTTCTCCTTTCTCCTCTGTTCTCCTCTATTCTCCTTTCTCCTTTCTCCTCTGTTCTCCTCTGTTCTCCTCTGTTCTCCTCTGTTCTCCTTTATCCTCTGTTCTCCTCTGTTCTCTTTTCTCCTCTGTTCTCTGTTCTCCTTTCTCATCTGTTATCTGCTCTGTTCTCCTCTGTTTTCCCCTGTTCTCAGTCCTCCTCTTTTCTGTTCTCCTCTGTTCTCTGTTCTCCCCTGTTCTCAGTTCTGTTGTCATCTGTTCTCTGCTCTGTTCTCCATTCTGCTCTCTTCTGTTCTGTTCCCCTATGTTATCCTGTGTTCAATGTTCTTCTCTGTTCTCCTCTGTTCTGCTCTGTTCTGTTCCCCTCTGTTCTCCTTTGTTCTCCTCTGTTCTTTCTCTTTTGTTCTGTTCTGTTCTCCTCTGTTCTCCTCTGATTTGTTCTCCCCTGTTCTCAGTTCTCCTCTTTACTGTGCTCCTCTGTTCTCTGTTCTTCTCTGTTCTTTCTATTTTGTTCCGTTCTCCTCTGTTCTGTTCTTCTTTCACCTCTGTTCTCTGTTCTCCTCTGTTCTTCTCTGTTCTCCTCTGTTCTGTTCTCTGTTTTCTGTTCTTCTCTGTTCTCCTTTGTTCTGTTCTCCTCTGTTCTGTTCTCCTTTCTCCTCTGTTCTCCTCTGTTCTCCTCTCTGTTCTCCTCTGTTATGTTCTCCTCTGTTCTCTGTTCTTCTCTGTTCTCCTTTGTTCTGTTCTCCTTTCTCCTCTGTTCTCCTCTGTTCTTCTCTGTTCTCCTCTTCTGTTCCCCTCTGTTCCTCTCTGTTCTTCTCTGTTCTCTCTCTCTCTCTCTTCTGTCCTGTTCTCCTCTTATCGTTATCGTTTCTGTTCTGTTCTTCGCTGTTCTGCAGTCTTCTTCTGTCCCATTCACATTCTGCTGAGCATGCCTCTAGCACACTGTGTGGGTGTGTGTGTGTGTCTCTGCTATGTGTGTGTATGTGTGCATGCTAGGTGTGTGTATATGCGGCATGTGTGTGTGTGTGCATTCCTGTGGGTGTGTCTCCTTGTAAGTGTTCAACAGGAGAATGCAGCACTACCACTTTAGCTCTAGCAGTGCCTCATCATCCATCCTGACACATCTCTCTCTCTCTCCCTCCCTCCCCCCAGCTCCCCCAGGAGTCTTCCGCTCTGCTGCACCAAAGTTTGTACTGCTTAGCTTTAAACACCAGAACCGTTTCACTCTGCAGGTAGTGCTGTGCCTCTCTTGATATCGATACGATGAATAGCTAGTGGTGTAGCTTTAGTTAGCGGTGCTGCTTTAGTTAGCGATGTATCTTTAGTTAGCGGTGTGTCTTTAGTTAGCGATGTATCTTTAGTTAGCGGTGCAGCTTTAGTGAGCTGTGAATCTTTAGTTAGCGGTGTATCTTTAGTTAGCGGTGTAGCTTTAGTTAGCGGTGTATCTTTAGTTAACGCTGCAGCTTTAGTGTATCTTTAGTTAGCGGTGTATCTTTAGTTAGCAGTTAGCGGTGTAGCTTTAGTTAGCGGTGTATCTTTAGTTAGCGGTGTAGCTTTAGTTAGCAGTGTATCTTTAGTTAGCGGTGTAGCTTTAGTGTATCTTTAGTTAGCGGTGTAGCTTTAGTGTATCTTTAGTTAGCGGTGTATCTTTAGTTAGCAGTGTATCTTTAGTTAGCGGTGTAGCTTTAGTGTATCTTTAGTTAGCGGTGTAGCTTTAGTTAGCTGTGTTTAGCTTTAGTTAGCTGTGTAGCTTTAGTTAGCGGTGTAGCTTTAGTTAGCGATGTATCTTTAGTTAGCGGTGTAGCTTTAGTTAGCTGTGTAGCTTTAGTTAGCGGTGTAGCTTTAGTTAGCTGTGTAGCTTTAGTTAGCGGTGTAGCTTTAGTTAGCGGTGTAGCTTTAGTTAGCTGTGTAGCTTTAGTTAGCTGTGTAGCTTTAGTTAGCGGTGTAGCTTTAGTTAGTTGTGTAGCTTTAGTTAGTTGTGTAGCTTTAGTTAGCGGTGTAGCTTTAGTTAGCTGTGTAGCTTTAGTTAGCGGTGTAGCTTTAGTTAGCGGTGTAGCTTTAGGGCCAAGATTTATTCATTACCTTGTGACCTAAACATGAAAAACCCTGGGCCCTTGTTATGGCTGAAAACTAAGGAGAACTCCAGGTCCACGTTGAAGCCTATAACACGGGCACAGAGTTATGCCTGGGACTGGTTCAGTTGCAACGAAAAGAACCAGACGTTTGATTGCAATAGAATTGTAGAGTGGAAACCAGAACACAATAGAATGACAAAATGATTCTATGGAACAATGGATTGTAATGTGTTGGAAGCATGTTGTAATCTAGAACTCCTTGACATTACACCATAGACAGTTTAGTTTGACTGGAACAGCCCAGCATAGCACAGCTATGGACTAGAAGGATATCAAAGTTTTAATGGTCACAGACACAGATATGAAGACGTTATCTGTGTTACTGCCTCCATCGCACAAAGAATTCTCTCTGACAGTGGAATGATGCCAAAGGGGGTGTGTGTGTGTGTGTGTGTGTGTGTGTGTGTGTGTGTGTGTGTGTGTGTGTGTGTGTGTGTGTGTGTGTGTGTGTGTGTGTGTGTGTGTGTGTGTGTGTGTGTGTGCGAGAGGGAGTGGTGGAAGGATGCCAAAGTGCCAAAGGGGTGGTGTGTGTGTGCGCGCGCGCGTGTGTGTGTGTGTGTGTGTGTGTGTGTGTGTGTGTGTGTGTGTGTGTGTGTGTGTGTGTGTGTGTGTGTGTGTGTGTGTGTGTGTGTGTGTGTGTGTGTGTGTGTGTGTGTGTGAGAGCGAGTTGATTAGTGAATGAAATGGCAACGCAGCAGAAAATGACTCAATTCGTTTGTTTTATCAGTAGGAGTCACAAGTTGGCCAATGAGAAACTAGATGGAAATGTTTCTTCATAGCCAGGAGTTTTCCCAACCCTGTAACCTGTACCAGGAGAAACTCTGGACCGCAGTTTCATGTGTCAACTCAGACCTTGACCTGGGGTCTCCCTAACTTAAACGTCTTTATTCTATCCCAACACTAGCACACCCGATCAAACTAATTAACTAATCATCAAGCCCTTTGAGCAGTTGAATGAAGTGTGATAATATGTTGATTCGATCCATCCATTTGTCTGCCCTCTATTGCTCTGGTCTGGTCTACACTGTTCTTGTTAAAAGATGAAATGATGTCCCACTCTGAGCGGCCACATTCCATTAAACCATTCTATTGTTCAATTCTAATTTATTCCATTCTATTGTTCAATTCTAATTTGTTCCATTCTAGAATTCCATTTTCATTTGTTCTACTGTTCCAGTCTAAGTTGTTCTAATCGATCCCTACCATTCCATTATAGGCTGGTGCATTGCATTGGCCCATTCTAAGTTGTTCTAATCGATCCCTACCATTCCATTATAGGCTGGTGCATTGCATTGGCCCATTCTAAGCTATTGAGCAGGAGAAGTGTAAATATAGCCTGTATAGAACAGTAGGGCCTTAACAAATGGACTCAATGTCACCAAAGTCAGAACGGAATGGAATAGAGTAGAGTAGAGGTATGCATGTACAGTATGTACGAGTCTCAAATGGCACCCTATTCCCTACACAGTGCACTACATTTGACCAGAGTCGATGGGGGCGGCTGATCAAAAGTAGTGCACTTCATAGGGAATAGGGTGCCATTTAGGACACATGCCAAAGACATATTCATAATTACCTGTGCGTCCACCAGTGTAGCGTTGACCAGACTCTCGTTGATGAAGACGTGGACCAGCGCGGTGGCGCAGAGCGACGGCTCTCCACTGTCGTTGACCCTGACCACCAGGCGATGCAGCCCCCTGTGTCTCCTCTCTAGGGGCTCTGCCACAGTGATCACTCCACTGGCCAGGCCGATCTCAAACAGCCTGAAGGGGTTCCCTCCTACCAGGGAGAAGCGCAGGTCAGCGTTGCGGCCAAAGTCCGAGTCCGAGGCGGCCACGGTTCTGACGATGGTCCGGGTGGAGGAGGCCGGGGGAGGAGGGTGTAGGATTCGTTGGTGGGTGAGGTCACGGAGGGGGCGTTGTCGTTCTCATCAGTTACGATGAGGGAGACTGTCGCCGTGGCGGAGCGAGGAGGAGCCCCGCCGTCGATGGCCCGGACGCGGAAGGTGTAGGTGGAACGGCGTTCCCGGTCAAATGCCACGGAGGAGAAGATCGTCCCTGTGTTGTTCTCTATGGAGAACAAGTCTTCACCTCTCCCTCCTCTTCCTCCTCCCTCCTCTCCTACTCCCTTGTGCTTCTCCCCTCCTCCTCCCTCCACCTCATCTCCTTCTTCTTCCTCCATCTCTACGAAAAGACTCAGCTCCGCGTTCTCACCCTCATCCGCGTCTGTTACTGTTACCATGCCGACTGGGCTGTTGGCAAGGAGGTTCTCCTTCACGTAGAACGTGAACACTTCCTGGACGAACTTCGGAGTATTGTCGTTGCGGTCGGTCACCATGATTACCACCGTGGCCGACCCCTGCAGCGAGGGGAATCCCTTATCCCTGGCGATCACCTGGAACTCGTACCTCTCCCTGACCTCCCGGTCCAGAACCCCGTCGCACGGATATCCCCATTATCAGCATCAATATAGAACAGGCCGTTAACGGACGGATCCAATGAATACACAATCTCTGCATTCTTGCCGGAGTCGGCATCCGCCGCAACCACGGTGACCACACGCTCTCCTGGTTGGTTGTTCTCGGCAAAGTGGACCTCCACCACGGCCTGGGCGAAGGCAGGAGTGTGGTCGTTGATGTCGACTACCCTGACCATGAGAGAGCTGTTGCTGGAGAGAGACGGGGAACCGGAGTCGACTGCCACGATGGTCACGCTGTACTCTTTAGTGGCCTCGTAATCCAACAGGGCCGAAGTGTGGAGGAAATACTTCTTACGGTTTCTGAGGAAACAAGGTTAAATATTAACCGAAAATTACGAAGAAATTAAGCAATATAAATACTTCCTGCTGTGGAAAGAGAGTTACAAAATCTAAATATAGAACATTTTGAATTTATATGGCTCAAATGAACATATATTGTGTATGTGATTTTTGTGATTTTCAACTAAATGTAGCTAGCTGTCAGGTTTATATTATGGTGCTGTACGTTGATGCTCCAATACTATTTCAGCCTCTCGGTGCGCCGTGCTGGAATACTCCGAACTTTACTTTTAAAAATGAAAATAAAATAAACTCTAAACAGATCAATGTGGAAGTGTTTTCATCTCACCTGTCGAAGGCGTCATCCGCGGGCAGTGGCAGGAGCGCCGTCTCTCCCGCTGGTTTCAGGGTGAACGGTACGTCCCCGACCACCGTGCACGTTACCGCCCCGTTCTCCCCCTGGTCGCGGTCTGACACCTGAACCAGCGCCACCGGTGTGTCCACCAGAACATTCTCCGGTACCAGCGCCACTCCGTCCCTCACCAGAATCCGTCCGATCTTCCTGATCTCCACGACCGGAACGTTGTCGTTCTCATCCCGGACCACCAGGACTACGGTCGCCCGGTCGGTGCGCGGCGGCTGACCACGATCCCTTGCCGTAACCGTGAACCGTAACTGGGCCACTTCCTCCCGGTCAATCCTGTGGAGGACGCTCAGCCAACCGGTAGCCTCGTCCAGTCGGAGAAGACGGCGGACAGATTCCGTGGCAGCGCCGAAGACGTACTCCACCTGTCCGTTGACGCCGACGTCGCGGTCCGAAGCGCGCACCTGGAGGACGGGGGTTCCGGGAGGCGCATTCTCCGCCATCTCGGCCTCATAGATGGCTCTCTCGAAGCGTGGGCTGTGGTCGATAAAGAAATGAAAAGAAATACCATGTATTTAGAAGATAACATTGTTTGTGCTTTTCAACCTAATTTAGCTAGTGATGCTTTATACTAATTTAGCTTGTGATGTGTTATGCTAATTTAGCTTGTGATGCTTTATGCTAATTTAGCTAGTGATGCTTTATGCTAATTTAGCTTGTGATGCTTTATGCTAATTTAGCTAGTGATGCTTTATACTAATTTAGCTTGTGGTGCTTTATGCTAATTTAGCTTGTGATGCTTTATGCTAATTTAGCTAGTGATGCTTTATACTAATTTAGCTAGTGTCGCTTTACACTAATTTAGTGGTGCTCTATGGTAATTTAGCCAGTTGTGCTCTATGCTAATTTAGCCAGTTGTGCTTTATGCTAATTTAGCCAGTTGTGCTCTATGCTAATTTAGCCAGTTGTGCTCTATGCTAATTTAGCTAGTGATGCTTTATACTAATTTAGCTAGTGGTGCTTTATACTAATTTAGCTAGTGGTGTTCTATGCTAATTTAGCCAGTTGTGCTCTATGCTAATTTAGCCAGTTGTGCTCTATTCTAATTTAGCTAGTGGTGCTTTATACTAATTTAGCTAGTGGTGGTCTATGCTAATTTAGCCAGTTGTGCTCTATGCTAATTTAGGTAGTGGTGCTCTATGATAATTATGCTAGTGTTTCTCTATGCTGATGCTACTATTCCAGCTCTTTAGTTCAATGGGTAAACCAATCCAACTTTTTAGACAGTTTACTCTCCATTAGTCAGCACCTCTACTAACATTTTTGGGTGTGCATCAGCTCATGCTTTTCACTAGACTAGGTTTTCATCCTACCTGTTGTCGTTGACATCGGTGATGGCGACACGGAGAAGCGCCTGGGAAGAGCGAGGAGGGTTGCCACCGTCCCGGACCCGTAGAACCAGCTCATACGAGTCGCGTGCTTCACGGTCCAGAGGGCCTTTCACGATCAGCTGTGGTTGCTTCTCGCCGTCGGGCGTGTCGGCGACCTGGAGCTCAAACACACTGCTCCTCACACCTCCTCCTGCACCTCCTCCTGCACCTCCTCCGTTGTTATCCAATGCTCCTCTCCTCCTATCCCCTCCTCCTCCTGTTCCATCCGCTCTTCCCATAGGCCCACCGGCTGCTCTCCTCGCTGACCCCAACCCTGACCCCGCCGACCCGGAAGAGCTGCCATCTTGAATCAGCTCATAACGATCAATCCCATTGCGCCCAAAGTCGCGATCCGTCGCCGTGGGTAACAGATACAGCGTGCCTATTGGACGGTTCTCCTCGACAGATAATGTCAGTACCGACGACGGAAACGAAGGAGTGTTGTCGTTGATGTCGGTGATGACCACACGGCCCTCAAAGAGATCCACCCAACTCTGGAGCGGACCAATCACAGACACTTCGAAGTCCAGGAAACACTCGTTCTCATCGAAGATCATCTGACACTGGGACAGCTTCTCCCGGTCAATCCTCCGCTGCCCGGTAGTCAGCTCCCCGGTAACGTTATCAATCTTGAAGAACTCCGAGCCGCTCTCTAGGGCGAATGTGACATCTCCGGAGCCGGTGCCCGCGGACAGGCCGAGGTCGGCAGCCACATTACCGATCATAACGTCAGCGGGGCCCTCCTCAGCCACCCGGTAACGGAGAGCCGAGTCAGCGACCGGGAGCTGAGTCATCGTTAGTAGGAGAAGCACTAGGAGGTGGAACAACTCCCCCGGTCCAGTTAGAGTTACCGAGCAGGAGAACACTGCTCCACCACAGACACCTACCCCTGTCCTCCGCATGGCTCCCGCCTTCCTTCTCTCTCCCTCTCTATCCCTCTGTCTCTCCCTCTCTCTCCCTCTCTATCCCTCTGTCTCTCCCTCTCCCTCTCTATCCCTCTGTCTCTCCTCTCTCTCCCTCTCTATCCCTCTGTCTCTCCCTCTCTATCCCTCTCTATCCCTCTGTTTCCTCTCTCTCCCTCTCTATCCCTCTGTCTCTCCTCTCTTTCCTGTCTCTCTTTCCCTCTCTCTATCCCTCTGTCTCTACCTCTCTATCCCCCTGTCTCTCCCTCTCTCCCTCTCTATTCCTGTCTCTCTTTCCTCTCTCTCCCTCTCTATCCCTCTGTCTCTACCTCTCTATCCCCCTGTCTCTCCCTCTCTCTCCCTCTCTATTCCTGTCTTTCTTTCCTCTCTCTCGCTCTCTATTCCTGTCTCTCTTTCCTGTCTCTCCCTCTCTATTCCTGTCTCTCTTTCCTGTCTCTCCCTCTCTTTTCCTCTGTCTCTCTTTCCTCTCTCTGGGGATCTATAGTTCTACCTTCCCCTCCTTCTCTGTCGTGAATGTGTCTATCTGGGCTGTATATCTTTGTTCCCTCTCTTTCTCTCACTCTTCCCCCCTCCCTCTCTCCCCCTCTCTCTCTCTTGGCAGTTCTGCTGCCTGGGGTCCAGGAAAGCTTCACACAGCACTCTAATAACACACTGCAGATCAGTCTCTCTGTCGTTAATGTGACTATCGGTGTGTCTCTGTTTCAGTCTGTTTTCTCTATTCTTTTGTCCTTCTCTTTATTGTTGAGGGTTTAAAAATAAACTTCCTCTAAGTCTCTCTGGGATGTTCAGAGCACAAAGATATCAGCAAATCCATCCGGCAAGAAGAGAGAAACCAAATCATCTACTCACGTTAATTAATCCACTTGACTCTCTCTCTCTTTTTATGATGGAGACGTATTCCGTTTCTCCCTCTCTTGAGGACTCTCGTATCAGTTATATTAGTCCGTTAGTAATTTCGCTTAATTCCGGTCGCGTTCCGGGGGACCGAGGGGGCTCTCTCGGCGGTTTTGACGAGTTGAAGAGAAACTGCAATGCAGCACTTCCACAAAGAAAACTGTACACGACTCTGTCTCAGGACCCCGAATCACTAATGTTGTGAAAAAATAATTACATCCACAAAGCGGAACACAATCGGTTTAAAAGTAAAGTATTTGATATCGTCCGGTCATCGTTTAGAGTTTAAATGTGGTTTCTTACCTCTCGCTCTCCGGTATGAGTCTGAACTACGCGTGTGTTTTTCCCCGCAGTGAAGCAACGTGCCAAGCAGTTGGTCGAATGCCTTCACGGAACTTCACAAGACAATAGTGCTTTTCACAGCCACTTCTCGGGACGGAATAATAATCTGAACCGTAAACCGGAGCTCGCTCACATCCGCAACCCTTGTTTTTTTTTAAAGGCAAAAGAGATCCCGAAGTCAACAAACCGGTCAATTATAATTCCTTGTGCGTTCGCGAGGATGTGTCGGTCATGAACCGAGAGAAAATACGTATTTTCCAAGAGTCCTGCATTCTATCGTTCATTCTCCACGCACGCCTTCTCTCTTTTTTTTCTCTCACCTGCACGTTCTACTGCACTGCATGTGCGCGCGTGGCTTGCTTTCTGCCTGATCTGAAATGATGCTGCAGTCTCTCTCTCTCTCCGCCTCTCTCTCTCTCTTCTCTCTCACTGCAACATATCCCTAGCCACGTAACTTGATCGTTCAGCTGAAACGGGAGAACGGAACGAGAGGCAGAGTTGTGTCGCTCACGGTGTGTGCGTGTGTGTGTGTATCGGTAACAGACCTATCCGCCTCGCTGTCACACTGCACTAGATTCAATGTGGCGTTTACGCGGCTCAGGGTGGGATGAGATGAGGGGAACATCTTTATTCACAAAGAGGATGCAGCGAAGGATATTGGTTGTCAGAGGAATATAATGGGAACGTATTCTGCACAATCGGCATTTTCTTTTGCTGTGTTGTACGGTTGCCAGCCAGCCGTTGGACAGGCTACGGGGACTGGGGTTTAAATGGAAATTGCCCCACTAACGTAATAACCGGCACAAACGCACACGTTTTAATAACGACTTAAGACTTCTTTATCCACTTATGACGACAACAGCTCATCTGAATGTCATCATTCATCCGGCGGCATGTGGTTCTCTGATGACGTCTCATAGTAACTTTAATCTCTCTGCCGCCAGCTATCAGATTTATATGAATAAACTATATGACCCCTGTGGCCAAAGGTCAAAGAGCAAACATATAGACTAATAACAATAATAATAATAATAAGGATATTATTTAATAATATATAATAATATATATTTTCATTATACAAGATTAGGCCTGTAAAAGGGTAAGTATTCTATTTTAATATTTTGTTTTATTTTCGTCAATATTTGAGTCAGTCGGTTAGAATCGTTGCAGTATAGGTCTTGTTTGGTATAGTTGTTCCCTGTAGAATATTGAAGTAGATATTTCTTTTGTCTGACTGCGGCACTAAAACACACACACACACACACACACACACACACACACACACACACACACACACACACACACACACACACACACACACACACACACACACACACACACACACACACACACACACACACACACACACACACTATATATATATATATACTGAAGACGTTACAGCCACAGACGCTCTCTATCTCCGCGGGCTGACCCGCAGCACGCGCTGCTCGGTGAGCGCAATGCAGCAACCGGCTCCTCTCGTGCAGTGTACCGCTCGGCTACAGAAAGCAACAAAAGGCGTCGCGGGGGGAAGAGGAGAGGAGATAAAGATTTACCTGCAGTACCTCTCTCTCTCTCTCTCTCTCTCTCTTCTCTCTCTCTCTCTCTCTCTCTCTTTGTCTCTCTCTTTCTCTCTCTCTGTCCTCCATCCCACCGCAAACACAATCCCAATAGCTCCTTCCCCTCCTTCCACCTCTCCTGGTTTCTTTCCCTTTAATTAAATTACACCAGGCCGGGTCCAGTCAGGGCCGACAATGTTACCCCCAACCCACCAGGATTCGGTCCGTAAGTGGGGGAAGGAGGGGGCTTCCCCGGTCTCCACTCCATTCATAACGCTGTGAGGGAGACAGCAGTATGTACAGTATGCTGAGACAGCCGTTAAAGCGCGGCTCTGAGGGATGGGACAACATGGTAACTCGTCTCTCTCGCTCTCTCTCCGTGCTGCATTGGTAGCAGGAGGATTTGTGTGTTTAGCATTCCGGCAGCGTCGGCACACGCTACCTCCTCGGTGCTCCCGCGCCCTCTGTTGTTCGATCCGCATGTGACTTTGATTTCCGTTGAAATCAATCCGCGTCTGGGGGTGCTGGTGCTGAGTGTGTATTATGTCGCTCTGTTGTGCAGGGTGGTGATGATGGGGGAGGGAGAGGGGGGGGGGGGCTTACATCGTGAATGCCTGATCTATGGTATAGCATTACTAAGCAGAATAAGCAACATGAAACCACAACATCAACAAAGACACACAACGACAGACGAATTTAAATAAATACACTACCGGTCAAAAGTTTTAGAACAGTGTGCAAAGCTGTCGTCAAGGCAAAGGGTGGCGACTTCGAAGAACCTAAAATCTAAAATACATTTTGCTTTGTTTAACCCTTTCTGGTTACTACATGACACATTTTTGGTTTACATGAATCCATATGTGTTATTTGACTGGTACTGTATCTATATATACATAATAATAATACAGACTATCACAGTGCAGGTGCATTTATACGGAGACTTGATTACACACAAGTGGATTGTATTTATCATCATTAGTCATTTAGGTCAACATTGGATCATTCAGAGATCCTCACTGAACTTCTGGAGAGAGTTTGCTGCACTGAAAGTAAAGGGGCTGAATAATTTTGAACGCCCAATTTTTTCAGTTTTTGATTTGTTAAAAAAGTTTGAAATATCCAATAAATGTTGTTCCACTTCATGATTGTGTCCCACTTGTTGTTGATTCTTCACAAAAAAATACAGTTTTATATCATTATGTTTGAAGCCTGACATGTGGCAAAAGGTCGCAAAATTCAAGGGGGCCGAATACTTTCGCAAGGCACTGTATGAGTGTATAGCTCAATTTATTGTTAAATACTTCAATATATGTAGGTATATATTTGAAGATACAGTACCAGTCAAAAGTTTGGACGCAGCTACTCATTCAAGGGTTTTTCTTTATTTTTACTATTTTCTACATTGTAGAATTATAGTGAAGACATCAGAACTATAAAATAACATGTATGGAATCATGTAGTAAACCAAACAAGTCAGAGAATGTCAAGAGTGTGCAAAGCTGTCATCAAGGCAAAGGGTGACTACTTTGAGGAATCTAAAATCTAAAATATATTTTGATTTGTTTAACACTATTTTGGTTACTACATGATTCCATATGTGTCATTCATCCAAATATATATGTTTTTATTCCATGTATTGCCTGAATCCACCTGGAAAAACTCTGGGCTCCATAAACTATATAAACTAATATAAACTAATATAAACTATATAAACTATATAAACTAATATAAACTATATAAACTATATAAACTATATAAACTAATATAAACTATATAAACTATATAAACTAATATAAACTATATAAACTATATAAACAATATAAACTATATAAACTAATATAAACTATATAAACTATATAAACTAATATAAACTATATAAACTATATAAACTATATAAACTATATAAACAATATAAACTATATAAACTATATAAACTAATATAAACTATATAAACTAATATAAACTATATAAACTATATAAACTAATATAAACTATATAAACTATATAAACAATATAAACTATATAAACTATATAAACTATATAAACTATATAAACTAATATAAACTATATAAACTATATAAACTATATAAACTATATAAACTAATATAAACTATATAAACTATATAAACTATATAAACTATATAAACAATATAAACTAATATAAACTATATAAACTATATAAACTAATATAAACTAATATAAACTATATAAACTATATAAACTAATATAAACTATATAAACTAATATAAACTATATAAACTAATATAAACTAATATAAACTATATAAACTATATAAACTATATAAACAATATAAACAATATAAACTATATAAACTATATAAACTAATATAAACTATATAAACTATATAAACTAATATAAACTATATAAACTATATAAACTAATATAAACTATAGAAACTAATATAAACTAATATAAACTATATAAACTAATATAAACTATATAAACTATATAAACTATATAAACTATATAAACTAATATAAACTATATAAACAATATAAACTAATATAAACTATATAAACTATATAAACTATATAAACTAAACTATATAAACTATATAAACTATATAAACTAATATAAACTATATAAACTATATAAACTAATATAAACTATATAAACTATATAAACTATATAAACTAATATAAACTATATAAACTATATAAACTATATAAACTATATAAACTAATATAAACTATATAAACTATATAAACTAATATAAACTAATATAAACTATATAAACTATATAAACTATATAAACTAATATAAACTATATAAACTATATAAACTATATAAACTAATATAAACTATATAAACTATATAAACTAATATAAACTATATAAACTATATAAACTATATAAACTAATATAAACTATATAAACTATATAAACTATATAAACTAATATAAACTATATAAACTATATAATCTATATAAACAATATAAACTATATAAACTAATATAAACTATATAAACTATATAAACTAATATAAACTATATAAACTATATAAACTAATATAAACTATATAAACTATATAAACAATATAAACAATATAAACTATATAAACTATATAAACTATATAAACTAATATAAACTATATAAACTAATATAAACTATATAAACTATATAAACTATATAAACTATATAAACTAATATAAACTATATAAACTAATATAAACTATATAAACTATATAAACTATATAAACTAATATAAACTATATAAACTATATAAACTATATAAACTATATATTTGAGCATTCTGTTCGTTAGTCTGTTAATACAATTCAATCAATTTGTAAAAGTCAGCTGTCAGGTTTCCAAGGTGCATCATACCAAAATTACTAAAGTCAAAATATCTGAACAAGTATCTGTTTAGGCTAAATGATCTTCCCACAGACGTTAGACAATACACTAATTTGAAGTGAATAATCTCTTTAGAGAGAGAGGGGAAGGGAGAGATGGGAAGGGAGAGAGAGAGGGGGGAAGGGAGAGAGAGGGGGGAAGGGAGAGAGAGAGGGAGGGGAAGGAGAGAGGGAGAGAGGGGGGAAGGGAGAGAGAGAGGGGAAGGGAGAGATGGGAAGGGAGAGAGGAGAGAGAGGGAGAGAGGGGGAAGGGAGGGAGAGAGGGAGGGGAAGGGAGAGAGGGAGAGAGGGGGAAGGGAGAGAGAGAGGAAGGGAGAGATGGGAAGGGAGAGAGGGAGAGAGGGGGAAGGGAGAGAGGGAGAGGGGGGAAGGGAGAGAGAGGGGAAGGGAGGGAAGATGGGAAGGGAGAGAGGGGAGAGGGAAGGAAGAGAGAGAGAGGGAAGAGAGAGAGAGAGGGAAGGAAGAGAGAGAGAGAGCGGAAGGGAGAGAGAGGGGAAGAGAGAGAGAGGGGAAGGGAGAGTGAGAGAGAGGGGAAGAGAGAGAGAGGGAAGAGAGAGAGAGAGGGGAAGGGAGAGAGAGTGGAAGGGAGAGTGAGAGAGAAAGGGAAGAGAGAGAGAGAGAGAGAGAGGGGAAGGGGAAGGGAGAAAAAACACTGTATATATATATAATACGACATTTGTAATGTCTTTATTGTTTTGAAACTTCTGTATGTGTGATGTCTACTGTTAATTTTTATTGTTTATTTCACTTTATATATTATATACCTTACTTGCTTTGGCAATGTTAACACATGTTTCCCATGCCAATAAAGCCCCTTGAATTAAATTGAATTGAGTGAGAGAGAGGGGAAGGGAGAGAGAGAGAGAGGGGAACAGAGTGAGAGAGAGGGAAGGGAGAGAGGGAGAGAGAGAGAGAGAGAGAGGGGGAAGGGAGAGTGAGAGAGAGGGAAGGGAGGAGAGAGAGAGAGAGAGAGAGAGAGAGGGGGGAAGGGAGAGAGAGAGAG
This sequence comes from Oncorhynchus masou masou, assembly GCF_036934945.1. Lineage (NCBI taxonomy): Eukaryota > Metazoa > Chordata > Actinopteri > Salmoniformes > Salmonidae > Oncorhynchus > Oncorhynchus masou. The sequence goes on from NC_088231.1 coordinate 24,541,895, forward strand.
GGGAAGTGAGAGTGAGAGAGAGGGGGGAAGGGAGAAAGAGTGAGGGGAAGGGAGAGTGAGAGAGAGCGGAAGGGAGAGAGAGGGGAAGGGAGAGTGAGAGAGAGGGGAAAGAGAGAGAGAGAGAGGGGAACAGAGAGTGAGAGAGAGGGTTAAGGGAGAGAGGGGAGAGAGAGAGAGCGGGGGAAGGGAGAGAGAGAGGGGAAGGGAGTGTGAGAGAGAGGGGGAAGGGAGAGAGAGAGAGAGAGAGAGAGAGAGGGGGGAAGGGAGAGAGAGAGAGGGGAAGGGAGAGTGAGAGAGAGAGAGAGAGAGAGAGAGAGAGAGGGAAAGTGAGAGGGGAAGGGAGAGGGGAAGGGAGAGTGAGAGAGAGAGGGGGGAGGGAGATTAATGGCTTACAATAGTACACATTGTTCTGTCACTGTAATGTACCACATGCCCCCCCTCATGTCTGTCCTCCAGTCACCTCCATAACTGACTATATGCCCCCCTGTCTCTGTCCTCCAGTCACCTCCATAACTGACTATATGCCCCCCCCCTCTGTCTCTGTCCTCCAGTCACCTCCATAACTGACTATATGCCCCCCGTCTGTGTCCTCCAGTCACCTCCATAACTGACTATATGCCCCCCCCCGTCTGTGTCCTCCAGTCACCTCCATAACTGACTATATGCCCCCCCCCATCTGTGTCCTCCAGTCACCTCCATAACTGACTATATGCCCCCCCGTCTGTGTCCTCCAGTCACCTCCATAACTGACTATATGCCCCTCCCCTCGTCTGTCCTCCAGTCACCTCCATAACTGACTATATCCCCCCCGTCTCTGTCCTCCAGTCACCTCCATAACTGACTATATGCCCCCCCCGTCCTCCAGTCACCTCCATAACTGACTATATGCCCCCCCCGTCTGTGTCCTCCAGTCACCTCCATAACTGACTATACGCCCCCGTCTCTGTCCTCCAGTCACCTCCATAACTGACTATATGCCCCCCCTCGTCTCTGTCCTCCAGTCTCCTCCATAACTGACTATATGCCCCCCCCCTCGTCTCTGTCCTCCAGTCACCTCCATAACTGACTATATGCCCTCCCCCGTCTCTGTCCTCCAGTCACCTCCATAACTGACTATATGCCCCCCCCGTCTCTGTCCTCCAGTCACCTCCATAACTGACTACATGCCCCCCCCCTCGTCTCTGTCCTCCAGTCACCTCCATAACTGACTATATGCCCCCCCCTCGTCTCTGTCCTCCAGTCATCTCCATAACTGACTATACGCCCCCCTCCTCCATGTGTTTCTGGGTGTGAAAACTGTCTGTCACATTCCAGTCACTTCGTTATCCGTTTTCACTCCGTATAATGATGTAAACTGATACACACACGCACGCACGCACACACACACACACACACACACACACACACACACACACACACACACACACACACACACACACACACACACACACACACACACACACACTTTGAGAGGTGATAATTGAAGTCATAAAGATATTAATGGTAGATTTGGTCTCCTGTACTGAACAGCTCCATACATCCTCTTCCACACCAACACACACATCTATCCCCCCCCTGAACAGCTCCATACATCCTCCTCCACACCAACACACACATCTATCCCCCCCCTGAACAGCTCCATACATCCTCTTCCACACCAACACACACACATCTACCCCCCTGAACAGCTCCATACATCCTCTTCCACACCAACACACACACATCTACCCCCCTGAACAGCTCCATACATCCTCCTCCACACCAACACACACACATCTACCCCCTGAACAGCTCCATACATCCTCCTCCACACCAACACACACACATCTATCCCCCCTGAACAGCTCCATACATCCTCCTCCACACCAACACACACACATCTATCCCCCCTGAACAGCTCCATACATCCTCTTCCACACCAACACACACATCTACCCCCTGAACAGCTCCATACATCCTCTTCCACACCAACACACACACATCTACCCCCCCTGAACAGCTCCATACATCCTCCTCCACACCAACACACACACATCACCCCCCCTGAACAGCTCCATACATCCTCCTCCACACCAACACACACACATCTACCCCCCCTGAACAGCTCCATACATCCTCCTCCACACCAACACACACACATCTACCCCCCCTGAACAGCTCCATACATCCTCCTCCACACCAACACACACATCTACCCCCCCTGAACAGCTCCATACATCCTCTTCCACACCAACACACACATCTACCCCCCCTGAACAGCTCCATACATCCTCTTCCACACCAACACACACACATCTACCCCCTGAACAGCTCCATACATCCTCTTCCACACCAACACACACACATCTACCCCCCTGAACAGCTCCATACATCCTCCTCCACACCAACACACACACATCTACCCCCCTGAACAGCTCCATACATCCTCCTCCACACCAACACACACACATCTACCCCCCTGAACAGCTCCATACATCCTCCTCCACACCAACACACACACATCTACCCCCCCCGAACAGCTCCATACATCCTCCTCCACACCAACACACACACATCTACCCCCCCTGAACAGCTCCATACATCCTCCTCCACACCAACACACACACATCTACCCCCCCCCTGAACAGCTCCATACATCCTCCTCCACACCAACACACACACATCTACCCCCTGAACAGCTCCATACATCCTCCTCCACACCAACACACACACACTATCTATCCCCCCCCTGAACAGCTCCATACATCCTCCTCCACACCAACACACACACATCTACCCCCCCCTGAACAGCTCCATACATCCTCTTCCACACCAACACACACACATCTATCCCCCCCTGAACAGCTCCATACATCCTCTTCCACACCAACACACACACATCTATCCCCCCTGAACAGCTCCATACATCCTCTTCCACACCAACCCCCACCGGAGTCAGAACAGAGGGAGGAGAGGGCACAGCCACATCTATCCCCCCCCACCGGAGTCAGAACAGAGGGAGGAGAGGGCACAGCCACATCTATCCCCCCCCCCCGAGTCAGAACAGAGGGAGGAGAGGGCACAGCCACATCTATTCCCCCCCCCCCGGAGTCAGAACAGAGGGAGGAGAGGGCACAGCCACATCTATCCCCCGGAGTCAGAACAGAGGGAGGAGAGGGCACAGCCACATCTACCCCCCCCGGAGTCAGAACAGAGGGAGGAGAGGGCACAGCCACATCTACCCCCCCCGGAGTCAGAACAGAGGGAGGAGAGGGCACAGCCACATCTATCCCCCCATCGGAGTCAGAACAGAGGGAGGAGAGGGCACAGCCACATCTATCCCCCCCATCGGAGTCAGAACAGAGGGAGGAGAGGGCACAGCCACATCTACCCTCCATGCCCCCTCCGGTTATCTCCTCCTCTCCCTCCCAGAAGGAGGTGACTGCCAGGGAGACCTTCCACCCCCTCCGGTCATCTCCTCCTCTCCCTCCCAGAAGGAGGTGACTGCCAGGAGACCCTCCACCCCTCCAGTCATCTCCTCCTCCTATCCCTCCCAGAAGGAGGTGACTGCCAGGGAGACCTTCCACCCCTCCGGTCATCTCCTCCTCTCCCTCCCAGAAGGAGGTGGGCCCTCCACCCCCTCCGGTCATCTCCTCCTCTCCCTCCCAGAAGGAGGTGACTGCCAGGGAGACCCTCCACCCCCTCCGGTCATCTCCTCCTCTCCCTCCCAGAAGGAGGTGACTGCCAGGGAGACCCTCCACCCCCTCCGGTCATCTCCTCCTCTCCCTCCCAGAAGGAGGTGACTGCCAGGGAGACCCTCCACCCCCACCGGTCATCTCCTCCTCTCCCTCCCAGAAGGAGGTGACTGCCAGGGAGACCCTCCACCCCCTCCGGTCATCTCCTCCTCTCCCTCCCAGAATGAGGTGACTGCCAGGGAGACCCTCCACCCCCTCCGGTCATCTCCTCCTCTCCCTCCCAGAAGGAGGTGACTGCCAGGGAGACCCTCCACCCCCTCCGGTCATCTCCTCCTCTCCCTCCCAGAAGGAGGTGACTGCCAGGGAGACCTTCCACCCCCTCCGGTCATCTCCTCCTCTCCCTCCCAGAACGAGATGCTCCATATGGTCATTTAAGAGGCCATGATTAAGAAGTAGTTTTATGTATTTTCATTTTAGCTATTTATTTAGTAATTTGCTGCTTTTTTTGTGAAATTCTTTTTATTTTTGTTTATGTGTATTTTTTTTTTTTTTTACCCAAAGTGGATTTCTGTTTTCTTGTTGAAAAGTGTTTCTTGTTTGTAATATTTCATACCGGTACATTTACTGTTGGTGTGTTTAACTTTCAACATTTCAACATTTAAAACATGCTCTGGCTCATCTGAGCTGTCTGGTTGCAGCAGCATGGTAACAGTTAGATACGTTGAAGGAAATATAAACCCACACACTGAGCTTGATACTGTCACTTTACTGAAGGTTACATGTCGGCGCCTCTGACTTTCTTTAGAGCTTTCTGCTCTGCTACATAAATAAACAGATGATTTCTAGAGCATTTTTCATAACAACCTTTCTCTCTCTGTTCTCTCTCTCTCCCTCTCTCTCTCTGTTCTCTCTGTTCTCCCTCTCTCTCTCTCTCTGTTCTCTCTGTTCTCTCTCTCTCTCTCTCTCTGTTCTCTCTGTTCTCTCTGTTCTCTCTCTCTCCCTCTCCCCTGTTCTCTCTCTCCCCCTGTCTCTGACCTCTCTCTGTTCTGTCCCTATCTCTCTCTCTGTTCTCTCTCTCTCCCTCTCTCCCTGTTCTCTCTCTGTTCTCTCTCTGTTCTCTCTCTGTTCTCTCTCTGTTCTCTCTCTCATCTATTTCTGTTCTGTCCCTATCTCTCTGTTCTCTCTCTGTTCTCTCTCTGTTCTCTCTCTGTTCTCTCTGTGTTCTCTCTGTGTTCTCTCTCTCTCCGACTCCCCACTCTGACTTTCAAAGCAGTGACAATCATCTAAAACAATGTCAGTCATGTCCACCACTGGGATTGAACATGCAACCTTTGGATCCAAAGTCATGGGATTACAGAGTCATGGGATTAGGCTCATCCACAACATCCTAGGATATGGACAGACATCCAATTTCGAAGTAAATCTTGAGCCATCTGGCTGTGTTTTCATCCGACTATGTGTCTCTAAAGAGTCAATTATGGCTTGTTAAATTTCTTCCGTACGAGTAGCTACTGCTGTGAACTCACCTGCAAGTCCTTGTCTGTAAGTCTCTTCAGTACAAGTAGATTCTGCTGTAAACTCACCTGCAAGTCCTTGTCTGTAAGTCTCTTCAGCACAAGTAGATACATTCTGCTGTAAACTCACCTGCAAGTTCTTGTGTATTCCAGGGGTTGGAACCAGTTCAGGGAACAGAACCGAAAACCGGACAAGAAGGACATTTTTTGAGGAACAGAATCAAAACCGGGAACAAAAGTGATCTATAATGTTCTGGAACAGAACCCTTATTTTAAAAGCATGGGAACCGTTCCAGACATTATTTCCATTTGCACAAAAAATGCATCAAAGCGAGTACGCAAAAATCCCACTCCAGTGTCTGCCTGTCTGCCTGCCTTTCTGCCTGCCAGCCTCCCTGTCTGTTTGCCAGCCTCCCTGTCTGTCTGCCAGCCTCCCTGTCTGCCAGCCTGCCTGCTTTCCTGTCTGCCAACTGAACATCTTCGCCAGTGTGTGTGTGTGTGGTTGACATGCCCCTCACCCTCTACCAGCCTTCTACTGTCACAAGCCTGATTCAACTCTGAATCAGAGTCTACCAGCCTTCTACTGTCACAAGCCTGATTCAACTCTGAATCAGATTCTACCAGCCTTCTAATGTCACAATCTTGATTCAACTCTGAATCAGAGTCTACCAGCCTTCTACTGTTACAAGCCTGATTCAACTCTGAATCAGAGTCTACCAGCCTTCTACTGTCACAAGCCTGATTCAACTCTGAATCAGAGTCTACCAGCCTTCTACTGTCACAAGCCTGATTCAACTCTGAATCAGAGTCTACCAGCCTTCTACTGTCACAAACCTGATTCAACTCTGAATCAGAGTCTACCAGCCTTCTACTGTCACAATCCTGATTCAACTCTGAATCAGAGTCTACCAGCCTTCTACTGTCACAAACCTGATTCAACTCTGAATCAGAGTCTACCAGCCTTCTACTGTCACAAACCTGATTCAACTCTGAATCAGAGTCTACCAGCCTTCTACTGTCACAAACCTGATTCAACTCTGAATCAGAGTCTACCAGCCTTCTACTGTCACATGCCTGATTCAACTCTGAATCAGAGTCTACCAGCCTTCTACTGTCACAAACCTGATTCAACTCTGAATCAGACTCTACCAGCCTTCTACTGTCACAAACCTGATTCAACTCTGAATCAGACTCTACCAGCCTTCTACTGTTACAAGCCTAATTCAACTCTGAATCAGACTCTACCAGCCTTCTACTGTCACAAACCTGATTCAACTCTGAATCAGAGTCTACCAGCCTTCTACTGTTACAAGCCTGATTCAACTCTGAATCAGAGTCTACCAGCCTTCTACTGTCACAAGCCTGATTCAACTCTGAATCAGAGTCTACCAGCCTTCTAATGTCACAAACCTGATTCAACTCTGAATCAGAGTCTACCAGCCTTCTACTGTCACAAACCTGATTCAACTCTGAATCAGACTCTACCAGCCTTCTACTGTTACAAGCCTGATTCAACTCTGAATCAGACTCTACCAGCCTTCTACTGTCACAAACCTGATTCAACTCTGAATCAGAGTCTACCAGCCTTCTACTGTTACAAGCCTGATTCAACTCTGAATCAGAGTCTACCAGCCTTCTAATGTCACAAACCTGATTCAACTCTGAACCAGAGTCTACCAGCCTTCTAATGTCACAAACCTGATTCAACTCTGAATCAGAGTCTACCAGCCTTCTAATGTCACACGCCTGATTCAACTCTGAATCAGAGTCTACCAGCCTTCTACTGTCACAAACCTGATTCAACTCTGAATCAGAGTCTACCAGCCTTCTACTGTCACAAACCTGATTAACTCTGAATCAGACTCTACCAGCCTTCTAATGTCACAAGCCTGATTCAACTCTGAATCAGAGTCTACCAGCCTTCTACTGTCACAAACCTGATTCAACTCTGAATCAGAGTCTACCAGCCTTCTACTGTCACAAACCTGATTCAACTCTGAATCAGAGTCTACCAGCCTTCTACTGTCACAAACCTGATTCAACTCTGAATCAGAGTCTACCAGCCTTCTACTGTCACAAGCCTGATTCAACTCTGAATCAGAGTCTACCAGCATTCTACTGTTCTTTGTTTGTGAAGAATGTATTAACGCTAGATGAAGATACTTCAACATTGGAATAATTATCCACAAAAAGGATACGTCCTGTTTAAAAGAAAGACAACAACTTCATTCTGGGTGTCGCTCTGCACACAAGATTGTTAGTTAAACTCGCTAGTTTTGGTCCAATGTAAAAACCAGCTCTTCTTGAATTTCAAAGACGTTCATAGCCGCTCCTCCGTAGATGTAATGCTGAGGGCCTAATTCAGATAACGCATGTCATAACAACGAGAGGCCCAGCGCCTCCTGTTCCTCCCTTCGTCGCATCACGCGCCCTGGATTTGTCTGTCCAATGTATTTAAACAACAATGTCCTTTTTCCCTGCTCCGAAACAAGCTGTTCCGTACACAGTGATTGGTCCGTAGCAAGCTGTTCTGTACACAGTGATTGGTCCGTAGCAAGCTGTTCTGTCCACAGTGATTGGTCCCTAATCAAGCTGTTCTGTCCACAGTGATTGGTCCGGAGCAAGCTGTTCTGTCCACAGTGATTGGTCCGTAGCAAGCTGTTCTGTCCACAGTGATTGGTCCGTAGCAAGCTGTTCTGTCCACAGTGATTGGTCCGTAAGCAAGCTGTTCTGTCCACAGTGATTGGTCCGTACAAGCTGTTCTGTCCACAGTGATTGGTCCGTAGCAAGCTGTTCTGTCCACAGTGATTGGTCCGTAGCAAGCTGTTCTGTCCACAGTGATTGGTCCGTACCAAGCTGTTCTGTCCACAGTGATTGGTCCGTAGCAAGCTGTTCTGTCCAACGTGATTGGTCCGTAAGCAAGCTGTTCTGTCCACAGTGATTGGTCCGTAGCAAGCTGTTCTGTCCAACGTGATTGGTCCGTAGCAAGCTGTTCTGTCCACAGTGATTGGTCCCTAATCAAGCTGTTCTGTCCACAGTGATTTGTCCGTAGCAAGCTGTTCTGTCCACAGTGATTGGTCCGTAGCAAGCTGTTCAGTCCACAGTGATTGGTCCGTAAGCAAGCTGTTCTGTCCACTGTGATTGGTCCGTAAGCAAGCTGTTCTGTCCACAGTGATTGGTCCGGAGCAAGCTGTTCTGTCCACAGTGATTGGTCCGTAGCAAGCTGTTATGTCCACAGTGATTGGTCCCTAATCAAGCTGTTCTGTCCACAGTGATTGGTCCGGAGCAAGCTGTTCTGTCCACAGTGATTGGTCCGTAGCAAGCTGTTCTGTCCACAGTGATTGGTCCGTAGCAAGCTGTTCTGTCCAACGTGATTGGTCCGTAGCAAGCTGTTCTGTCCAACGTGATTGGTCCGTACCAAGCTGTTCTGTCCACAGTGATTGGTCCATAGCAAGCTGTTCTGTCCAACGTGATTGGTCCGTAAGCAAGCTGTTCTGTCCACAGTGATTGGTCCGTAGCAAGCTGTTCTGTCCAACGTGATTGGTCAGTAGCAAGCTGTTCTGTCCACAGTGATTGGTCCGTAGCAAGCTGTTCTGTCCACAGTGATTGGTCCGGGCAAGCTGTTCTGTCCAACGTGATTGGTCCATACCAAGCTGTTCTGTCCACAGTGATTGGTCCGTAGCAAGCTGTTCTGTCCACAGTGATTGGTCCGTAAGCAAGCTGTTCTGTCCACAGTGATTGGTCCGGAGCAAGCTGTTCTGTCCACAGTGATTGGTCCGTAGCAAGCTGTTCTGTCCACAGTGATTGGTCCCTAATCAAGCTGTTCTGTCCACAGTGATTGGTCCGGGGCAAGCTGTTCTGTCCACAGT
>NC_088231.1:24555951-24560951 GCF_036934945.1 Oncorhynchus masou masou
CTCTCTCCAACCATTCCCCCAGTCCCATTTCTCTCTCTCCAACCATTCCCCCAGTCCCATTTTTGTCTCTCCAACCATTCCCCCAGTGCCATTTCTCTCTCTCAACCTCTCCCCCAGTCCCATTTCTCTCTCACCAACCACTCCCCCAGTCCCATTTCTGTCTCTCCAACCTCTCCCCCAGTCCCATTTCTCTCTCTCCAACCACTCCCCCAGTCCCATGTTTGTCTCTCCAACCATTCCCCCAGTGCCATTTCTCTCTCTCCAACCATTCTCCCAGTCCCATTTCTGTCTCTCCAACCGTTCCCCCAGTCCCATTTCTCTCTCTCCAACCACTCCCCCAGTCCCATTTCTGTCTCTCCAACCACTCCCCCAGTCCCATTTCTGTCTCTCCAACCACTCCCCCAGTCCCATTTCTCTCTCTCCAACCACTCTTGGGATTGTCCAGACTTTGACCTAAAGTCATATGATAGTTCCAACACCAGAACATGAACATCCAGCTGCATGAACTGAAGCATAGAGAGCAGATATACGTTACAATAAAGAGATTGAACAGTAAAGTAACAGACAACCTGAGCATTAGAGATTCCTACTTTCCTGGTGGAACAACCTGAGCACACCTACATTAGAGATAACTACTTTCCTGGTGGGACAACCTGACCACACCTACATTAGAGATAACTACTTTCCTGGTGGGACAACCTGACCACACCTACATTAGAGATAACTACTTTCCTGGTGGGACAACCTGACCACACCTACATTAGAGATAACTACTTTCCTGGTGGGACAACCTGACCACACCTACATTAGAGATAACTACTTTCCTGGTGGGACAACCTGCACATACGGACAACCTGATGACATCTGAGGAGACATGAGGACATCTACGGAGACATGAGGAGACATGAGGAGACATGAGGAAACCTGATTATATAAGAGTAGACCCGCGGAGATCTGAAGACATCTGAGGAGATCTGAGGACATCTGAGGAGATCTGAGGAGATCTGAGGACATCTGAGGAGACCTGAAGAGATCTGAGGAGATCTGAGGAGATCTGAGGACATCTGAGGAGATCTGAGGAGACCTGAAGAGATCTGAGGAGATCTGAGGAGATCTGAGGAGATCTGAGGAGACCTGAGGAGATCTGAGGAGAGCTGAAGATATCTGAGGAGACGAAAGGACCTTGGGGGGATTTTAGTGTAACAGTATAACTTTAAACTGTCCCCTCGTCCATACCCGGGCGCGAACCAGGGACCCTCTGCACACATCAACAACAGTCACCTTCGAAGCATCGTTACCCATCGCTCCACAAAAGCCACGGCCCTTGCAGAGCAAGGGGAACTACTACTTCAAGGTCTCAGAGCAAGTGACGTCACCGATTGAAATGCTATTTAGCGCACACCGCTAACTAAGCTAGCCGTTTCACATCCGTTACATTAGCATGACATGCAAATCTTGGTGGAGGAAAAGAAAAAGAGGTTGCCTGTAAGTCAGTACAGCCACTACACAGCATAACACTAAGACAATACAATAATATCACTATCACGGTGACAAACAGCATAACACTAAGACAATACAATAATATCACTATCACGGTGACAAACAGCATAACACTAAGACAATACAATAATATCACTATCACGGTGACAAACAGCATAACACTAAGACAATACAATAATATCACTATCACGGTGACAAACAGCATAACACTAAGACAATACAATAATATCACTATCACGGTGACAAACAGCATAACACTAAGACAATACAATAATATCACTATCACGGTGACAAACAGCATAACACTAAAACAATACAATAATATCACTATCACGGTGACAAACAGCATAACACTAAAACAATACAATAATATCACTATCACGGTGACAAACAGCATAACACTAAAACAATACAATAATATCACTATCACGGTGACAAACAGCATAACACTAAGACAATACAATAATATCACTATCACGGTGACAAACAGCATAACACTAAGACAATACAATAATATCACTATCACGGTGACAAACAGCATAACACTAAGACAATACAATAATATCACTATCACGGTGACAAACAGCATAACACTAAGACAATACAATAATATCACTATCACGGTGACAAACAGCATAACACTAAGACAATACAATAATATCACTATCACGGTGACAAACAGCATAACACTAAGACAATACAATAATATCACTATCACGGTGACAAACAGCATAACACTAAGACAATACAATAATATCACTATCACGGTGACAAACAGCATAACACTAAGACAATACAATAATATCACTATCACGGTGACAAACAGCATAACACTAAGACAATACAATAATATCACTATCACGGTGACAAACAGCATAACACTAAGACAATACAATAATATCACTATCACGGTGACAAACAGCATAACACTAAGACAATACAATAATATCACTATCACGGTGACAAACAGCATAACACTAAGACAATACAATAATATCACTATCACGGTGACAAACAGCATAACACTAAGACAATACAATAATATCACTATCACGGTGACAAACAGCATAACACTAAGACAATACAATAATATCACTATCACGGTGACAAACAGCATAACACTAAGACAATACAATAATATCACTATCACGGTGACAAACAGCATAACACTAAGACAATACAATAATATCACTATCACGGTGACAAACAGCATAACACTAAGACAATACAATAATATCACTATCACGGTGACAAACAGCATAACACTAAGACAATACAATAATATCACTATCACGGTGACAAACAGCATAACACTAAGACAATACAATAATATCACTATCACGGTGACAAACAGCATAACACTAAGACAATACAATAATATCACTATCACGGTGACAAACAGCATAACACTAAGACAATACAATAATATCACTATCACGGTGACAAACAGCATAACACTAAGACAATACAATAATATCACTATCACGGTGACAAACAGCATAACACTAAGACAATACAATAATATCACTATCACGGTGACAAACAGCATAACACTAAGACAATACAATAATATCACTATCACGGTGACAAACAGCATAACACTAAGACAATACAATAATATCACTATCACGGTGACAAACAGCATAACACTAAGACAATACAATAATATCACTATCACGGTGACAAACAGCATAACACTAAGATAATACAATAATATCACTATCACGGTGACAAACAGCATAACACTAAGACAATACAATAATATCACTATCACGGTGACAAACAGCATAACACTAAGACAATACAATAATATCACTATCACGGTGACAAACAGCATAACACTAAGACAATACAATAATATCACTATCACGGTGACAAACAGCATAACACTAAGACAATACAATAATATCACTATCACAGTGACAAACAGCATAACACTAAGACAATACAATAATATCACTATCACGGTGACAAACAGCATAACACTAAGACAATACAATAATATCACTATCACGGTGACAAACAGTGTCCACAAACTGTTAGGGTCCTACTGTCACAACAGCAGAGTCCCAACATCTTACCACTGCTATGCCTGGCTATCAGCGGGGCCTTGTCTGGCAGCAAAACAACCTCATCTACTGCCTTGATATGGCTGACTTGCTTAAATAAATGTGGTTTCTAATAACAATTGAGATGTACAAACTATGGACATAAGGGAATGACAAGTGGATAAGAGATAGTCCGTAATTTCGATTAATACAACGAGTGAGGTAAGACAGACTTGACATTAGTCAGTAACTATTTGTTCAGCACCTTTGAAATGGAGAGCGACAGAATTCCGAACATGGGCCGTTCTTACAGTGTTCTCCCTGTACACCAAGTCAGAACCGTAGGACAAATAAAGGGGGCATATAAGCAGACAATGAAAGCTCTCAAAAATCAATTCATTACCTTTCTCTAAAACAGGTTATAGGCTACTGTAGAACAGTCAGAACAGTAGGTGAAATTAAGAGGGGTAAATAGGCAAAATTATTAGGGTGAGGCACGTGGGCTACTAACAGCTTACTACACAACATACACTTTGTATTGCTTTCTTAGCTACAAAAAAGAGACCATGTTTGTATGAGGCATTATTAACTCAATGATATGTTTTATTTTTTTACATGGTTTGCAAACGTTGTATGTGTGTGTGTGTGTGTGTGTGTGTGTGTGTGTCTGTCTGTGTCTGTGTCTGTGTCTGTGTCTGTCTGTGTCTGTGTCTGTGTGTGTCTGTGTGTGTGTGTGTGTGTGCGTGTATGTGTGTGTGTATGTGTGTGTCTGAGTGTGTGTATGTGTGCATGTGTGTGTATGTGTCTGTGTGTGTGTGTGTGTGTGTGTGTGTGTGTCTGTGTGTGTGTGTGTGTGTATATCTCTGTGTGTGTGTTTTAAGGCTACCTGATCCAGCCCAGAAACATCTAACAGTCTACCTCCATACCTCTTAATGAACTGACCCAGAACCATCTAACAGTCTACCTCCATCCCTCTTAATGAACTGACCCAGAACCATCTAACAGTCTACCTCCATACCTCCTAATGAACTGACCCAGAACCATCTAACAGTCTACCTCCATACCTCCTAATGAACTGACCCAGAACCATCTAACAGTCTACCTCTTAATGAACTGACCCAGAACCATCTAGCAGTCTACCTCCTAATGAACTGACCCAGAACCATCTAACTGTCTACCTCTTAATGAACTGACCCAGAACCATCTAACAGTCTACCTCCTAATGAACTGACCCAGAACCATCTAACTGTCTACCTCCATCCCTCTTAATGAACTGACCCAGAACCATCTAACAGTCTACCTCCTAATGAACTGACCCAGAACCATCTAACTGTCTACCTCTTAATGAACTGACCCAGAACCATCTAACTGTCTACCTCTTAATGAACTGACCTAGAACCATCTAGCAGTCTACCTCCATCCCTCTTAATGAACTGACCCAGAACCATCTAA
>NC_088231.1:24565951-24615951 GCF_036934945.1 Oncorhynchus masou masou
TCCACAGGGATGCTGGCCCATGTTGACTCTACAAGGTGTGGAAAGTGTTCCACAGGGATGCTGGCCCATGTTGACTCCACAAGGTGTGGAAAGCGTTCCACAGGGATGCTGGCCCATGTTGACTCCACAAGGTGTGGAAAGTGTTCCACAGGGATGCTGGCCCATGTTGACTCCACAAGGTGTGGAAAGTGTTCCACAGGGATGCTGGCCCATGTTGACTCTACAAGGTGTGGAAAGTGTTCCACAGGGATGCTGGCCCATGTTGACTCCACAAGGTGTGGAAAGCGTTCCACAGGGATGCTGGCCCCATGTTGACTCCACAAGGTGTGGAAAGCGTTCCACAGGGATGCTGGCCCATGTTGACTCCACAAGGTGTGGAAAGCGTTCCACAGGGATGCTGGCCCATGTTGACTCTACAAGGTGTGGAAAGCGTTCCACAGGGATGCTGGCCCATGTTGACTCTACAAGGTGTGGAAAGCGTTCCGCAGGGATGCTGGCCCATGTTGACTCTACAAGGTGTGGAAAGCGTTCCGCAGGGATGCTGGCCCATGTTGACTCCACAAGGTGTGGAAAGCGTTCCACAGGGCTGCTGGCCCATGTTGACTCCACAAGGTGTGGAAAGCGTTCCACAGGGCTGCTGGCCCATGTTGACTCCACAAGGTGTGGAAAGCGTTCCACAGGGATGCTGGCCCATGTTGACTCCACAAGGTGTGGAAAGCGTTCCACAGGGCTGCTGGCCCATGTTGACTCCACAAGGTGTGGAAAGCGTTCCACAGGGCTGCTGGCCCATGTTGACTCCACAAGGTGTGGAAAGCGTTCCACAGGGCTGCTGGCCCATGTTGACTCCACAAGGTGTGGAAAGCGTTCCACAGGGCTGCTGGCCCATGTTGACTCCACAAGGTGTGGAAAGCGTTCCACAGGGCTGCTGGCCCATGTTGACTCCACAAGGTGTGGAAAGCGTTCCACAGGGCTGCTGGCCCATGTTGACTCCACAAGGTGTGGAAAGTGTTCCACAGGGATGCTGGCCCATGTTGACTCTACAAGGTGTGGAAAGTGTTCCACAGGGATGCTGGCCCATGTTGACTCCACAAGGTGTGGAAAGCGTTCCACAGGGCTGCTGGCCCACGTTGACTCCACAAGGTGTGGAAAGTGTTCCACAGGGATGCTGGCCCATCCCATGTTGACTCTACAAGGTGTGGAAAGCGTTCCACAGGGATGCTGGCCCATGTTGACTCCACAAGGTGTGGAAAGCGTTCCACAGGGATGCTGGCCCATGTTGACTCCACAAGGTGTGGAAAGTGTTCCACAGGGATGCTGGCCCATGTTGACTCCACAAGGTGTGGAAAGCGTTCCACAGGGCTGCTGGCCCATGTTGACTCCACAAGGTGTGGAAAGCGTTCCACAGGGCTGCTGGCCCATGTTGACTCCACAAGGTGTGGAAAGCGTTCCACAGGGCTGCTGGCCCATGTTGACTCCACAAGGTGTGGAAAGCGTTCCACAGGGCTGCTGGCCCATGTTGACTCCACAAGGTGTGGAAAGCGTTCCACAGGGCTGCTGGCCCATGTTGACTCCACAAGGTGTGGAAAGCGTTCCACAGGGCTGCTGGCCCATGTTGACTCCACAAGGTGTGGAAAGCGTTCCACAGGGCTGCTGGCCCATGTTGACTCCACAAGGTGTGGAAAGCGTTCCACAGGGCTGCTGGCCCATGTTGACTCCACAAGGTGTGGAAAGCGTTCCACAGGGCTGCTGGCCCATGTTGACTCCACAAGGTGTGGAAAGCGTTCCACAGGGCTGCTGGCCCATGTTGACTCCACAAGGTGTGGAAAGCGTTCCACAGGGCTGCTGGCCCATGTTGACTCCACAAGGTGTGGAAAGTGTTCCACAGGGATGCTGGCCCATGTTGACTCCACAAGGTGTGGAAAGCGTTCCACAGGGATGCTGGCCCATGTTGACTCCACAAGGTGTGGAAAGCGTTCCACAGGGCTGCTGGCCCATGTTGACTCCACAAGGTGTGGAAAGTGTTCCACAGGGATGCTGGCCCATGTTGACTCTACAAGGTGTGGAAAGTGTTCCACAGGGATGCTGGCCCATGTTGACTCCACAAGGTGTGGAAAGCGTTCCACAGGGATGCTGGCCCATGTTGACTCCACAAGGTGTGGAAAGTGTTCCACAGGGATGCTGGCCCATGTTGACTCCACAAGGTGTGGAAAGTGTTCCACAGGGATGCTGGCCCATGTTGACTCTACAAGGTGTGGAAAGCGTTCCGCAGGGATGCTGGCCCATGTTGACTCCACAAGGTGTGGAAAGCGTTCCACAGGGATGCTGGCCCCATGTTGACTCCACAAGGTGTGGAAAGCGTTCCACAGGGCTGCTGGCCCATGTTGACTCCACAAGGTGTGGAAAGCGTTCCACAGGGATGCTGGCCCATGTTGACTCTACAAGGTGTGGAAAGCGTTCCACAGGGATGCTGGCCCATGTTGACTCTACAAGGTGTGGAAAGCGTTCCGCAGGGATGCTGGCCCATGTTGACTCTACAAGGTGTTGAAAGCGTTCCGCAGGGATGCTGGCCCATGTTGACTCCACAAGGTGTGGAAAGCGTTCCACAGGGCTGCTGGCCCATGTTGACTCCACAAGGTGTGGAAAGCGTTCCACAGGGATGCTGGCCCATGTTGACTCCACAAGGTGTGGAAAGCGTTCCACAGGGATGCTGGCCCATGTTGACTCCACAAGGTGTGGAAAGCGTTCCACAGGGATGCTGGCCCATGTTGACTCCACAAGGTGTGGAAAGCGTTCCACAGGGCTGCTGGCCCATGTTGACTCCACAAGGTGTGGAAAGCGTTCCACAGGGATGCTGGCCCATGTTGACTCCACAAGGTGTGGAAAGCGTTCCACAGGGCTGCTGGCCCATGTTGACTCCACAAGGTGTGAAAGCGTTCCACAGGGCTGCTGGCCCATGTTGACTCCACAAGGTGTGGAAAGCGTTCCACAGGGATGCTGGCCCATGTTGACTCCACAAGGTGTGGAAAGCGTTCCACAGGGCTGCTGGCCCATGTTGACTCTACAAGGTGTGGAAAGCGTTCCACAGGGATGCTGGCCCATGTTGACTCCACAAGGTGTGGAAAGCGTTCCACAGGGATGCTGGCCCATGTTGACTCTACAAGGTGTGGAAAGTGTTCCACAGGGATGCTGGCCCATGTTGACTCTACAAGGTGTGGAAAGTGTTCCACAGGGATGCTGGCCCATGTTGACTCTACAAGGTGTGGAAAGCGTTCCACAGGGATGCTGGCCCATGTTGACTCCACAAGGTGTGGAAAGCGTTCCACAGGGATGCTGGCCCATGTTGACTCTACAAGGTGTGGAAAGCGTTCCGCAGGGATGCTGGCCCATGTTGACTCTACAAGGTGTGGAAAGTGTTCCACAGGGATGCTGGCCCATGTTGACTCTACAAGGTGTGGAAAGTGTTCCACAGGGATGCTGGCCCATGTTGACTCTACAAGGTGTGGAAAGCGTTCCACAGGGCTGCTGGCCCATGTTGACGCCAAAGCTTCCCACAGTTGTGTCGCGTTGTCTGGATGTCTTTTTGGTGGTGGAAACTATTGAGATTGAAAAACTCAGTTCTTGACACAAACCGGTGCGCCTGGCACCTACTACCCCATTCAAAGGCACTTACAGCTGTTGTCTTGCTCATTCACCCTCTGAATGCACACGTACACAATCCATGTCTCAATTGTTTCAAGGCTGAGGAGAGAGAAGGGGAGCGGTAGAGACAGAGCTGCATTTCCTATTACACTGTGACAAATACTCAGACCTAAGAGAATATTTCTTTCCCAAAATTATAATTCAATACAGAGAATATGAAACTATAAAAGATGAAGAAAAAATCAAATATTTATTGGGTGAAAAGCCAAAATGTGCAGTTTTGGCAGCCAAATATGTGTCCTCCTGCCACAACCTGAGGGACAGTCAGTGAAAAGTGCAAAGTAATGTGGATAATATTTCCCATTTAGTTTTGGTTCGTCTTTCATACCAGGTCATGTGTCTTCTCAGTCATGTTGACACTGGTCCACTACCATGTCATGTGTCTTCTCAGTCATGTTGACACTGGTCCACTACCACTGCTTTAATGTATTGTTGTTCTCATTAATATTGTTGTTGAAGCTGTTAATGGTCCTCCCATGTCCACTACTACTATTATTATTGCTGTATTTTTATTTTAAGGTATGTATACTTTGGCAATGTAAGTAATAATGAACTTGCCATGTCAATAAAGTTAATTGAATTGAAAGAGAGAGACAGAGACAGAGAGAGAGAGATGGGAAAAGAAGGAGGAAAGAGAGATGGAAGAGAGAGAGAGAAGAGAGGGTGAGAGAAGAGAGGAGAGAGAAGAGAGGAGAGAGAAGGGTGAGGGAGAGAGAGGAGAGGAGAGAGAAGGGTGAGGGTGAGAGGAAAAGAGAGGAAGAGAGAGGACAAAAGAGAGAGTGAGGGAGAGAGATAGCGAGGAAGAGAGAGGGAGAGAGAGAGGGTGGAGAGAGAGTGAGGAAGAGAGAAGGAGGGAGAGGGGAAGAGAGAGCGAGAGTTAGAGAGAGAGAGCGAGGAAGAGAGAGAGGAAGAGAGCGAGGAAGAGAGAGGAGAGAGAGAGAGGAAGAGAGAGAGAGCGAGTGAGAGAGAGAGAGAGAGAGAGAGAGAGAGAGAGATGGGAAAAAGAAGGAGAAAAGAGAGATGGAAGAGAGAGAGAGAGAAGAGAGGGAGAGAGAAGGGTGAGGGAGAGAGAAGAGAGGGTGAGAGAAGAGAGGGAGAGAGAAGAGAGGGAGAGAGAAGAGAGGGAGAGAGAGAGAGAGGGAGAGAGAAGAGAGGGTGAGAGAAAGAAGAGAGGGAGAGAGAAGAGAGGAGAGAGAGAGAGAGGGAGAGAGAGGGTGAGGGAGAGAGAGGAGAGGGAGAGAGAAGGGTGAGGGTGAGAGGAAAAGAGAGGAAGAGAGAGGACAAAGAGAGAGTGAGGGAGAGAGATAGCGAGGAAGAGAGAGGGAGAGAGAGAGGGTGGAGAGAGAGTGAGGAAGAGAGAAGGAGGGAGAGGGGAAGAGAGAGCGAGAGTTAGAGAGAGAGAGCGAGGAAGAGAGAGGAAGAGAGCGAGGAAGAGAGAGGGAGAGAGAGAGAGGAAGAGAGAGAGAGAGAGAGAGAGAGAGAGAGAGAGAGAGAGAGAGAGAGAGAGAGAGAGAGAGACGGGAAAAGAAGGAGGAAAGAGAGATGGAAGAGAGAGAGAGAGAAGAGAGGGAGAGAGAAGGGTGAGGGAGAAAGAGGGAGAGAGGAAAAGAGAGGAAGAGAGAGGACAAAAGAGAGAGCGAGGGAGAGAGATAGTGAGGAAGAGAGAAGGAGAGAGAGGGGAAGAGAGAGGGAGAGAGAGTGAGAGTGAGGAGGGAAGAGAGAGAGCAAGAAGAGAGAGAGAGCGAGAGTTAGAGAGAGAGAGCGAGGAAGAGAGAGGGAGATGAAGAGAGCGAGGCAGAGAAAGAGGAAGAGAGCGAGGAAGAGCGAGTGAGAGAGAGTGGAAGAGAGAGGGAGAGAGAGTGAGGAAGAGAGAGGAGAGAGAGGGGGGGAGAGAGAGAGCAAGGAGAGAGAGAGCGGGAGAGAGAGAGAGTGAGGAAGAGAGAGGGAGAGGGAGAGAGCGAGGAAGAGAGAGAGGAAGAGACCGAGGAAGAGAGAGGGAGAGAGAGTGAGAGAGAGAGTGAGAGGAAGAGAGAGGGAGAGAGAGAGGGAGAAAGCTTACTTACAAGCTCTTCCTCAACTCAGTTTTTAATATCAAAGGTAAAGAAATGTGTGCTTGCATACATGTGTGTTAGTGTGTATGAGGGGAACGTGTGTATGAGGGGAACGTGTGTGTTAGTGTGTGTTAGTGTGTATGAGAGGAATGTGTGTGTTAGTGTGTGTTAGTGTGTATGAGAGGAATGTGTGTGTTAGTGTGTGTTAGTGTGTGTTAGTGTGTGTTAGTGTGTGTTTGTGTGTGTTTGTGTGTGTTAGTGTGTATGAGGGGAACGTGTGTGTTAGTGTGTGTTAGTGTGTATGAGAGGAATGTGTGTGTTAGTGTGTGTTAGTGTGTGTTAGTGTGTGTTTGTGTGTGTTAGTGTGTATGAGGGGAACGTGTGTGTTAGTGTGTGTTAGTGTGTATGAGAGGAATGTGTGTGTTAGTGTGTGTTAGTGTGTATGAGAGGAATGTGTGTGTTAGTGTGTATGAGAGGAACGTGTGTGTTAGTGTGTATGAGAGGAATGTGTGTGTTAGTGTGTGTTAGTGTGTATGAGAGGAATGTGTGTGTTAGTGTGTGTTACTGTGTATGAGAGGAATGTGTGTGTTAGTGTGTGTTAGTGTGTGTTAGTGTGTATGAGAGGAATGTGTGTGTCAGTGTGTTAGTGTGTGTTAGTGTTTATGAGGGGAACGTGTGTGTTAGTGTGTGTTAGTGTGTGTTAGTGTGTGTTTGTGTGTGTTAGTGTGTATGAGAGGAATGTGTGTGTTAGTGTGTGTTACTGTGTATGAGAGGAATGTGTGTGTTAGTGTGTGTTAGTGTGTATGAGAGGAATGTGTGTGTTAGTGTGTGTTAGTGTGTATGAGAGGAATGTGTGTGTTAGTGTGTGTTAGTGTGTATGAGAGGGACGTGTGTGTTAGTGTGTTACTGTGTATGAGAGGAATGTGTGTGTTAGTGTGTGTTAGTATGTGTTAGTGTGTGTTAGTGTGTATGAGAGGGACGTGTGTGTTCGTGTGTGTTAGTGTGTGTTAGTGTGTATGAGAGGAATGTGTGTGTTAGTGTTTGTGTGTGTTAGTGTGTGTTAGTGTGTGTTAGTGTGTATGAGAGGAACGTGTTTGTTAGTGTGTGTTAGTGTGTGTTAGTGTGTGTTAGTGTGTGTTTGTGTGTGTTAGTGTGTATGAGAGGAACGTGTGTGTTAGTGTGTGTTAGTGTGTATGAGAGGAATGTGTGTGTTAGTGTGTGTTAGTGTGTGTTTGTGTGTGTTAGTGTGTATGAGAGGAACGTGTGTGTTAGTGTGTGTTAGTGTGTATGAGAGGAATGTGTGTGTTAGTGTGTGTTAGTGTGTATGAGAGGAATGTGTGTGTTAGTGTGTGTTAGTGTGTATGAGAGGAATGTGTGTTTGATGTGTTTTGTGTTCATAAGACCCCCTGGATGTGTTGCTACACTATTGATAATCAATACATGATCCTGGTACTGACAGTACAACAGAGAATACACACACACACACACACACACACACACACACACACACACACACACACACACACACACACACACACACACACACACACACACACACACACACACACACACAGTGTGTATACGTGTGTGTGCAGACAGGCAGAGATGAAAGCAGCACTGCATTTGAACTTGCAAACTATTTTCAAAATAAAAAAACACTTTTCATTTTTTTTTTCACTTCCGAAATCTTTAGTACACTTGTCAACGACAACAACAACATACAATAGATTAGAAGATCTGTTTGTGTTTTGAGTAATCTGTGGGATGGTTCTTGGTAACCTGGTCCCAGGTCTCAAATGATTGAGTTGGCATGACAACACAAACAGGCTGTAGCTCAGGTTCTCGGCATATGTAACTGGTTATAAAGGGCCACCATCCCACTAGATTGACCAATCAGTCACTACTTCTACTACAACAAGAACCTTCATCTTTCAACACTATCCTATAGCCCATGGCAGTCCTGCCAGTATACAGGTTGAACATGGCAGATCTGGGCACTAATAAGCAGCTAACTTGGGACGCAGTGGCTGTACAGTAACATACTATACATGATGTCAGAGCTCAGGCTCGACGCTTCACAGCGCCATATGTCAGGCTCGACGCTTCACAGCGCCATATGTCAGGCTCGACGCTTCACAGCGCCATATGGGCTTTGACTGACAGACGTTCTAAACTTGACCAAGAAGTTTCCCCCATCCCTCCCACTAATTGGGCAGCGTTTGTTTGAACAGGTATTGTTGTCTGAGTGAAGGAAATGCTGTAAATGCAAAGAAACCTGATGTACTTTGAAAGAAGAAACGTTGTTTTCGTTTTAATGTTTGTTCATTATGAAGAAAATTAGACTCTACACACGCACTCATACCTCCTTTCCATGTGGAACAAGATTCCTTCCTGTTTCTCTGAACTGCCTCCTGCAAGCCTAACTCTCCTGCCTCCTTTCCACGTGGAACAAGATTCCTTCCTGTTTCTCTGAACTGCCTCCTGCAAGCCTAACTCTCCTGCCTCCTTTACACGTGGAACAAGATTCCTTCCTGTTTCTCTGGACTGCCTCCTGCAAGCCTAACACCCCTGCCTCCTTTCCACGTGGAACAAGATTCCTTCCTGTTGCTCTGAACTGCCTCCTGCAAGCCTAACACTCCTGCCTCCTTTCCACGTGGAACAAGATTCCTTCCTGTTTCTCTGAACTGCCTCCTGCAAGCCTAACACTCCTGCCTCCTTTCCATGTGGAACAAGATTCCTTCCTGGTTCTCTGAACTGCCTCCTGCAAGCCTAACTCTCCTGCCTCCTTTCCACGTGGAACAAGATTCCTTCCTGTTTCTCTGAACTTCCTCCTGCAAGCCTAACTCTCCTGTCTCCTTTCCACGTGGAACAAGATTCCTTCCTGTTTCTCTGAACTTCCTCCTGCAAGCCTAACTCTCCTGCCTCCTTTCCACGTGGAACAAGATTCCTTCCTGTTTCTCTGAACTGCCTCCTGCAAGCCTAACACTCCTGCCTCCTTTCCACGTGGAACAAGATTCCTTCCTGTTTCTCTGAACTTCCTCCTGCAAGCCTAACACTCCTGCCTCCTTTCCACGTGGAACAAGATTCCTTCCTGTTTCTCTGAACTGCCTCCTGCAAGCCTAACACTCCTGCCTCCTTTCCACGTGGAACAAGATTCCTTCCTGTTTCTCTGAACTTCCTCCTGCAAGCCTAACACTCCTGCCTCCTTTCCACGTGGAACAAGATTCCTTCCTGTTTCTCTGAACTGCCTCCAGAAAGCCTAACACTCCAAACACGGTAAGATCCTATTTTAGAACTTAGCTTTTCAAATCAGGCCCGCCTGACCCAGATTGTGATTTGTAATGGGGTCGTTTTTGTATTGAGTAAACAACAACAGTAATTGTGTGATGGCGTAGATACAGGGTTGTGTTCCTAATGGAACGACTACCAGGGTGCCAACTCTAGTTTCTGAACGGCACAGCTAGGAGAGCTCCAAATGAGAGCTCCAAAAAAATGACATTATAGTTGAAGACTCTTCTTTGAGTCATAAAAGTGCATTAAAATTATTCAGGGACTGTGGGACTGTGCACCCTTTGGAGGGGGGGGGGGCACTTGGAGACACCAGTTAGTCCTCTCACTCAAACCCTTGATAATTATTTAGTTTTTATGTTGCACCTAAACCCACATTCTCCAGGAATGTTATTATGTTACTGAATGTATCCAGAGTACTTTCATCTTGCGTTATCAACAAATGCACCAAAAGTACAGTAAATGTACAATGCACATTAAATAAACAGTGAAAAGTATGGATTCGGTCTTGTGTCAGGTGAACTGTTGTGTCCTCACCTTCAGTCGAATAATTCTTCCATCATCTCCAAACTGTTCCCTTTCGAATCCTACCATGGTTATGCTTTTCAAATTTCTTCCGTGAGAAACATTTCAGTTTAGCCCGATATTCATGTAGGATCATTTGCACACATGTAAAGTTTTATCAAACTTCTAATCTTCTTCAACAAACAATAGAACGCGAGTAGACAGCTGAAGCAAAGCAAATACTTTTAGTTTGATTCCTTTTCTTGGTTCTCAGGGATATGTAACTGACATTGAGTTGTTCTCAGGGATATGTAACTGTCATTGAGTTGTTCATGGGATATGTAACTGTCATTGAGTTGTTCTCTGGGATATGTAACTCTCATTGAGTTGTTCTCTGGGATATGTAACTCTCATTGAGTTGTTCTCAGGGATATGTAACTCTCATTGAGTTGTTAATGGGATATGTAACTCTCATTGAGTTGTTCTCTGGGATATGTAACTCTCATTGAGTTGTTCTCAGGGATATGTAACTCTCATTGAGTTGTTCATGGGATATGTAACTGTCATTGAGTTGTTAATGGGATATGTAACTGTCATTGAGTTGTTCTCAGGGATATGTAACTCTCATTGAGTTGTTCTCTGGGATATGTAACTGACATTGAGTTGTTAATGGGATATGTAACTCTCATTGAGTTGTTCATGGGATATGTAACTGTCATTGAGTTGTTAATGGGATATGTAACTCTCATTGAGTTGTTCTCAGGGATATGTAACTGTCATTGAGTTGTTCATGGGATATGTAACTCTCATTGAGTTGTTAATGGGATATGTAACTCTCATTGAGTTGTTCTCAGGGATATGTAACTGTCATTGAGTTGTTCATGGGATATGTAACTCTCATTGAGTTGTTAATGGGATATGTAACTCTCATTGAGTTGTTCTCAGGGATATGTAACTGACATTGAGTTGTTCTCAGGGATATGTAACTCTCATTGAGTTGTTCATGGGATATGTAACTCTCATTGAGTTGTTCATGGGATATGTAACTGTCATTGAGTTGTTAATGGGATATGTAACTCTCATTGAGTTGTTATCGGGGATATGTAACTCTCATTGAGTTGTTATCGGGATATGTAACTGTCATTGAGTTGTTCTCAGGGATATGTAACTGTCATTGAGTTGTTCTCAGGGATATGTAACTCTTATTGAGTTGTTCTCTGGGATATGTAACTGTCATTGAGTTGTTAATGGGATATGTAACTCTCATTGAGTTGTTCTCAGGGATATGTAACTCTCATTGAGTTGTTCTCTGGGATATGTAACTGTCATTGAGTTGTTAATGGGATATGTAACTCTCATTGAGTTGTTAATGGAATATGTAACTCTCATTGAGTTGTTCATGGGATATGTAACTGTCATTGAGTTGTTAATGGGATATGTAACTGTCATTGAGTTGTTCTCAGGGATATGTAACTCTCATTGAGTTGTTAATGGGATATGTAACTCTCATTGAGTTGTTCATGGGATATGTAACTGACATTGAGTTAGTTTAATTACGTGGTACCTTAATTGTCCACCTAATCTTTGTGTTTTCATCGTACGCCATCATTCTAAGTCTGGTGGCTTGAAAGACCATACAGATCATTTCTATAGCCTACCGATGAGGTAGCTTTACCATCCCACACGGTCTTTCATCAGACACAATCTATCTAAACCTGTCTTTACATTGTAATGTGTCATCTACACCTTTGTTTTCATCCCTAATGTCACCCTAGTCCCTATACTGTGCACTATTTTTTGGCCCTGGTTAGAAGTAGTGCACTACTTTTGGGCCCTGGTTAGAAGTAGTGCACTACTTTTGGGCCCTGGTTAGAAGTAGTGCACTGCAGATGCCCATAATAACCTGGGATTTACTTGGCAACCGAGTTCCATACAACAACAGAACAGAATCCTGAAGATTTACACCTGAGGCACACACACACACACACACACACACACACACACACACACACACACACACACACACACACACACACACACACACACACACACACACACACACACACACACACACACACACACACAAAGACAATCTGACTGTGTGCTCATAACCAATGCTAAATTATTGATCATGCTCCCTCGCTGAGCTGGTGTCTGAGCCAGGGAAATATAGTTTTGGGGTAAAACACTGACAGACAGAATTTCTGACAGAAATAGTTTCTAAATCTTTACCAGGGGAGGCAGGGTAGCCTAGTGGTTAGAGCGTTGGACTAGTAACCGAAAGGTTGCAAGTTCGAATCCCCGAGCTGACAAGGTACAAATCTGTCGTTCTGCCCCTGAACAAGCAGTTAACCCACTGTTCCTAGGCCGTCATTGAAAATAAGAATGTGTTCTTAACTGACTTGCCTGGTTAAATAAAGAGATCTGGTGTCTGAGCCAGGGAAGGAGAGTTTTGGGGTAAAACACTGACAGACAGACTTTCTACTGACATAAATAGTTTCTATATACAGTGCCTTGCGAAAGTATTCGGCCCCCTTGAACTTTGCGACCTTTTGCCACATTTCAGGCTTCAAACATAAAGATATAAAACTGTATTTTTTTGTGAAGAATCAACAACAAGTGGGACACAATCATGAAGTGGAACAACATTTATTGGATATTTCAAACTTTTTTAACAAATCAAAAACTGAAAAATTGGGCGTGCAAAATTATTCAGCCCCTTTACTTTCAGTGCAGCGACTACAGTTTTATATCTTTATGTTTGAAGCCTGAAATGTGGCAAAAGGTCGCAAAGTTCAAGGGGGCCGAATACTTTCGCAAGGCACTGTATGTACCAAGTAGAGAGCTGATGTCTGGGCCTATCGGGCTACTTAATGTTAGACCCCTCACTTCCAATGCAGTTATAGTCAATAAACCAATCACTGATCATAATCTTGATGTAATTGGCCTGACTGAAACATGGCTTAAGCCTAAGCTTAAGCCTGATGAATTTACTGTGTTAAAGGCCTCTCCTCCTGGTTACACTAGTGACCATATCCCCCGCGCATCCCGCAAAGGCGGAGGTGTTGCTAACATTTACGATAGCTCACATTTTTGGTGACTTCAATATTTACATGGGAAAGTCCACAGACCCACTCCAAAAGGCATTCGGAGCCATCAATGACTCCGTGGGTTTTGTCCAACATGTCTCCGGATCTAGGGAACAGGGAGCTCCGACCTGGGGTGGTAGGTAGCCCTGAAGCAAGCTTCCAGAAAATTGGAACGGAGTGGGCGCTACACCAAACAGGATGTCTTGGAAAGACCGTACCATGTAGTATTTAAAAGCCGTCACTGTTGCTCGATCATCCTATTTTTCCAACTTAATTGAGGAGAATAAGAACAATCCTACCTTTATTTTTGATACTGTCACAAAGCTAACTAAAAAACAGCCTTCCCCAAGAGGTGATGGCTTTCAATTCAGCAGTGATAAATTCATGAACTTCTTTGACAAAAAGATCATGATCATTAGAAAGCAAATGACGGACTCCTCTTTAAATCTGCGTATTTCTTCAAAGCGCAGTTGTCTGCACAACACTGCCAGGACCAAGGATCAAGAGACACACAAGTTGTTGAGTAGTACTATGTTCCATATAACAACCATATATATTCCATATATATTCCATTTAACAACATATATATTCCATATATATTCCATATAACAACATATATATTCCATATAACCATATATATTCCATATAACAACATATATATTCCATGTATATTCCATATAACAACAACATATATTCCATATGACAACCATATATATTCCATACGACAACCATATATATTCCATATAACAACAACCATATATATTCCATGTATATTCCATATAACAACCATATATATTCCATACGACAACCATATATATTCCATACGACAACCATATATATTCCATATAACAACCATATATTTCCATACGACAACCATATATATTCCATACGACAACCATATATATTCCATATATATTTTTCTTATAACATCAACATATATTCCATACGACAACCATATATATTCCATGTATATTCCATATAACAACAACATATATTCCATACGACAAATATATATATTCCATATATATTCCATATAACAACCATATATATTCCATACGACAACTATGTATTTTGCATATAACAGTAACGCTTGTCGTCCGGGGAAGGAGAGGAGGACCAAGGTGCAATGTGGTAAGTGTTCATATAACAGTAACGCTTGTCATCTGGGGAAGGAGAGGAGGACCAAGGTGCAGCGTGGTAACTGTTCATATAACAGTAACGCTTGTCATCTGGGGAAGGAAAGGAGAACCAAGGTGCAGCGTGGTAAGGGTTCATATAACAGTAACGCTTGTTGTCCGGGGAAGAGTAGAGGAGGACCAAGGTGCAGCGTGGTAAGTGTTCATATAACTGTAACGCTTGTCGTCTGGGGAAGGAGAGGAGGACCAAGGTGCAGCGTGGTAAGTGTTCATATAACAGTAACGCTTGTCGTCTGGGGAAGGAGAGGAGGACCAAGGTGCAGCGTTGTAAGGGTTCATATAACTGTAACGCTTGTCGTCTGGGGAAGGAGAGGAGGACCAAGGTGCAGCGTGGTAAGTGTTCATATAACTGTAACGCTTGTCGTCTGGGGAAGGAGAGGAGGACCAAGGTGCAGCGTGGTAAGTGTTCATATAACTGTAACGCTTGTCGTCTGGGGAAGAGGAGAGGAGGACCAAGGTGCAGCGTTGTAAGTGTTCATATAACTGTAACGCTTGTCGTCTGGGGAAGAGGAGAGGAGGACCAAGGTGCAGCGTGGTAAGGGTTCACATTTTAAATATTTTAATGAACACTGAAAACAAAAAAAATAAACAACCAACGAACAGTCCTGTAAGGTGCAACAGCACACTAAACGGAAAATAACCACTCACAACTCAAAAGTGAAACCAGGCTACCTAAGTATGATTGTCAATCAGGGACAACGATTGACAGCTGCCTCTGATTGAGAACCATTCTCGGCCGAACACAGAAAATCCCAAATGATAGAAAAACGAACATAGATAACCCACCCAACTCACGCCCTGACCATACTGAAATAAATACATAATAAAAGAACTAAGGTCAGAGCGTGACAATAACAACCATATACTCCACACAATAACCATATATATTCCAGACACTCAAGTTTTTTAATACTATATCTCTTGACACATTGATGAAAATCTTCATGGCCTCCAAACCTTCAAGCTGCATACTGGACCCTATTCCAACTAAACTACTGAAAGAGCTGCTTCCTGTGCTTGGCCCTCCTATGTTGAACATAATAAAAGTCTCTCTAACCACCGGATGTGAACCAAACTCACTAAAAGTGGCAGTAATAAAGCCTCTCTTGAAAAAGCCAAACCTTGACACAGGAAATAGTAAAACGTATTGGCCTATATCAAATCTCCCGTTCCCCCAAAATTGAAAAAGTTGTTGCTGCCTTCCTGAAGACAAACAATGTAAACACTTCAGTATACGAAACACTTCAGTCTGGTTTTAGACCCCATCATAGCACTGAGACTGCAATCGTTAAGGTGGTAAATTACTTTTTAATGGCATCAAACCGAGACTCTGCATCTGTCCTCGTGCTCCTAAACCTTAGTGCTGCTTTTGATACAATTGATATATATTTTACCTCTTGGTGATGTCATTTGGAAACACAATGTTAATTTTCACTGCTATCCGGACGATACACAGCTGTACATTTCGATGAAACATGGTGAAGCACCCAAATTGCCCTCCCTGGAAGCCTGTGTTTCAGACATAAGGAAGTGGATGGCGGCAAACGTTTGACTTTTTAACTCGGACAAAACAGAGACGCTTGTTCTAGGTCCCAAGAAACAAAACAATCATCTGTTGGATCTGACAATTAATCTTGATGGTTGCACAGTCGTCTCAAATACAACTGTGAAGGACCTCGACGTTACTCTGGACCCTGATTTCTCTTTTGAAGAACATATCAAGACTGTTTCATGGACAGCTTTTTTTCCATCTACGTAACATTGCAAAAATCTAAAACTTCCTGTCCAAAAACTTATCCATGCTTTTGTCACTCCAGATAAGACTACCACAAGGCTCTACTTTCCAGCTACCTGGATAAAGCACTAAATAAACTTAGTTAGTGCTAAACACGGCCAGATAAGACTACTGCAAGGCTCTACTTTCCAGCTACCTGGATAAAACACTAAATAAACTTAGTTAGTGCTAAACACGGCATGATAAGACTACTGCAAGGCTCTACTTTCCAGCTACCTGGATAAAGCACTAAATAAACTTAGTTAGTGCTAAACACGGCCAGATAAGACTACTGCAAGGCTCTACTTTCCAGCTACCTGGATAAAGCATGAAATAAACTTAGTTAGTGCTAAACACGGCCAGATAAGACTACTGCAAGGCTCTACTTTCCAGCTACCTGGATAAAACACTAAATAAACTTAGTTAGTGCTAAACACGGCCAGATAAGACTACTGCAAGGCTCTACTTTCCAGCTACCTGGATAAAGCATGAAATAAACTTAGTTAGTGCTAAACACGGCCAGATAAGACTACTGCAAGGCTCTACTTTCCAGCTACCTGGATAAAGCACTAAATAAACTTAGTCCTAAACACGGCTGCTAAACACAACTGCTAGAATCTTGTCAAGAACCCAAAAATGGATCACATGACTCCATGTATCATGTGACTCCATGTATCATGTGACTCCATGTATCATGGATTCCTGGATCCCTGTTAAGGCGGATTCCAAGGTTTTACTGCTAACCTACAAAGCAGTACATGGGCTTGCTGCTACCTATCTCTCTGATTTGGTCGTGCCGTACATACCTACACTACGGTCACAAGACTCAGGCCTCCTTACTGTCCCTAGAATCAAAATAAAAACAGCCGGATGCAGGGCCTTCTCCTACAGACCTCCATTTTTATGGAACGGTCTGCCTACCCATGTGAGTGACTCGGTCTCAACCTTTAAGTCTTTATTGAAGACTCATCTCTTCAGCGGGTCATATGATTGAGTATAGTCTGGCCCAGGAGTGTGAAGGTGAACGGAAAGGCACTGGAGCAACGAACCGCCCTTGCTGTCTCTGCCTGGCCGGTTCCCCTCTCTCCACTGGGATTCTCTGCCTCTAACCCTTTTACAGGGGCTGAGTCACTGGCTTACTGGGGCTCTTCCATGCCGTCCCTAGAAGGGTGCGTCAGTTGAGTGGGTTGAGTCACTAATGTGGTCTTTCTGTCTGGGTTTGTGTAGTCGGGGAGATCTTTGAGGACTATTGTCGGCCTCAGGATAGTAAGTTGGTGGTTTGAAGATATCCCTCTAGTGGTGTGGGGGCTTTGCTTTGGCAAAGTGGGAGGGGTTATATCCTGCCTGTGGGGGGGGGTGTCATCGGACGGGGCCACAGTGTCTCCCGACCCCTCCTTTCTCAGCCTCCAGTATTTACGCTGCAGTAGTTTGTGTCGGGGGGTAAGGATCAGCCTGTTATATTTGGAGTAATTCTCCTGTCTTATCCGGTGTCCTGTGTGTATTTCAGCTCCCTCTAATTTTATCTCTCTCTTGCTCTCTTCTCTCGGAGGACCTGAGCTCTAGGACCATGACTCAGGACTAACTGGCCTGATGACTCCTTACTGTCCCCAGTCCACCATCCATCTTGCCGCTAATCCAGTTTCAACTGTTCTGCCTGCGGCTGTGGAACCCTGACCTGTTCACCGGACGTGAAGAGGAGTGGCCACCCCTCAGAGCCTGGTTCCTCTCTAGGTTTCTTTCTAGGGTCCTGCCTTCCTAGGGAGTTTTTCCTAGCCACCGTGCTTCTACATCTGCATTGCTTGCTGTTTGGGGTTTCAGGTTGGGTTTCAGTACGGCACTTTGTGACATCGGCTGATGTAAAAGGGGGCTTTATAAATACCATTGATATCATTGATTGATTGAGAGCTGGTGACTGAGCCAGAGAAAATAGAGTTTTGAGCTAAAACACTGACTAGAGTTTCTATCTTTACCTAGGAGAGGATACTAGCGCTGTTAACTTATTCAAAGTATAGACTTTTTTGCTTAAAATAAATGTATTTTTTGAAAACAAATGGACTAATCCAAAACGTATATATTATGAAAAGCTAAAGTTTAAAAGAGACTTCATAGTGTTTTTAGACAGTGTATTAAGTTAAATCATTTCCTCAGGATAGGCCAGGTTAAACGGCAGTATTTTCTGATCTGTCATGTGACTAACTTTTTTGTCATTGGACACTTTCACCTTGTGAAACATTTCCCCTGTCTGCAGTTTTCTGTCTCATCTTGATCTGTCAAGATCTTTGGTAAATGCAGCATAATCCCTTCCTTCCTCTCTCCCTTTCTGTCTCTGTCCTCCTGCCTTTGACTACCTCCACTCTCTCTCTCTCTCTCTCTCTCTCTCTCTCTCTCTCTCTCTCTCTCTCTCTCTCTCCCTCTCCCTCTCCCTCTCCCTCCCTGTCTCTGTCCTTCTGCCTTTGACTACCTCCACACTCTCTGTCCCTCTCTCTATCTCTCCCTCTCTCTCTCTCTCTCTCTCCCCTCTCTCTCTCTCCCTCTCTCTCTCCCTCTCTCCCTCTCCCTCTCCCTCCCTGTCACTGTCCTTCTGCCATTGATTACCTCCACACTCTCTCTCTCTCTCCTCTCTCTCTCTCTCTCTCTCTCTCTCTCTCTCTCTCTCTCCCCTCCCTCCCACTGTCCCTCTCCCATCCCTCCACACTCTCTCCCTCTCCCCTCTCCTCTCTCTCTCTCTCTCCCTCTCTCCCTCCCCTCTCCCCTCTCCCTCCCTCCCTCTCCCTCCCTCTCCCTCTCCCTCTCCCTCTCCCTCTCCCTCTCCCTCTCCCTCTCCCTCTCTCTCTCTCTTGTTATCTTTCTGTCTCTCTCTCTCTCTCCCTCTCTCTCTCTCTCTCCATCCCTCTGTCCCTTCCCTCTCCCTCCATCCCTCCACCCCTTCTCTCACTCTCCATCCCTCACTCCCTCTCTTTCCCTCCGTCCCTCATGCTGACATAGACGTAATTTCTGCCAACGGTATTAGCTCACATAGATTGCCACCTTGGCCTTTTAATTTCTGATCAAGTTGTGTGTATGTGTGTTGCAAGTGTGTGTTACAAGTGTGTGTGTGTGTGTGTGTGTGTGCGTGTGTGTGTGTGTGTGCGTGTGTGCGTGTGTGTGTGTGTGTGTGTGTGTCACTTTGGGCCAAAGCTTTTTTGCTAATCCATCTCTCCTGCCAAAAATATAAACAGAATCCTCTTTATTATGCAGGAACAAACTATCCTCCCTCCCTCCCTCCCTGCCTCCCCTCCCTCCCTCTACAAACTAGAGGCCTTAAATCCCATCCAGAACATTAGGAGGGAGTGATGGAGGGGAGGAGAGAGGAAGGAGGGAGATGGAGGAGATGGAGGAGAGGAGATGGAGGAGATAGGGAGGGAAGGAAGGAAGGAGAGAGAGATGGAGATGGAGGAGAAGGGGAGAAGAGGGAAGGAGGTGATGGAGGAGAAAGGGAGAGAGGGAAGGGGTCTCCTGCATAGCAGTCCTAAAAAGGCTCAATGGCTAGTGTATATAACTGCCCCGATAGAAGGCATCCTTGTCTAATGCCCCGTATCACCCAGACTGGCCTACTGAGCCCCCCTCCCATCCTGACCATACATGACGCCCCAGCAAACAACAGCTTCACACAGGTCACAAAACTCTTCCCAAACCCAAACACAGACATTCCATTAAACAGATTCTCATGGTTCACTATCAAAAGCCTTCTCTTGATCTAAAGAGCCCAGTCCAAAGTTCCCATTAGAACCTCTCGACAAGTCCAACATGTCCCTGATTAAGAACAAGTTGTCCGTGATTGAGCGTCCCGGTACACAATATGTCTGGTCCTTGTGTATTATAGAGTCCAGATGGGACTTCAGTCTGTTAGAGAGGACCTTGGCAAAGATCTTGTAGTCCGCACAGAGTAATGCCACAGGCCTCCAGTTCTTAAATTCACACAAGTCCCCTTTTTTGGGCAGGAGAGTCAAAGCCGCCAGAAAGCAGCTCATCGGTAACTCTCCTACCCCGACGTATTCACGCAACGCACAAAAGAAGTCCTGTCCAATTATTCCCCAGAATTTTTTTATAAAACTCCACTGGGAGTCCATCAGCCCCCGGTGCATGGCCGGGGGACATCTGGGTTACGGCCTCTGCCAGTTACCGGGACAACAGAGGAATGTCCATGTCATCCCTCTGTGCCAGAGAGAGCTGAGGGAGTTCTGCAAACAAGACCTGAGCACACATAGGATCACACAGTTCTGCCCTATACAACTCAGTATAAAACTCCACAGTCCGCTGCCACATCTCCTCCACCACAGAGGTCACCCTCCCATCAGACAGACACATCTCCCCTCCACAACAGAGGTCATCCACCCATCAGACAGCCACATCTCCCCCACCACAGAGGTCACCCTCCCATCAGACAGCCACATCTCCCCTCCACCACAGAGATCACCATCCCATCAGACAGCCACATCTCCCCCACCACAGAGGTCACCCTCCCATCAGACAGCCCCGGTACTAAAGGACTGTCACCCCTGCACTAAGATCTGTCCCATGGCTCAACACACAGACAGACCCGGTGCTAAAGGACTGCTACCCCTGCACTAAGATTTGTCCCATGGCTCAACACACTTGCCCCTTTCCACCAGAGCCCCCAATTGACTTCATTCACCACATCTATGTACTAACACTATGTGTCTCCTGAAGCAACAACACCTTTACCTTGTTTTGTTTTAAATATTCACCCAACACACTCCTCTTTCCCGCATCTCTGGTGACATTGATATGAAGTGATCCGACCCGAAGACTCTCCATAAGTAGTGGGAGAAAAGCCAGCAAAGAAAGAGACCAATAGCAAAGCTCAAAAAGCCTCAGTGCCAGAAAGAATCTACAAATCTAAACAGCTTCCAAACCGCAGGAAACTAACTCTGTCCTCTTCCCCTCCTAACCAGGAAACTAACTCTGTCCTCTTCCACCCTAACCAGGAAACTATCTCTGTCCTCTTCCACCCTAACCAGGAAACTAACTCTGTCCTCTTCCACCCTAACCAGGAAACTAACACTGTCCTCTTCCACCCTAACCAGGAAACTAACTCTGTCCTCTTCCACCCTAACCAGGAAACTAACACTGTCCTCTTCCACCCTAACCAGGAAACTAACTCTGTCCTCTTCCCCTCCTAACCAGGAAACTAACTCTGTCCTCTTCCACCCTAACCAGGAAACTATCTCTGTCCTCTTCCACCCTAACCAGGAAACTAACTCTGTCCTCTTCCACCCTAACCAGGAAACTAACACTGTCCTCTTCCACCCTAACCAGGAAACTAACTCTGTCCTCTTCCACCCTAACCAGGAAACTAACACTGTCCTCTTCCACCCTAACCAGGAAACTAACTCTGTCCTCTTCCACCCTAACCAGGAAACTAACTCTGTCCTCTTCCAACCTAACCAGGAAACTAACTCTGTCCTCTTCCACCCTAACCAGGAAACTAACTCTGTCCTCTTCCACCCTAACCAGGAAACTAACTCTGTTCTCTTCCACCCTAACCAGGAAACTAACTCTGTTCTCTTCCACCCTAACCAGGAAACTAACTCTGTCCTCTTCCCCCTAACCAGGAAACTAACTATGTCCTCTTCCCCCTAACCAGGAAACTAACTCTGTCCTCTCTTCCACCCTAACCAGGAAACTAACTATGTCCTCTTCCCCCCCTAACCAGGAAACTAACTCTGTCCTCTTCCCCCCTAACCAGGAAACTAACTCTGTCCTCTTCCACCCTAACCAGGAAACTAACTCTGTCCTCTTCCCCCCTAACCAGGAAACTAACTGTCCTCTTCCCCCCTAACCAGGAAACTAACTCTGTCCTCTTCCAACCTAACCAGGAAACTAACTCTGTCCTCTTCCCCCTAACCAGGAAACTAACTCTGTCCTCTTCCCCCTAACCAGGAAACTAACTGTCCTCTTCCCCCCTAACCAGGAAACTAACTCTGTCCTCTTCCAACCTAACCAGGAAACTAACTCTGTCCTCTTCCCCCCTAACCAGGAAACTAACTCTGTCCTCTTCCCCCCTAACCAGGAAACTAACTGTCCTCTTCCCCCCTAACCAGGAAACTAACTCTGTCCTCTTCCCCCCTAACCAGGAAACTAACTCTGTCCTCTTCCAACCTAACCAGGAAACTAACTGTCCTCTTCCCCCCTAACCAGGAAACTAACTCTGTCCTCTTCCAACCTAACCAGGAAACTAACTCTGCCCTCTTCAACCCTAACCAGGAAACTAACTCTGTCCTCTTCCACCCTAACAAGGAAACTAACTCTGTCCTCTTCCACCCTAACCAGGAAACTAACTCTGTCCTCTTCAACACTAACCAGGAAACTATCTCTGTCCTCTTCCACCCTAACCAGGAAACTATCTCTGTCCTCTTCCAACCTAACCAGGAAACTAACTCTGTCCTCTTCCACCCTAACCAGGAAACTAACTCTGTCCTCTTCAACCCTAACCAGGAAACTATCTCTGTCCTCTTCCACCCTAACCAGGAAACTATCTCTGTCCTCTTCCAACCTAACCAGGAAACTAACTCTGTCCTCTTCCCCCTAACCAGGAAACTAACTCTGTCCTCTTCCCCCCTAACCAGGAAACTAACTCTGTCCTCTTCAACCCTAACCAGGAAACTATCTCTGTCCTCTTCCACCCTAACCAGGAAACTATCTCTGTCCTCTTCCAACCTAACCAGGAAACTAACTCTGTCCTCTTCAACCCTAACCAGGAAACTAACTCTGTCCTCTTCCCCCCCTAACCAGGAAACTAACTCTGTCCTCTTCCACCCTAACCAGGAAACTAACTCTGTCCTCTTCCCCCTAACCAGGAAACTAACTCTGTCCTCTTCCACCCTAACCAGGAAATTAACTCTGTCCTCTTCAACCCTAACCAGGAAACTAACTCTGTCCTCTTCCACCCTAACCAGGAAACTAACTCTGTCCTCTTCCCCCCTAACCAGGAAACTAACTCTGTCCTCTGTCCTCTTCAACCCTAACCAGGAAACTAACTCTGTCCTCTGTCCTCTTCAACCCTAACCAGGAAACTAACTCTGTCCTCTTCCACCCTAACCAGGAAACTAACTTTGTCCTCTTCCACCCGAACCAGGAAACTAACTTTGTCCTCTTCCACCCTAACCAGGAAACTAACTCTGTCCTCTTCCACCCGAACCAGGAAACTAACTTTGTCGTCTTCCACCCGAACCTGGAAAAGACCTGTGGATACCGCTAAAACAAATAGTCCATTAACCCTCCACCATAGAAAATAAACATTTAAAGAAAAGACCAAGGACAGAATAAAGAACATTAGTTAGGACAGAGTCCTCCACACCAAACACTCAAACTCCCAAAAACTCCCAGCATGCACTGCAAGAGAGAGAGAAAGTGAGAGATAGAGAGAGAGAGGAGAAAGGATGGAAGATGAAATAGAGAGAGAGGATGGAAGAGGAGAAAGGGAGAGAGAGGATGGAAGATGAAATAGAGAGAGAGAGAGAGAGAGAGAGAGAGCGAGAGCGAGAGCGAGAGAGAAAAAGAGGATGGAAGAGGAAAGAGGGAGAGAGAGAGAGAGAGAGAGAGAGAGAGAGGGAGAGAGGATGGAAGAGGAATGAGGGAGGGAGAGAGAGAGGATGGAAGAGGAAAGAGGGAAAGAGAGAGAGAGAGAGAGAGAGAGTATGGAAGAGGAAAGAGGGAGGGAGAGAGAGAGAGAGAGAGAGGATGGAATAGGAAAGAGGGAGAGAGAGAGAGTGGGGATGGAAGAGGAAAGAGAGGGCGGGTCTGTACGAGAGACAGAGATATATAGAGAGAGTTTGGGAGAGGGGTAGAGAATTAGGCCATTCATCCGCTCGTCTAGAGAAGGATGCAGTCTGAATGCTGTCTGACTGAAAAAACACTATTGACGTTGTCACAGAATACACTATTGAACCAGACTGCAGTTATACAACATACACACACACAGTCACACACATAGGCATGCACACACAGGCACTCACACACATAGGCATGCACACACAGGCACTCACACACACCCAGTTACCCCCGTCACACACCCTCATTATGCCAAAGGATACACACATTAGCATCGAAGACAGAACTCCAGTTTTCTGCGTGTGTGTGTGTGTGTTTCCATCTACACCCTGTTAGGTAATTAGTCTCAGGGGGAAGCCTGCTGCTCTCTACTTCAGCATTAAGACCCTAATAAGACTCTAAACACACACACACACACACACACACACACAAACGAAGAGATTCAAGACCACGTTTCTTTTTTCTGCTCAAGGAAGTGAACCGAACATAAGAACTTTTGATATCATACTCTTTCTGATATACAAGTCTCCCTCACTGTCATACATTCAATATCTCTTAGTCTCTCATACATTCAATATCTCTTCGTCTCTCAGAAATGCAATATCTCTTAGTCTCTCAGAAATTCAATATCTCTTAGTCTCTCATACATTCAATATCTTTTAGTCTCTCAGAAATTCAATATCTCTTATTCTCTCAGATATTCAATATCTCTTAGTCTCTCATACATTCAATATCTCTTATTCTCTTAGATATTCAATATCTCTTAGTCTCTCAGATATTCAATATCTCTTATTCTCTCAGATATTCAATATCTCTTAGTCTCTCATACATTCAATATCTTTTAGTCTCTCAGAAATTCAATATCTCTTCGTCTCTCAGAAATTCAATATCTCTTATTCTCTCAGATATTCAATATCTCTTAGTCTCTCATACATTCAATATCTTTTAGTCTCTCAGAAATTGAATATCTCTTCGTCTCTCAGAAATTCAATATCTCTTATTCTCTCAGAAATGCAATACCTCTTAGTCTTACAGATATTCTGT
The DNA here is from genome assembly GCF_036934945.1 of Oncorhynchus masou masou. Lineage (NCBI taxonomy): Eukaryota > Metazoa > Chordata > Actinopteri > Salmoniformes > Salmonidae > Oncorhynchus > Oncorhynchus masou. The sequence continues at coordinate 24,590,430 of NC_088231.1, forward strand.
TTCAAACATTCAGTATCTCTGTCTCATAGACATTCAGTATCTCTGTCTCAGACATTCAGTATCTCTGTCTCAGACATTCAGTATCTCTTTCTCTTGACATTCAGTATCTCTGTCTCTGACATTCAGTATCTCTGTCTCACGACATTCAGTATCTCTGTCTCAGACATTCAGTATCTCTGTCTCAGACATTCAGTATCTCTGTCTCTGACATTCAGTATCTCTGTCTCTTGACATTCAGTATCTCTGTCTCTGACATTCAGTATTTCTGTCTATTGACATTCAGTATCTCTGTCTCTGACATTCAGTATCTCTGTCTCTTGACATTCAATATCTCTGTGTCAAACATTCAGTATCTCTGTCTCATAGACATTCAAAATCCTCCCAGTCTTGTAGACATTCCATTACCAAAACAACCTCATGCAGTTAGCTCAAAATTGCCTTGAAAATCAGATGTCTGTCCATGTACTGAGGAAGTCAGGAAATACCTTCAAAACCAACCACTAGGGGCAACAGTAGGGTGCTATTATCATCAAGGAAGCTTGGGTTTTGCAAGGGCATTGTTGACTGGGGTGGTGGATGGGCGCAATCCTTGACTTTGGATCAAAAGGTTGCATGTTCAATCGCGTTAGAAATGCTTTTCCTACAGTCTTGAAGGAGTTCCCTCATATGCTGAGTACTTGTTGGCTGCTTTTCCTTCACTCTGCGGTCCGACTCATCCCAAACCATGTCAGTTTGGTTGAGGTCAGGTGATTGTGAAGGCCAGGTCATCTGATGCAGCACTCCATCACTCTCCTTCTTGGTCAAATAGCCCTTACACAGTCTGGAGGTGTGTTGGGTCAATGTCCTGTTGAATAACAAGTGATAGTCCCACTAAGCGCAAACCAGATGGGATGGAGATGATTCGCTGCAGAATGCTGTGGTAGCCATGATGGTTAAGTGTGCCTTGAATTCTTAATAGATCCAGGACAGTTTTACCAGCAAAGCACACCCACACTATCACACCTCCTCCTCCATGCTTCATGGTGGGAAACCACCCAGATCATCGGTTCATCTACTCGTCCAACTTTTTGGTTGGAAACAAATATCTCACATTTCGACTCATCAGACCAAAGGACAGATTTCCACTGGTCTAATGTCCATTGCTTGTGTTTCTTGGTCCAAGCAAGTTTCTTTCTCTTCTTATTGGTGTCCTTTAGTAGTGGTTTCTTTGCAGCAATTCGACCACAAAGGCCTGATTCACACAGTCTCTTCTGAACAGCTGATGTTGAGATGTGTCTGTTACTTGAACTCTGTGACGCAATTATTTTGCCTGCAATTTCTGAGGTTGGTGACTCTAATGAACTTATCCTCTGCAGCAGAGGTAACTCTGGGTCTTCCTTTCCTGTGGCGGTCCTCATGAGAGACAGTTAACTCTAATGAACTTATCCTCTGCAGCAGAGGTAACTCTGGGTCTTCCTTTCCTGTGGCGGTCCTCATGAGAGCCAGTTACCTCTAATGAACTTATCCTCTGCAGCAGAGGTAACTCTGGGTCTTCCTTTCCTGTGGTGGTCCTCGTGAGAGACAGTTAACTCTAATGAATTTATCCTCTGCAGCAGAGGTAACTCTGGGTCTTCCTGTCCTGTGGCGGTCCTCATGACGGCCAGTTTCATCACAGCGATTGATGGTTTTTGCCCCTGCACTTGAAGAAACGTTCAAAGTTCAAAGTTCAACGTTCAAAGTTCAAAAGAACATTTTCGGGATTCACTGCATAGCCAGGTGTGCACTCCATCACTCAGACATCATTTACAAAGGAAGCTTCGTTCTTAGTGATGTTTAGTGTATAGTGTTGAGTGTTGAGTGTGTAGTGATGTTTAGTTACATAAGTATTCATTTTGCCCAGGTGGTTGTCAAGGTGTTGTAACCCTGTTGAAAACTTGAACTCTTTTAATTTCCAAATGTGACGTTTGTGAGAGATTGTTGGTACACTATTCCTATCAGATGTACGCATGCACGCACAAACACACACACACACACGCATGCACGCACACTCGCGCACACACACATGGGCACACACACACACACACACACACACACACACACACACACACACACACACACACACACACACACACACACACACACACACACACACACACACACACACACACACGCAACACACACACACACACACACACACACACACACACACACACACAGTCTCACACACAGTCTCACACACACACACAGTATATAGTCATTCTAGTAGCTGCTGTAGTAGTGGAGAATTCATTCTGTCTCTTCAAGCCTCGTGGTGGTTATAATGATTGAACTCTGCTGCGTGATGTTTTAGGAATAGACAGCATTTCCCCACATACTACGTGTGTGTGTGTTCTGTCTGTGTGTGTGAGGGGGAGAGGGGGCTGTACAGTATGTGTGTGTCCAGTACAGTAGAGATTGTGTGTGTGTTTGTGTCTCTGTGTGTGTGTGTGTGTGTGTGTGTGTGTGTGTGTGTGTGTGTGTGTGTGTGTGTGTGTGTGTGTGTGTGTGTGTGTGTGTGTGTGTGTGTGTGTGTGTGTGTGTGTGTGTGTGTGTGTGTGTGTGTGTGTGTGTGTGTGTGTGTGTGTGTGTGTGTGTATGTGTGTTTATATGTGTGTGTGTTTATATATGTGTGTGCGTGTGCGTGTGTGTGTGTGTGTGTGTGTGTGTGTGTGTGTGTGTGTGTGTGTGTGTGTGTGTGTGTGTGTGTGTGTGTGTGTGTGTGTGTGTGTGTGTGTGTGTGTGTGTGTGTGTGTGTGTGTGTTTAGCTCTTGCCTAATTATCTCGGGACATCTCAAACATTCTTTTAAAATTGAACATGAAAGGCAACCTTCTCTATTTTTACATTTTCTCTTCTCTCTCTCTCTCTCACTTTCTATTTTCTCTCTGTCCATCTCTCGATGTAGAGGAGAAGGGGGAAAACTTTATTGTCATTAATCTGCAGGGAAAAGCACTGACACAAAGACAGAGAGACAGAGAGGGAGGGATAGAGAGAGAGCTGGAGACAGGTAGAGAGAGAAAGGGAGGGAGAGAGATGGAGAGAGCTGGAGATAGGTAGAGAGAGAAAGGTAGGGAGAGAGAGGGAGAGGGAGGGAGGGATAGAGAGAGAGCTGGAGACAGGTAGAGAGAGAAAGGGATGGAGAGAGCTGGAGATAGGTAGAGAGAGAAAGGGAGATAGAGTCAGTCAGTGAGTCAGTCAGTCATTCAGTCAGTCATTCAGTGAGTCAGTCAGTCAGTCAGTCAGTGAGTCAGTAGGTAGAGAGAGGGAGAGAGAGGTAGAGAGGGAGAGAGAGGTAGAGAGGGAGAGAGAGCGAGAGAGGGAGAGAGAAGGAGAGAGAGAGACAGAGAGAGAGCTGGAGAGGGAGAGAGAAGGAGAGAGAGAGAGCTGGAGAGAGGGAGAGAGAAAAACATAAAGATGGAGAGATAGTGAGAGGAGAGAGTATTTGTGAAGAGAATGCCTCAATTTTTTTTTTACCTTTATTTAACCAGGCAAGTCAGTTAACCTGTTGAAACTCCCCATCCCGGATCCGGGATCGTGACTAAAGCCTCGGGCTCATTAGCATAACGCAACGTTAACGATTTCTGAAAATCGCAAATAAAATTAAAATAATGCGTCTGCTCTCAAGCTTAGCCTTTTCTTAACAACACTGTCATCTCAGATTTTCAAAATATGCTTTTGAACCATAGAAATTGACTAATTTGTGTAAGAGTATGCTAAGCTAGCTCAGCATTTTGAGTAGCATTTAGCACGCAACATTTTCACAAAAACCAGATAACCAAATAAATAAAATCATTTACCTTTGAAGAGCTTCGGGTGTTTTCAATGAGGAGACTCTCAGTTACATACCAAATGCGCAGTTTTTCCTGAAAGTGTCTGTGGGTAGGAGAAATCGTTCCGTTTTGTACATCGCATTTGGCTACCGAAACTAACCGAAAATTCAGTCACCTACAACGTAAAACTTTTTCCGAATTAACTCCATAATATCGACCGAAACATGGCAAATGTTGTTTGGAATCAATCCTCAAGGTGTTTTTTCACATATCTCTTCATTGATATATCGTTCGTGGAAGCCTGCATTCTCCTCTGAATTCTGTGGAAAAATACTTGCAGCTGACTTTTGCGCACCAATTTCGGCGCAGGACACCGGGCGGACACCTGGTAAATGTGGTCTCTTATGGTCAATCTTCCAATGATATGCCTACAAATACGTCACAATGCTGCAGACACCTTGAGGAAACGACAGAAAGGGCAGACTTACTCCTCTCGCATTCACAGCCATATAAGGAGACAATGGAAAACAGAGCCTCAAAAATCCTGCTCATTTCCTGGATGCCGTCTCATCTTGGTTTTGCCTGAAGCTCACGTTCTAGGGCACGCACAGAAAATATCTTTGCAGTTCTGGACACGTCAGAGTGTTTTCTTTCGAAAGCTATCAATTATATGCATAGTCGAGCATCTTTTTGTGACAAAATATCTTGTTTAAAACGGGAACGTTTTTCATCCAAAAATGAAATAGCGCCCCCATAGCATCAAGAGGTTAAGAACAAATTCTTATTTTCAATGACGGCCTGGGAACAGTGGGTTAACTGCCTGTTCAGGGGCAGAACGACAGATTTGTATCTTGTCAGCTCAGGGGTTTGAACTTGCAACCTTCCGGTTACTAGTCCAATGCTCTAACACACAGAATACCTCAAGAAAATACCTCAAGAGAATACCTCAAGAGAACACCTCAAGAGAACATCTCAAGAGAACATCTCAAGAGAACACCTCAAGAGAATTCCTCAAGAGAACATCTCAAGAGAACATCTCAAGAGAACATCTCAAGAGAACATCTCAAGAGAACATTTCAAGAGAACATCTCAAGAGAACATCTCAAGAGAATACCTCAAGAGAATACCTCAAGAGAATACCTCAAGAGAAAATCTCAAGAGTATACCTCAAGAGAATATCTCAAGAGAATACCTTAAGACAATTCCTCAAGAGAATTCCTCAAGAGAACATCTCAAGAGAACATCTCAAGAGAACATCTCAAGAGAATACCTCAAGAGAATACCTCAAGAGAATACCTCAAGAGAAAATCTCAAGAGTATACCTCAAGAGAATATCTCAAGAGAATACCTTAAGACAATTCCTCAAGAGAATTCCTCAAGAGAATATCTCAAGAGAATACCTTAAGACAATTCCTCAAGATAATTCCTCAAGAGAACATCTCAAGAGAACATCTCAAGAGAACATCTCAAGAGAATATCTCAAGAGAATATCTCAAGAGAATTCCCCAAGGGAATATCTCAAGAGAATACCTTAAGACAATTCCTCAAAAGAATTCCTCAAGAGAACATCTCAAGAGAATATCTCAAGAGAACATCTCAAGAGAATATCTCAAGAGAATATCCCAAGAGAATTCCTCAAGACCTCAAGCAAATGTGACGTTCGGAGAAAGTGGATGAACGTCTAATTCTGCACTAAGACTGTGAGGGCATGTTGCTATGACAGTAAAAACAGACTGCATTCGGGCTTCAGTTGAAACTGTGCACCAAGATATCCTCAAGCACACTCTCATGCAGACAGACACACACTCATGAACACAACCACACACACAATCCCCACTTACACTCAACCACACGTACAACCCTGACTTACACTCAACCACCACGGGCAATACGCTTTTGAGGGACATTTCTGTCTGAACTTACTTGCCCCTCCCCTTCTTTAAGAGAGAGCCCCCTTCTTTAAGAGAGAGCCCCCCTTCTTTAAGAGAGAGCCCCCCTTCTTTAAGAGAGAGCCCCCCTTCTTTAAGAGAGCCCCCCTTCTTTAAGGGAGAGCCCCCCTTCTTTAAGAGAGAGCCCCCCCTTCTTTAAGAGAGAGCCCCCCCTTCTTTAAGGGAGAGCCCCCCTTCTTTAAGAGAGAGCCCCCCTTCTTTAAGAGAGAGCCCCCCCTTCTTTAAGAGAGAGACCCCCTTCTTTAAGGGAGAGCCCCCCTTCTTTAAGAGAGAGCCCCCCTTCTTTAAGAGAGAGCCCCCCTTCTTTAAGGGAGAGCCCCCCTTCTTTAAGGAGAGCCCCCCTTCTTTAAGAGAGAGCCCCCCTTATTTAAGAGAGAGCCCCCCTTCTTTAAGGGAGAGCCCCCCTTCTTTAAGAGAGAGCCCCCCTTCTTTAAGGGAGAGCCCCCCCTTCTTTAAGAGAGAGCCCCCCCTTCTTTAAGAGAGAGCCCCCCCCTTCTTTAAGGGAGAGCCCCCCCCTTCTTTAAGGGAGAGCCCCCCCCTTCTTTAAGAGAGAGCCCCCTTCTTTAAGAGAGCCCCCCTTCTTTAAGGGAGAGCCCCCCTTCTTTAAGAGAGAGCCCCCTTCTTTAAGAGAGAGCACCCCCTTCTTTAAGAGAGAGCCCTCCCCTTCTTTAAGAGAGAGCCCCCCTTCTTTAAGAGAGAGCCCCCCCTTCTTTAAGAGACAGCCCCCCTTCCCCTTCCCCTCCACACCATGAACCCCTTACAGTCACACAGTCATGAACACACACATGAGACAGACAGACAGACAGACAGACAGACAGACAGACAGACAGACAGACAGACAGACAGACAGACAGACAGACAGACAGACAGACAGTTCATTCATAATTATTATTAAAAGGGGGGTTATAGTCTCGTAGTGATGGTAATCCTAGCCTGTCTCCGCGGTGATCTGATCCTGTCTCTGCGGTGTGGGTGTGTGTTTGTGTTTGTGTGTGCAGACAGGCAGAGATGAGCAGCGCTGGGGGGGAAGGGGGGGGGGGGAGGTGAGTTCAAACAGAAATGTTCCTCCAGAACATATTGTCCACGGGAGGTCCAGTGTGTGGAAGGGAGAATCTGACTCACTGACTGACTGACTGGCTGACTGACTGACTGGCTGACTGACTGACTGACTGACTGACTGACTGGCTGACTGACTGACTGACTGACTGGCTGACTGACTGACTGAGTGACTGACTGACTGGCTGACTGACTGACTAACGGACTGGCTGACTGACTGACTGGCTGACTGACTGACTGACTGACTGACTGACTGACTAACGGACTGGCTGACTCACTGACTGACTGGCTGGCTGACTGACTGACTGACTGACTAACGGACTGGCTGACTCACTGACTGACTGGCTGGCTGACTGACTGACTGACTGACTAACGGACTGGCTGACTCACTGACTGACTGGCTGGCTGACTGGCTGACTGGCTGACTGACTGACTAACGGACTGGCTGACTCACTGACTGACTGACTGACTGACTGGCTGACTGACTGGCTGACTGACTGACTAACGGACTGGCTGACTCACTGACTGACTGACTGACTGGCTGGCTGACTGGCTGACTGACTGGCTGACTGACTGACTGGCTGACTGACTGACTGACGGACTGACTGGCTGACTGGCTGGCTGACTGGCTGACTGGCTGACTGACTGACTGACTGACTGACTGGCTGGCTGACTGGCTGACTGACTGGCTGACTGACTGGCTGACTGACTGACTGACTGACTGACTGACTGACTAACGGACTGGCTGACTCACTGACTGACTGGCTGGCTGACTGACTGACTGACTGACTGACTGACTGACTAACGGACTGGCTGACTCACTGACTGACTGGCTGGCTGACTGACTGACTGACTGACTGACTGACTAACGGACTGGCTGACTCACTGACTGACTGGCTGGCTGACTGACTGACTGACTAACGGACTGGCTGACTCACTGACTGACTGGCTGGCTGACTGACTGACTAACGGACTGGCTGACTCACTGACTGACTGGCTGGCTGACTGGCTGACTGACTGGCTGACTGACTGACTAACGGACTGGCTGACTCACTGACTGACTGACTGACTGGCTGGCTGACTGGCTGACTGACTGGCTGACTGGCTGACTGACTGACTGACTGATGGACTGACTGGCTGACTGGCTGGCTGACTGGCTGACTGGCTGACTGACTGACTGACTGACTGACTGACTAACGGACTGGCTGACTCACTGACTGACTGGCTGGCTGACTGACTGACTGACTGACTAACGGACTGGCTGACTCACTGACTGACTGGCTGGCTGACTGACTGACTGACTGACTAACGGACTGGCTGACTCACTGACTGACTGGCTGGCTGACTGGCTGACTGACTGACTAACGGACTGGCTGACTCACTGACTGACTGACTGACTGACTGGCTGACTGACTGGCTGACTGACTGACTAACGGACTGGCTGACTCACTGACTGACTGACTGACTGACTGGCTGGCTGACTGGCTGACTGACTGGCTGACTGACTGGCTGACTGACTGACTGACTGACGGACTGACTGGCTGACTGGCTGGCTGACTGGCTGACTGGCTGACTGACTGACTGACTGACTGACTGACTGGCTGGCTGACTGGCTGACTGACTGGCTGACTGACTGGCTGACTGACTGACTAACGTACTGGCTGGCTGACTGGCTGACTGACTGACTAACGGACTGGCTGACTCACTGACTGACTGACTGACTGACTGACTGGCTGACTGACTGGCAGACTGACTGACTGACTGACTGACTGACTGACTGGCTGGCTGACTGGCTGGCTGACTGGCAGACTGACTGACTGACTGACTGACTGACTAGCTGGCTGACTGGCTGACTGACTGACTAACGGACTGGCTGACTCACTGACTGACTGACTGACTGACTGGCTGACTGACTGGCAGACTGACTGACTGACTGACTGACTGGCTGGCTGACTGGCTGGCTGACTGGCAGACTGACTGACTGACTGACTGACTGGCTGGCTGACTGGCTGACTGACTAACGGACTGGCTGACTCACTGACTGACTGACTGACTGACTGGCTGACTGACTGGCAGACTGACTGACTGACTGACTGACTGGCTGGCTGACTGGCTGACTGGCAGACTGACTGACTCACTGACTGACTGATTGACTGAGTGACTGACTGACTGACTGACTGGCTGGCTAACTGACTGACTGGCTCACTGACTGACTGATTGACTGAGTGACTGACTGACTGGCTGGCTGACTGACTGACTGACTGACTGATTGACTGAGTGACTGACTGACTGACTGACTGACTGACTGGCTGGCTGACTGACTGGCTGGCTGACTGACTGACTGACTGGCTGGCTGACTGACTGACTCACTGACTGACTGACTGACTAACTAACTAACTGACTGCCTGACATACTCACTGACTGACTGACTGACTGAGTGACTGACTGACTGACTGACTGGCTGGCTGACTGACTGACTGACTCACTGACTGACTGACTGACTGAGTGACTGACTGACTGACTGACTGGCTGGCTGACTGACTGGCTGGCTGACTGACTGACTCACTGACTGACTGACTGACTAACTAACTAACTGACTGGCTGACATACTCACTGACTGACTGACGTACGTACTGACTGACTGACTGACTGGCTGACTGACTCACTGACTGACTGACTGACTAACTGGCTGACTGACTGACTAACTGGCTGACTGACTGACTGACTGACTGACTGACTCACTGACTGACTCACTGACTGACTGACTGACTGACTGACTGACAGACTGACAGACTGACTGACTGACTGACTGACTGACTGACTCACTGACTGACTCACTGACTGACTGACTGACTGACTGACTGACAGACTGACTGACTGATTGACTGACTGACTGACTCACTGTGACTGACTGATTGATTGACTTACTGACTCACTGACTGACTCACTGACTGACTGACTGACTGACTGACTGACTGACAGACTCACTGACTGACTGACTGACTGACTGACTGACTGACTGACTGACTGACTGACTCACTGACTGACTCACTGAACGACTGACTGACTGACAGACTCACTGACTGACTGACTGACTCACTGACTGACTGACTGACTGACTGACTGACTCACTGACTGGCTGACTGACTCACTGACTGGCTGACTGACTCACTGACTGGCTGACTGACTCACTGACTGACTCACTGACTGACTGACTGACTCACTGACTAATTGGCTGACTGACTGACTGACTGGCTGACTGGCTGACTGACTGACTGGCTGACTGGCTGACTGGCTGACTGGCTGACCGACTGGCTGACTGGCTGACTGACTGACTCACTGACTGACTGGCTGACTGACTGACTGACTCACTGACTGACTGACTGACTGACTGACTCACTGAATGACTGACTGACTCACTGACTGACTGACTGACTCACTGACTGGCTGACTGACTCACTGACTGACTCACTGACTGACTGACTGGCTGACTGACTGACTCACTGACTGGCTGTCTGACTGACTGGCTGACTGGCTGACTGACTGACTGACCTGACTGACTGACTGGCTGACTGACTGACTGACTGACTGACTGGCTGACTGGCTGGCTGACTGGCTGGCTGACTGGCTGACTGGCTGACTGACTGTATTTCTCTACCGTTTACTTTCTATTGCACTAGAGTTGACCAGGGTCCATAGGGATAGACTGGCTGACTGGCTGACTGACTGACTGACTGACTGACTGACTCACTGACTGACTGGCTGACTGACTGACTGACTGGCTGACTGACTGACTCACTGACTGACTGGCTGACTGACTGACTGACTGACTGACTGACTGACAGACTCACTGACTGACTGACTGACAAACTGACTGACTTGAACTATTTTGCACAGAGAAAAGTGGAGGGAAGAACACTTCAACTAACCCCCAGTTAATATAGGGACCTGGTCTAAAGTAGTGCACTATGTAGGGAATAGTTCTCTGGTCTAAAGTATTTTTCTCAAATGTAGTGCCAACGCCATTTACAACCCACAGCGGAAAAAGACTGAACGAGGAGAGATTACTAGAAACTAACTTTCTCCTCGTATCTATTTTAAACTAACTAGGTTTCTCCTCGTATCTATTTTAAACTAACTAGGTTTCTCCTCGTATCTATTTTAAACTAACTAGGTTTCTCGTCGTATCTATTTTAAACTAACTAGGTTTCTCCTCGTATCTATTTTAAACTAACTAGGTTTCTCCTTTTATCTATTTTAAACTAACTAGGTTTCTCCTTTTATCAATTTTAAACTAATTTGGTTTCTCCTTTTATCTATTTTAAACTAACTAGGTTTCTCCTTTTATCTATTTTTAACAAACTAGGTTTCTCCTCGTATATATTTTAAACTAACTAGGTTTCTCCTCGTATCTATTTTAAACTAACTAGGTTTCTCCTTTTATCTATTTTAAACTAACTCGGTTTCTCCTTTTATCTATTTTAAACTAACTAGGTTTCTCCTTTTATCTATTTTAAACTAACTAGGTTTCTCCTTTTATCTATTTTAAACTAACTAGGTTTCTCCTTTTGTATGTGGATTAATTGTCGGACTAGAGAACATACGATTTTGTTTGACTCAAAACGGGTCGATATTCTAGAAAGATCAGCAAATAAAAGGATCTTGTGCATTTCTGGTAAAACAACAACCTCACTGTTTTTATCCAAGGACAAATTAGCTAGCAACAGCAAGCTAGCTATCTCAACGTTTTTCGACCTGTCACCCAATGAATATAGTTGGTTCAGAGTTTGTTTTGATATTTCAATCTGCGTGTCCTGATAGTGTCTGTTTAGTCAGCAAGTAGTATTGCTCCTATCCTACATATTCAGTCTGACGGAGTCTCTCAGTTTGTACACAGAATCTTTCTACAAGACATTATTAATAAACAATAGGCAATTATAACAGAATCCACCATTGGCCGTCGCATATCTCTCCCTCTCCCTCTCCTTCTCCCTCTCCCTCTCCCTCCCTCTCTCTCTCTCTCTCCTCTCTCTCTCTCTCTCTCTCTGCTACGTTTTTCTATGTTATTTTATTATCTCTCTCTCCATCCCCCTCTTTATCTCTTTCTGTTTTAGTCACAATAACAACATAACATTTAATGCAACAAATATGCAACGAAATACAGCCTTGGCATGGCAGTGCTGACACACACGCACGCACGCACACACACACACACACACACACACACACACACACACACACACACACACACACACACACACACACACACACACACAAAACCTATTCACAAATTTGATGCAATTTTAGTTGAACGTTAGTGTTTTCCCCGGGGCTAGTTTGTATGTGTGTGTGTGTGTGTGTGTGTGTGTGTGTTTGTGTGTGTGTGTGTGATGTGGTGTGTGTGCGTGCGTGCGTGTGTGAGTACAGTAGCATTGCAGTAATTTAACAGACTCGAACGCTCGAGCGAGATTTGACCTTTGCATTGCAGGTGGAGAAAAAGCTTTTAAAAACTGGATATTGTGGAGACACAGACAATCTCAGACCTCTCTGATTACGCTGTGTCAAATGTTGGACAGAAAATTGTGTGTATGTGTGTGTGTGTGTGTGTGTGTGTGTGTGTGTGTGTGTGTGTGTGTGTGTGTGTGTGTGTGTGTGTGTGTGTGTGTGTGTGTGTGTCTGTGCTAAATCAGATGGATCTGTAGTGAAAGCGACGGATGGGCAGGACAGGGCAGAGTGCTGATGGAGGGACTCTACAGAGAGATGCACACTGTCTTTGAACTGAGAGATTGGGGGAGGGGGAGGAGGGGGAGGAGGGGAGACAGGGGATAAAGAGAGACAGATAGGGGATCAGAGAGAGGGGGAAAGAAGTGAAAGCAGGAAGTAAGGAAACACAAAAAAAACAGTGGTAGAGAATGTGAAATATGGAGGTAGGGATCGACAGATTGAGATAGAATTGGCACTGAGACTGCAGGAAGGAAGTGGGGAAGGAGGGAGAGAAAAGATAGGGGGTGTACGGGTAAGGGAAGGAGGGAGAGAAAGGATAGGGGGTGTACGGGTAAGAGGGCGAGAAAAGATAGGGGGTGTACGTGGTAAGGGGAGGAGGGAGAGAAAAGATAGGGGGTGTACCGGTAAGGGAAGGAGGGAGAGAAAGGATAGGGGGTGTACGGGTAAGAGGGCGAGAAAAGATAGGGGGTGTACGTGGTAAGGGAAGGAGGGAGAGAAAAGATAGGGGGTGTACGAGGTAAGGGAAGGAGGGAGAGAAAAGATAGGGGGTGTACGAGGTAAGGGAAGGGGGAGAGAGAGAAAAGATAGGGGTGTACGAGGTAAGGGAAGGAGGGAGAGAAAAGATAGGGGTGTACGAGGTAAGGGAAGGAGGGAGAGAAAAGATAGGGGGTGTACGAGGTAAGGGAAGGAGGGAGAGAAAAGATAGGGGGTGTACGAGGTAAGGGAAGGAGGGAGAGAAAAGATAGGGGGTGTACGAGGTAAGGGAAGGAGGGAGAGAAAAGATAGGGGTGTACGAGGTAAGGGAAGGAGGGAGAGAAAAGATAGGGGTGTACGAGGTAAGGGAAGGAGGGAGAGAAAAGATAGGGGGTGTACGAGGTAAGGGAAGGAGGGAGAGAAAAGATAGGGGGTGTACGAGGTAAGGGAAGGAGGGAGAGAAAAGATAGGGGGTGTACGAGGTAAGGGAAGGAGGGAGAGAAAAGATAGGGGGTGTACGAGGTAAGGGAAGGAGGGAGAGAAAAGATAGGGGGTGTACGAGGTAAGGGATGGAGGGAGAGAAAATATAGGGGGTGTACGAGGTAAGGGAAGGAGGGAGAGAAAGGATAGGGGTGTACGAGGTAAGGGAAGGAGGGAGAGAAAAGATAGGGGTGTACGAGGTAAGGGGAGGAGGGAGAGAAAGGATAGGGGTGTACGAGGTAAGGGAAGGAGGGAGAGAAAAGTTAGGGGGTGTACGAGGTAAGGGGAGGAGGGAGAGAAAAGATAGGGTGTGTACGAGGTAAGGGGAGGAGGGAGAGAAAAGATAGGGGTGTACGAGGTAAGGGAAGGAGGGAGAGAAAAGATAGGGGGTGTACGAGGTAAGGGGAGGAGGGAGAGAAAAGATAGGGGTGTACGAGGTAAGGGAAGGAGGGAGAGAAAAGATAGGGGGTGTACGAGGTAAGGGGAGGAGGGAGAGAAAAGATAGGGGGTGTACGAGGTAAGGGGAGGAGGGAGAGAAAAGATAGGGGTGTACGAGGTAAGGGGAGGAGGGAGAGAAAAGATAGGGGGTGTACGAGGTAAGGGAGGGAGGGAGATAAAAGATAGGGGGTGTACGAGGTAAGGGAAGGAAAAGGAGATAATGAGAGAGCACAAAAATAAACAAGGCTAACAGGGGAAGAGGGAGGGAGCGAGAAAGGAGTGATTTGATATAGGTGGGAATCAAGGTCAAGTCTATGGAGCAGAGAGAGGGAGGGAGGGAGGGAGGGGGGGACGAAAGAAAGAGACGGAGCCTTGAATTATAATCCCTTCATTAGGAAAGACCTTGGCAGAGAATTGCTCTCTCTCTCTCTCTCTCTCTCTCTCTCTCTCTCTCTCTCTCTCTCTCACCTCTCATTCTCTGCTTAGTTGTCTATTTTTCTCTCCTTGACGTAACAGGCCTTTCATTAGCAAATCACTACTCAGCAACTCTGACGAAGAGAGCGAGAGGGATGGAGTGATGTAGGGAGGGAGATAAAGAGGGAGAGGGTTAAAGTGTCCTTCACCTCTCTTTTAAAAGGTTTGGACCTCTTTGAAGAGAGCGAGAGAGAGGGAGAGAGGATGAGAGAGAGAGAGGGAGGAGGTTAGTGTCCTTCCCCTCTCTTTTAAAAGGTTTGAACCTCTTTGAAGAGAGCGAGAGAGAGCGAGAGAGGGAAAGAGCGAGAGAGGGGGAGAGGGGGAGAGGGGGAGAGGGAGAGAGGGAGAGAGGAAGAGAGAGAGAGGGGAGAGGGGGAGAGGGAGAGAGGGAGAGAGGAAGAGAGAGAGAGGGGGAGAGGGAGAGAAAGGGAGAGAGCGAGAGAGCCAGAGCGCAAGAGAGCGAGAGCGCAAGAGAGCGTGATATAGGGGTAGATGGATAGATAGAGAGAACATTTCGGGCCCATGCTAAAAGGTGGGGTTCTATTCTAAGAAATCTATAACTTCATTGGTCTCTTTTCTATCAATTATTTACATGCAGTTTCCCTGATGTCCTTTCCACATGACGGAACCTGGACTGTGTACTAAACAGCACAGGTATCTCAGCACACTATCTCCTACATAGGGCGCTACTTGAGGTCCATCGTAGCCCACTAAACAGCACACTATCTCCTACATAGGGCGCTACTTGAGGTCCATCGTAGCCCACTAAACAGCACACTATCTCCTACATAGGGCGCTACATCGGGCGCACTAAACAGCTATCTCCTACATAGGGGTCCATCGTAGCCCACTAAACAGCACACTATCTCCTACTACTTGATAGGGCGCTAAACTTGCGGTCCATCGTAGCTAAACAGCACACTTGAGGTCCATCGTAGCCCAGTTGGTAGAGCATGGAGCTTCTGAGTCCAGAACAATGTGATTGATATCCCGGAACCACCAGCACAGACAGTGAATGTACAAATGACCTGTAAGTCGTAATGGATAAACAGAGTCACTGCTAAATGGCACACAGTATTTTAACAGATTATAACTTTGGACCAGGACTGAATCCAGAACGGCACACTTATTCCCAAATAGTAGAACCTAATTGAATCCAGAATGGCACACTATTCCCAAATAGTAGAACCTAATTGAATCCAGAATGGCACACTATTCCCAAATAGTAGAACCTAATTGAATCCAGAGCGGCATAGGATATTCCCAAAAGTATTTTTACAATATAGATGATGATGTTTGTCACACTAGTCTAAATAGGATGAGAACCTAATTGTATCTATACTAGGATGAGATACAGACCCAAATCAGTAGTCTATACCTAGGATGAGATACAGAATGTCATCAGTAGTTCCCAAATGAGATAGAACCTAATTGTAGTCTATACTAGGATGAGAACACTACCTGTCATCAGTAGTCTATACTAGGATGAATCCAGAATGGAACACTATTCTATACAGTAGAATTAATTGAATCACAGACCTGTCATCAATATCCCCACTAGGATGAGATAGAACCTAATTGTAATCTATACTAGGATGAGATACAGACACAGACCTTCATCCATACAGGATGAGAACCCTAATCAGTAGTCTATCCTAGGATGGACACAGACCTTCATCAGTAGTCTATACTAGGATGAGATACAGACCTGTCATTAGATCTAGGATGAGATACAGACCTGATAAGTAGTCTAAAGGATGAGATATTTTTACAATCTATAGATGATACAGACACAGACCTGTCATCAGTAGTCTATACTAGGATGAGACACAGATACAGACCTGTCATCAGTAGTCTATACTAGGATGAGACACAGACCTGTCATCAGTAGTCTATACTAGGATGAGATACAGACCTGTCATCAGTAGTCTATACTAGGATGAGATACAGACCTGTCATCAGCCTATACTAGGATGAGACACATGACTGTCATCATTCCTGATGTCAGACCTACAGCCCTGATGAGATGACCTGTCATCAGTAGTCTATACTGATGTCAGACTACAGACCTGATGTCATTTCCATTTACAGACCTGTCATCAGTAGTCTATACATGAGATACAGATCACTTCATCAGTGTCATGGATGAGATAAGATACAGACCTGTCATCATAGTCTATTAGGATGAGATACAGACACAGACCTGTCATCAGTAGTCTATACTAGGATGAGACACAGACCTGTCATCAGTAGTCTATACTAGGATGAGACACAATCATCAGTAGTCTTTTAGGATGAGATACAGACCTGTCATCAGTAGTCTATACGGATGAGACACAGACCTGTCATCAGTAGTCTATACTTGAGATACAGACCTGTCAAGTAGTCTATACTAGGATGAGATACAGACCTGTCATCAGTAGTCTACTGAAGATACCCCATCAGTAGTCTATACTAGGATGAGATACAGACACAGACCTGTCATCAGTAGTCTATACTAGGATGAGATGACAAATGACATCATTGTCTATACTGGGATTAGACACAGACCTGTTCATCCCTGATGCCATGACTCAGCCCTGATTGAAGCCCTGATGCCATGACTACAGCCCTGATGTCATCCTGGATGCCATGACGACAGCTCTGATGTCTAGACTACAGCCCTGATGTCATTTCCATTTAAGTCCCCTTCCCTTGAAGTGTGCACTGTTCACTCCTGTCATGGATTAAAAATAAGGACATGTTTTAGGTTTAGGAGATCACAAGCTAAATCCTAGGATCCCTTAGAAGAGATGCTGTTACCCCCTGGAGGTTGGTGCAATAAGGACAGGGTTTAGGAGATCTATTAGGATCCCGTTGAATAGATGCTGTACCTCCTGGAGAATAAGGACAGGGTTTAGGAGATCTATTAGGATCCCGTTGAAGAGATGCTGTACCTCCTGGAGAATAAGGACAGGGTTTAGGAGATCTATTAGGATCCCGTTGAATAGATGCTGCACCTCCTGGAGAATAAGGACAGGGTTTAGGAGTTCTATTAGGATCCCGTTGAAGAGATGCTGCACTGCACCTCCTGGAGAAAAAGGACAGGGTTTAGGAGATCTATTAGGATCCCGTTGAAGAGATGCTGCACCTCCTGGAGAAAAAGGACAGGGTTTAGGAGATCTATTAGGATCCCGTTGAAGAGATGCTGCACCTCCTGGAGAATAAGGACAGGGTTTAGGAGATCTATTAGGATCCCGTTGAATAGATGCTGCACCTCCTGGAGAATAAGGACAGGGTTTAGGAGATCTATTAGGATCCCGTTGAAGAGATGCTGCACCTCCTGGAGAATAAGGACAGGGTTTAGGAGATCTATTAGGATCCCGTTGAAGAGATGCTGCACCTCCTGGAGAATAAGGACAGGGTTTAGGAGATCTATTAGGATCCCGTTGAAGAGATGCTGCACCTCCAGGAGAAATAAGGACAGGGTTTAGGAGATCTATTAGGATCCCGTTGAAGAGATGCTGTACCTCCTGGAGAATAAGGACATCACTGGTTCTTTCTTCTGTTCTATAGGTCAGACTGCTTCTAGTGATGTTTAACCTACTGAACTCACACACAGCAAGACGTCAGAGAGAGAGGGGTAGAGAGAGAGAACAGAGAGAGTAGAAAGAGAGAGAGTAGAGAGAAGAGAGAGACAGAGAGAAGAGAGAGAACAGAGAGATGCGAGAGAGAACAGAGAGAAGCGAGAGAGAGAGCGAGAGAGAGAGAGAGAAGAGAGAGTGAGAGTAAGAGAGAGAGAGAGAGAGAGAGAGAGAGAGAGAGAAGAGAGAGAGAACAGAGAGAAGCAGAGACAGAGAGAGGGAGAGAGGAGGGATGGAGAGAGAGACATTAGATACAATTGAGAAGATGGAGAGAGGGAAAATTGAGGATAAAGAGAGAGAGAGAGAGAGAGGGAGACAGATAGAGAGAGAGAGAGAGAGAGAGGGGGAGAGACAGAGGAAAGAGAGAGATATGTTCTATGGTAGTAGCAGCAGAGATCTTACACAGACACACAGACACACAGACACGTCCCAGCGTGAGAGACTTATTGGTTGAACAAGCACAAGCAGGTTCTGTTTGAGGAGAGTGTGTGTGTGTGTGTGTGTCCCAAACCCATGTGATGTGGCACGTGTGTTTGTGTGTGTAGGTGTGACTCTGCTCCCGTTTGATGTGGTGTGTGTGTGTGTGTGTGTGTGTGTGTGTGTGTGTGTGTGTGTGTGTGTGTGTGTGTGTGTGTGTGTGTGTGTGTGTGTGTGTGTGTGTGTGTGCAGCCTCTCTCTCTCTAGACAGGCTGAGGGATGCAGACATGCAGGTGTATTTTTCTGCTGTCTCTGCGTTTCTGCCGTTTTAAAATGATCTAGATGATCCTTTAATAGATGTCGTCTCCAGGCTCTACACACCAGCCTGTGTGTCTGTATGTGGCTCTGTGTGTGTGTGTGTGTGTGTGTGTGTGTGTGTGTGTGTGTGTGTGTGTGTGTGTGTGTGTGTGTGTGTGTGTGTGTGTGTGTGTGTGTGTGTGTGTGTGTGTGTGTGTGTGTTTGTGTGTGTGTGTTTGTGTGTGTTTTGTGTGTAGAATATAGGGTGTGTGTGTGTCTGTCATTATGAGAAAGAGGGGGAACATGGAGGGAAGAGGGATGGGGGATGAGGAAGAGGATGAAAGGTTTAAGAGAGGTCAGAGTGAGAGTGTCTCTCCTGTCACTTTAGGGAAGACTATAAAAGCCTGGCTGGGGGATGGAGGGAGGGATGGAGGGAATTATGGGAGGGGAGAAAAGGGAGAGGGGGAGAGGGAGGGGATTAGGGGAGGGAGGGAGGGGACGGGAGGGGAGGGGGAGGGAATTAGGGGAGGGAGGGAAGGGAGAGGGGGAGAGGGAGAGGGAGGGGGAGGGAGGGGGAGGGAGGGAGGGAGAGGAGGGGATTAGCGGAGGGAGGGATGGGAGAGGGGAGAGGGATGGGAGGGGGAGGGAGGGAGGGAGGGAGGGGGAGGGAGGGAGGGAGGGAGGGAGGGAGGGAGGGAGGGAGGGAGGGAGGGAGGGAGGGAGGGAGGGAGGGAGGGAGGGAGGGAGGGAGGGAGGGAGGGAGGGAGGGAGGGAGGGAGGGAGGGAGATGTGGGGGCAGATAGGGAGAAGGTTGGATGGAGGGATGGAGTAAAGTGTAGTGGATCAGGACTGACATTTGTAAAAAAAAACACAAGAACACACACCATCTCTCTCTCTCTCTCTCTCTAAAACCCACATGCTGTTACGTTCATAGTGCCGAGAGAAGAACGGCCGGCGGCATGAGTTGTCCTGTCTAATAACACCCCAAAACGGACAGAACAAGAGAGCGGACGAGGCAGTGAGGAAAAGAGGAGTGGAAAAGAGCAAAATGCTGAATAGGTATTTAATACACACACACACACACACACACACACACACACACACACACACACACACACACACACACACAACTGCCACACACACACACACACACACACACACTGTCACACACACACAACACAACACACACAGCTAGGGGATAACTGGGTGTTTGTGATCCTAACTGCCAGTGTTTATTTACTGTGGACCCGGGGATTGAGAATAATACAATCAGTGCTGCTGTCTGTCTACAGCACACAGTCTAATTGGACAACATACACAGTCTGAAATACCATGAATAAATTCTGGAAGAGATTAAATCTAGTCCTGAAGAGATTATACCTAGTGCTGGATTGGAGAGATTATACCTAGTACTGGATTGGAGAGATTATACCTAGTACTGGATTGGAGAGATTATACCTAGTACTGGATTGGAGAGATTATACCTAGTCCTGGATTGAGAGATTAGACCTAGTTCTGGATTGGAGAGATTATACCTAGTTCTGGATTGGAGTGATTATACCTAGTACTGTATTGGAGAGATTATACCTAGTACTGGATTGGAGAGATTATACCTAGTACTGGATTGGAGAGATTATACCTAGTACTGGATTGGAGAGATTATACCTAGTACTGGATTGGAGAGATTATACCTAGTACTGGATTGGAGAGATTATACCTAGTACTGGATTGGAGAGATTATACCTAGTACTGGATTGGAGAGATTATACCTAGTACTGGATTGGAGAGATTATACCTAGTACTGGATTGGAGAGATTATACCTAGTACTGGATTGGAGAGATTATACCTAGTACTGGATTGGAGAGATTATACCTAGTTCTGGATTGGAGAGATTATACCTAGTTCTGGATTGGAGAGATTATA
Source organism: Oncorhynchus masou masou (assembly GCF_036934945.1). Lineage (NCBI taxonomy): Eukaryota > Metazoa > Chordata > Actinopteri > Salmoniformes > Salmonidae > Oncorhynchus > Oncorhynchus masou. Next base: position 24,611,072 of record NC_088231.1, read on the forward strand.
CCTAGTTCTGGATTGGAGAGATTATACCTAGTACTGGATTGAAGAGATTATACCTAGTTCTGGATTGAAGAGATTATACCTAGTCCTGAATTGAAGAGATTATACCTAGTACTGGATTGGAGAGATTATACCTAGTACTGGATTGGAGAGATTATACCTAGTACTGGATTGAAGAGATTATACCTTGTACTGGATTGAAGAGATTATACCTTGTACTGGATTGGAAGAGATTATACCTAGTTCTGGATTGAAGAGATTATACCTAGTACTGGATTGAAGAGATTATACCTAGTACTGGATTGGAGAGATTATACCTAGTCCTGGATTGGAGAGATTATACCTAGTTCTGGATTGGAGAGATTATACCTAGTTCTGGATTGGAGAGATTATACCTAGTACTGGATTGGAGAGATTAGACCTAGTTCTGGATTGGAGAGATTATACCTGGATTGGAGAGATTACTGGATTGGAGAGATTATACCTTGTACTGGATTGGAGAGATTATACCTAGTACTGGATTGGAGAGATTATACCTAGTCCTGAATTGAAGAGATTATACCTAGTACTGGATTGGAGAGATTATACCTAGTCCTGAATTGAAGAGATTATACCTAGTACTGGATTGGAGAAATCATACCTAGTTCTGGATTGGAGTGATTATACCTAGTCCTGAATTGAAGAGATTATACCTAGTACTGGATTGGAGAGATTATACCTAGTACTGGATTGGAGAGATTATACCTAGTACTGGATTGAAGAGATTAGACCTAGTTCTGGATTGGAGAGATCAGGCCGAGTTCTGGATTGGAGTGATTATACCTAGTACTGGATTGGAGAGATTATACCTAGTACTGGATTGAAGAGATTCGACCTAGTTCTGGATTGAAGAGATTATACCTAGTACTGGATTGGAGAGATTATACCTAGTACTGGATTGGAGAGATTATACCTAGTACTGGATTGGAGAGATTATACCTAGTACTGGATTGGAGAGATTATACCTAGTACTGGATTGGAGAGATTATACCTAGTACTGGATTGGAGAGATTATACCTAGTACTGGATTGAATAGATTATAGCTAGTTCTGGATTGAAGAGATTATACCTTGTACTGGATTGAAGAGATTCTGGTACTGGAGAGATTAGACCTAGTTCTGGATTGAAGAGATTATACCTAGTACTGGATTGGAGAGATTATACCTAGTACTGGATTGGAGAGATTATACCTAGTACTGGATTGGAGAGATTATACCTTGTACTGGATTGAAGAGATTAGATTTGAGGCCCTAGTTCTGGATTGAAGAGATTATACCTAGTACTGGATTGGTTTAGAGATTCTGTACTGGATTGGAGAGATTAGACCTAGTTCTGGATTGGAGAGATCAGGCCTAGTTCTGGATGGAAGAAATTATACCTAGAACTGGATTGGAGTGATTAGGCCTAGTTCTGGATTGAAGAGATCAGGCCGAGTTCTGGACTGAAGAGATTAGACCTAGTTCTGGATTGAAGAGATTATACCTAGTACTGGACTAAACTAAATAACTAACGAGAAACTAGCCCTAGTCGCCTATGTATTCTCACAGATGGCAGGAGAATCTCATGGGCCGGAACCAGAACGTGCTGACTACAACCCCAACAGATCCCCTTTAGTTTCCAATGGGTCGAAAAGGCCTAGCTATTACAGAGTTTCTAAACCCATCAGTACAGTGTCATGGTAACGGACAGAACAGGTCTTGGTTAGTTATCACAGACTGGTTTAGAAGCTCTCTGTACAGTGTCATGGTAACACAGAACAGGTCTTGGTTTAGAAGCTAAGTGTCATGGACAGAACAGGTCTTGGTTAGTTATCACAGACTGGTTTAGAAGCTCTCTGTACAGTGTCATGGTAACGGACAGAACAGGTCTTGGTTTAGAAGCTCTCTGTACAGTGTCATGGTAACGGACAGAACAGGTCTTGGTTAGTTATCACAGACTGGTTTAGAAGCTCTCTGTACAGTGTCATGGTAACGGACAGAACAGGTCTTGGTTTAGTTATCACAGAACTGGTTTAGAAGCTCTCTGTACAGTGTCATGGTAACGGACAGAACAGGTCTTGGTTTAGAAGCTTATGTCATGGTAACACAGACAGGTCTTGGTTTAGAAGCTCTCTGTACAGTGTCATGGTAACGGACAGAACAGGTCTTGGTTTAGAAGCTCTCTGTACAGTGTACAGTGTCATGGTAACGGACAGAACAGGTCTTGGTTTATCACAGACTCTTGGTTTAGAAGCTCTCTGTACAGTGTCATGGTAACGGACAGAACAGGTCTTGGTTTAGAAGCTCTCTGTACAGTGTCTGGTAACGGACAGAACAGGTCTTGGTTTAGAAGCTCTCTGTACAGTGTCATGGTAACGGACAGAACAGGTCTTGGTTTAGAAGCTCTCTGTACAGTGTCATGGTAACGGACAGAACAGGTCTTGGTTTAGAAGCTCTCTGTACAGTGTCATGGTAACGGACAGAACAGGTCTTGGTTTAGAACAGAACAGGTCTTGGTTTAGAAGCTCTCTGTACAGTGTCATGGTAACGGACAGAACAGGTCTTGGTTTAGAAGCTCTTATGTCATGGTAACGGACAGAACAGGTCTTGGTTTAGAAGCTCTGTACAGTGTCATGGTAACGGACAGAACAGGTCTTGGTTTAGAAGCTCTCTGTTCAGTGTCATCTTGGTTAGATCAGCAGTGTCATGGTAACACAGAACTCTTGGTTTTATCACAGCTCTCTCTACAGTGTCATGGTAACGGACAGAACAGGTCTTGGTTAGTTATCACAGACTGGTTTAGAAGCTCTCTGTACAGTGTCATGGTAACGGACAGAACAGGTCTTGGTTTAGAAGCTCTCTGTACAGTGTCATGGTAACGGACAGAACAGGTCTTGGTTTAGAAGCTCTCTGTACAGTGTCATGGTAACGGACAGAACAGGTCTTGGTTTAGAAGCTCTCTGTACAGTGTCATGGTAACGGACAGAACAGGTCTTGGTTTAGAAGCTCTCTGTACAGTGTCATGGTAACGGACAGAACAGGTCTTGGTTTAGAAGCTCTCTGTTCAGTGTCATGGTAACGGACAGAACAGGTCTTGGTTTAGAAGCTCTCTGTTCAGTGTCATGGTAATGGACAGAACAGGTCTTGGTTTAGAAGCTCTCTGTACAGTGTCATGGTAACGGACAGAACAGGTCTTGGTTTAGAAGCTCTCTGTTCAGTGTCATGGTAATGGACAGAACAGGTCTTGGTTTAGAAGCTCTCTGTTCAGTGTCATGGTAACGGACAGAACAGGTCTTGGTTTAGAAGCTCTCTGTTCAGTGTCCTGGTAATAAAACATTTAGAAGTGGTGTCATGGTAACGGACAGAACAGGTTTGGTTTAGAAGCTCTGTGTGTCATAACTGAACAGCTGAGAAGTCCATCAGAGACAGAACAGGGGAAGATGTCAGTGGTAACGGACAGAACAGGTTTCCTGTCAGAAGAAGTTGAAGGGCTCTCTGTTCATTCCCAAGACAGAGTCCAGACACAGTGTCATGTAACGGACAGAACAGGTCTTGGTTTTTACGAACTAACTCATGGTAACGCACTCAAACCTCCTCATCCCTCTTGGTTTACTATGGAACCTCCTCTCCCATCACAATGGAACCTCCTCTCCTCACTATGGAACCTCCTCTCCCTCACTGTCATGGAACCTCCTCTCCTTCTGTTCTCATGGTAATGGAACCTCTTCTCCTCTCACTGTCATGAACCTCCTCTCCAGTGTCATCACAGAACAGGTCTTGGAAAGCCTCTGTTCTCATCCCAGGTCACTATGGAACCTCCTCTCCCATCACTATGGAACCTCCTCTCCCAGGTCACTATTGAACCTCCTCTCCCTCACATTGAACCTCCTCTCCTTCACTCTGGAACCTCCTCTCCTCTCACTACTGAACCTCCTCTCCCATCACTCTGAAAACTCCTCTCAGTGTCATTCACTCTGGAATCTCCTCTCCCAGAACAGGTCACTACAGAACCTCCTCTCCCTCACTATGGAACCTCCTCTCCCTCACTACAGAACCTCCTCTCCCTCACTACACACGTACTGAACCTCCTCTCCTTCACTCTGGAACCTCCTCTCCTCACTACAGACCCTCCTCTCCCTCACTCTGGAACCTCCTCTCCCTCACTACAGAACCTCATCTCCCTCACTACTGGAACCTCCTCTCCCCTCACTATGGAACCTCCTCTCCCTCACTACAGAACCTCCTCTCCCTTACTATGAACCTCCTCTCCTCACTACAGAACCTCCTCTCCCTCACTAACAGAACCTCCTCTCCCTCACTATGGAACCTCCTCTCCCTCACTACAGAAACTCCTCTCCTTCACTCTGGAACCTCCTCTCCCTCACTACTGAAACTCCTCTCCCTCACTCTGGAACCTCCTCTCCTTCACTCTGGAACCTCCTCTCCTTCACTCTGGAACCTCCTCTCCCTCACTCTGGAACCTCCTCTCCTTCACTCTGGAACCTCCTCTCCCTCACTATTGAAACCTCCTCTCCCTCACTATGGAACCTCCTCTCCCTCACTACAGAACCTCCTCTCCCTCACTACTGAACCTCCTCTCCCTCACTCTGGAACCTCCTCTCCCTCACTCTGGAACCTCCTCTCCCTCACTCTGGAACCTCCTCTCCCTCACTCTGGAACCTCCTCTCCCTCACTCTGGAACCTCCTCTCCTTTACTCTGGAACCTCCTCTCCCTTACTACAGAACCTCCTCTCCCTCACTACTGAAACTCCTCTCCTTCACTCTGGAACCTCCTCTCCTTCACTCTGGAACCTCCTCTCCCTCACTATGGAACCTCCTCTCCCTCACTATGGAAACTCCTCTCCC
>NC_088231.1:24620951-24636082 GCF_036934945.1 Oncorhynchus masou masou
ACTGACCCTGCATATAGTATGGTATTAACTGACCCTGTATATAGTATGGTATTAACTGACCCTGTATATAGTATGGTATTAACTGACCCTGCATATAGTATGGTATTAACTGACCCTGTATATAGTATGGTATTATCTGACCCTGTATATAGTGTGGTATTATCTGACCCTGGATATAGTATGGTATTAACTGACCCTGTATATAGTATTAAACTGACCCTGTATATAGTATGGTATTAACTGACCCTGTAGATAGTATGGTATTAACTGACCCTGTATATAGTATGGTACTAACTGACCCTGTATATAGTATGGTATTGACTGACCCTGTATATAGTATTAACTGACCCTGTATATAGTATGGTATTGACTGACCCTGTATATAGTATGGTATTAACTGACCCTGTATATAGTATTAACTGACCCTGTATATAGTATGGTACTAACTGACCCTGTATATAGTAAGGTATTAACTGACCCTGCATATAGTATGGTATTAACTGACCCTGTATATAGTATGGTATTAACTGACCCTGTATATAGTATGGTATTAACTGACCCTGCATATAGTATGGTATTAACTGACCCTGTATATAGTATGGTATTAACTGACCCTGTATATAGTATGGTATTAACTGACCCTGTATATAGTACTAACTGACCCTGTATATAGTATGGTATTAACTGACCCTGTATATAGAATGGTATTAACTGACCCTGTATATAGTATGGTATTAACTGACCCTGTATATAGTATGGTATTAACTGACCCTGTATATAGTATTAACTGACCCTGTATATAGTATTAACTGACCCTGTATATAGTATTAACTGACCCTGTATATAGTATGGTATTAACTGACCCTGTATATAGTATTAACTGACCCTGTATATAGTATGGTACTAACTGACCCTGTATATAGTATGGTACTAACTGACCCTGTATATAGTATTAACTGACCCTGTATATAGTATTAACTGACCCTGTATATAGTATTAACTGACCCTGTATATAGTATTAACTGACCCTGTATATAGTATGGTATTAACTGACCCTGTATATAGTATTAACTGACCCTGTATATAGTATGGTACTAACTGACCCTGTATATAGTATGGTACTAACTGACCCTGTATATAGTATTAACTGACCCTGTATATAGTATGGTATTAACTGACCCTGTATATAGTATGGTATTAACTGACCCTGTATATAGTATTAACTGACCCTGTATATAGTATGGTATTAACTGACCCTGTATATAGTATGGTATTAACTGACCCTGTATATAGTATGGTATTAACTGACCCTGTATATAGTATTAACTGACCCTGTATATAGTATGGTATTAACTGACCCTGTATATAATATGGTATTAACTGACCCTGTATATAGTATGGTACTAACTGACCCTGTATATAGTATGGTATTGACTGACCCTGTATATAGTATTAACTGACCCTGTATATAGTATGGTATTGACTGACCCTGTATATAGTATGGTATTAACTGACCCTGCATATAGTATGGTATTAACTGACCCTGTATATAGTATGGTATTAACTGACCCTGTATATAGAATGGTATTAACTGACCCTGTATATAGTATGGTATTAACTGACCCTGTATATAGTATGGTATTAACTGACCCTGTATATAGTATTAACTGACCCTGTATATAGTATTAACTGACCCTGTATATAGTATTAACTGACCCTGTATATAGTATGGTATTAACTGACCCTGTATATAGTATTAACTGACCCTGTATATAGTATGGTACTAACTGACCCTGTATATAGTATGGTACTAACTGACCCTGTATATAGTATTAACTGACCCTGTATATAGTATGGTATTAACTGACCCTGTATATAGTATGGTATTAACTGACCCTGTATATAGTATTAACTGACCCTGTATATAGTATGGTATTAACTGACCCTGTATATAGTATGGTATTAACTGACCCTGTATATAGTATGGTATTAACTGACCCTGTATATAGTATTAACTGACCCTGTATATAGTATGGTATTAACTGACCCTGTATATAATATGGTATTAACTGACCCTGTATATAGTATGGTACCCTAACTGACCCTGTATATAGTATGGTATTGACTGACCCTGTATATAGTATTAACTGACCCTGTATATAGTATGGTATTGACTGACCCTGTATATAGTATGGTATTAACTGACCCTGCATATAGTATGGTATTAACTGACCCTGTATATAGTATGGTATTAACTGACCCTGTATATAGTATGGTATTAACTGACCCTGTATATAGTATGGTATTAACTGACCCTGTATATAGTATGGTATTAACTGACCCTGTATATAGTACTAACTGACCCTGTATATAGTATGGTATTAACTGACCCTGTATATAGTATGGTATTAACTGACCCTGTATATAGTATTAACTGACCCTGTATATAGTATGGTATTAACTGACCCTGTATATAGTATTAACTGACCCTGTATATAGTATGGTATTAACTGACCCTGTATATAGTATGGTATTAACTGACCCTGTATATAGTACTAACTGACCCTGTATATAGTATGGTATTAACTGACCCTGTATATAGCATGGTATTAACTGACCCTGTATATAGTATTAACTGACCCTGTATATAGTATGGTATTAACTGACCCTGTATATAGTATTAACTGACCCTGTATATAGTATTAACTGACCCTGTATATAGTATTAACTGACCCTGTATATAGTATGGTATTAACTGACTGGCTAGTATGGTACTAACTGACCCTGTATATAGTATGGTAAAACTGACCCTGTATATAACATATTAACTGACCCTGTATATAGTATGGTATTGACTGACCCTGTATATAGTATGGTATTAACTGACCCTGTATATAGTATTAACTGACCCTGTATATAGTATGGTACTAACTGACCCTGTATATAGTAAGGTATTAACTGACCCTGCATATAGTATGGTATTAACTGACCCTGTATATAGTATGGTATTAACTGACCCTGTATATAGTATGGTATTAACTGACCCTGCATATAGTATGGTATTAACTGACCCTGTATATAGTATGGTATTAACTGACCCTGTATATAGTATGGTATTAACTGACCCTGTATATAGTACTAACTGACCCTGTATATAGTATGGTATTAACTGACCCTGTATATAGAATGGTATTAACTGACCCTGTATATAGTATGGTATTAACTGACCCTGTATATAGTATGAGTATTAACTGACCCTGTATATAGTATTAACTGACCCTGTATATAGTATTAACTGACCCTGTATATAGTATTAACTGACCCTGTATATAGTATGGTATTAACTGACCCTGTATATAGTATTAACTGACCCTGTATATAGTATGGTACTAACTGACCCTGTATATAGTATGGTACTAACTGACCCTGTATATAGTATTAACTGACCCTGTATATAGTATGGTATTAACTGACCCTGTATATAGTATGGTATTAACTGACCCTGTATATAGTATTAACTGACCCTGTATATAGTATGGTATTAACTGACCCTGTATATAGTATGGTATTAACTGACCCTGTATATAGTATGGTATTAACTGACCCTGTATATAGTATTAACTGACCCTGTATATAGTATTAACTGACCCTGTATATAGTATGGTATTAACTGACCCTGTATATAATATGGTATTAACTGACCCTGTATATAGTATGGTACTAACTGACCCTGTATATAGTATGGTATTGACTGACCCTGTATATAGTATTAACTGACCCTGTATATAGTATGGTATTGACTGACCCTGTATATAGTATGGTATTGACTGACCCTGTATATAGTATTAACTGACCCTGTATATAGTATGGTATTGACTGACCCTGTATATAGTATGGTATTAACTGACCCTGTATATAGTATTAACTGACCCTGTATATAGTATGGTACTAACTGACCCTGTATATAGTAAGGTATTAACTGACCCTGCATATAGTATGGTATTAACTGACCCTGTATATAGTATGGTATTAACTGACCCTGTATATAGTATGGTATTAACTGACCCTGCATATAGTATGGTATTAACTGACCCTGTATATAGTATGGTATTAACTGACCCTGTATATAGTATGGTATTAACTGACCCTGTATATATAGTACTAACTGACCCTGTATATAGTATGGTATTAACTGACCCTGTATATAGAATGGTATTAACTGACCCTGTATATAGTATGGTATTAACTGACCCTGTATATAGTATGGTATTAACTGACCCTGTATATAGTATTAACTGACCCTGTATATAGTATTAACTGACCCTGTATATAGTATTAACTGACCCTGTATATAGTATGGTATTAACTGACCCTGTATATAGTATTAACTGACCCTGTATATAGTATGGTACTAACTGACCCTGTATATAGTATGGTACTAACTGACCCTGTATATAGTATTAACTGACCCTGTATATAGTATGGTATTAACTGACCCTGTATATAGTATGGTATTAACTGACCCTGTATATAGTATTAACTGACCCTGTATATAGTATGGTATTAACTGACCCTGTATATAGTATGGTATTAACTGACCCTGTATATAGTATGGTATTAACTGACCCTGTATATAGTATTAACTGACCCTGTATATAGTATTAACTGACCCTGTATATAGTATGGTATTAACTGACCCTGTATATAATATGGTATTAACTGACCCTGTATATAGTATGGTACTAACTGACCCTGTATATAGTATGGTATTGACTGACCCTGTATATAGTATTAACTGACCCTGTATATAGTATGGTATTGACTGACCCTGTATATAGTATGGTATTAACTGACCCTGCATATAGTATGGTATTAACTGACCCTGTATATAGTATGGTATTAACTGACCCTGTATATAGTATGGTATTAACTGACCCTGTATATAGTATGGTATTAACTGACCCTGTATATAGTATGGTATTAACTGACCCTGTATATAGTACTAACTGACCCTGTATATAGTATGGTATTAACTGACCCTGTATATAGTATGGTATTAACTGACCCTGTATATAGTATTAACTGACCCTGTATATAGTATGGTATTAACTGAACCTGTATATAGTATTAACTGACCCTGTATATAGTATGGTATTGACTGACCCTGTATATAGTATGGTATTAACTGACCCTGCATATAGTATGGTATTACCTGACCCTGTATATAGTATGGTATTAACTGACCCTGTATATAGTATGGTATTAACTGACCCTGTATATAGTATGGTATTAACTGACCCTGTATATAGTATGGTATTAACTGACCCTGTATATAGTACTAACTGACCCTGTATATAGTATGGTATTAACTGACCCTGTATATAGTATGGTATTAACTGACCCTGTATATAGTATTAACTGACCCTGTATATAGTATGGTATTAACTGACCCTGTATATATGGTATTAACTGACCCTGTATATAGTATGGTATTAACTGACCCTGTATATAGTATGGTATTAACTGACCCTGTATATAGTATTAACTGACCCTGTATATAGTATTAACTGACCCTGTATATAGTATTAACTGACCCTGTATATAGTATGGTATTAACTGACCCTGTATATAGTATTAACTGACCCTGTATATAGTATGGTATTAACTGACCCTGTATATAGTATTAACTGACCCTGTATATAGTATGGTATTAACTGACCCTGTATATAGTATGTTATTAACTGACCCTGTATATAGTATGGTATTAACTGACCCTGTATATAGTATGGTATTAACTGACCCTGTATATAGTATGGTACTAACTGACCCTGTATATAGTATTAACTGACCCTGTATATAGTATGGTATTAACTGACCCTGTATATAGTATGTTATTAACTGACCCTGTATATAGTATGGTATTAACTGACCCTGTATATAGTATGGTATTAACTGACCCTGTATATAGTATGGTACTAACTGACCCTGTATATAGTATTAACTGACCCTGTATATAGCATGGTATTAACTGACCCTGTATATAGTATGGTATTAACTGACCCTGTATATAGTATTAACTGACCCTGTATATAGTATGGTATTAACTGACCCTGTATATAGTATGGTATTATCTGACCCTGTATATAGTATGGTACTATCTGACCCTGTATATAGTATTAACTGACCCTGTATATAGTATGGTATTAACTGACCCTGTATATAGTATGGTATTAACTGACTCTGTATATAGTATGGTATTAACTGACCCTGTATATAGTATGGTATTAACTGACCCTGTATATAGTATTAACTGACCCTGTATATAGTATGGTATTAACTGACCCTGTATATAGTATGCTATTAACTGACCCTGTATATAGTATGGTACTAACTGACCCTGTATATAGTATTAACTGACCCTGTATATAGTATGGTATTAACTGACCCTGTATATAGTATGGTATTAACTGACCCTGTATATAGTATGGTATTAACTGACTCTGTATATAGTATGGTATTAACTGACCCTGTATATAGTATGGTATTAACTGACCCTGTATATAGTATTAACTGACCCTGTATATAGTATGGTATTAACTGACCCTGTATATAGTATGGTACTAACTGACCCTGTATATAGTATTAACTGACCCTGTATATAGTATGGTATTAACTGACCCTGTATATAGTATAGTATTAACTGACCCTGTATATAGTATGGTATTGACTGACCCTGTATATAGTATGGTACTAACTGACCCTGTATATAGTATTAACTGACCCTGTATATAGTATGGTATTAACTGACCCTGTATATAGTATGGTATTAACTGACCCTGTATATAGTATGGTATTAACTGACCCTGTATATAGTATGGTATTAACTGACCCTGTATATAGTATGGTACTAACTGACCCTGTCTATAGTATGGTATTAACAGACCCTGTATATAGTATGGTATTAACTGACCCTGTATATAGTATGGTATTAACTGACCCTGTATATAGTATGGTATTAATTGACCCTGTATATAGTATGGTATTAACTGACCCTGTATATAGTATGGTATTAACTGACCCTGTATATAGTATGGTATTAACTGACCCTGTATATAGTATGGTACTAACTGACCCTGTATATAGTATTAACTGACCCTGAATATAGTATTAACTGACCCTGTATATAGTATGGTACTAACTGACCCTGTATATAGTATTAACTGACCCTGTATATAGTATGGTATTAACTGACCCTGTATATAGTATGGTATTAACTGACCCTGTATATAGTATGGTATTAACTGACCCTGTATATAGTATGGTATTAACTGACCCTGTATATAGTATGGTACTAACTGACCCTGTCTATAGTATGGTATTAACAGTCCCTGTATATAGTATGGTATTAACTAACCCTGTATATAGTATGGTATTAACTGACCCTGTATATAGTATGGTATTAATTGACCCTGTATATAGTATGGTATTAACTGACCCTGTATATAGTATGGTATTAACTGACCCTGTATATAGTATGGTATTAACTGACCCTGTATATAGTATGGTATTAACTGACCCTGTATATAGTATTAACTGACCCTGTATATAGTATGGTATTAACTGACCCTGTATATAGTATTAACTGACCCTGTATATAGTATGGTATTAACTGACCCTGTATATAGTATGGTATTAACTGACCCTGTATATAGTATGGTATTAACTGACCCTGTATATAGTATGGTATTAACTGACCCTGTATATAGTATAGTATTAACTGACCCTGTATATAGTATTAACTGACCCTGTATATAGTGTGGTATTAACTGACCCTGTATATAGTATAGTATTAACTGACCCTGTATATAGTATGGTATTAACTGACCCTGTATATAGTATGGTATTTACTGACCCTGTATATAGTATTAACTGACCCTGTATATAGTGTGGTATTAACTGACCCTGTATATAGTATGGTATTAACTGACCCTGTATATAGTATGGTATTAAACTGACCCGGGTATATTGTATGGTATTAACTGACTCTGTATATAGTATGGTATTAACTGACCCTGTATATAGTATGGTATTAACTGACCCTGTATATAGTATTAACTGACCCTGTATATAGTATGGTATTAACTGACCCTGTATATAGTATGGTATTAACTGACCCTGTATATAGTATGGTATTAACTGACCCTGTATATAGTATTAACTGACCCTGTATATAGTATGGTATTAACTGACCCTGTATATAGTATGGTATTAACTGACCCTGTATATAGTATGGTACTAACTGACCCTGTATATAGTATGGTACTAACTGACCCTGTATATAGTATGGTATTAACTGACTCTGTATATAGTATGGTACTAACTGACCCTGTATATAGTATGGTATTAACTGACCCTGTATATAGTATGGTATTAACTGACCCTGTATATAGTATGGTAACTGACCCTGTATATAGTATGGTATTAACTGACCCTGTATATAGTATTAACTGACCCTGTATATAGTATGGTATTAACTGACCCTGTATATAGTATGGTATTAACTGACCCTGTATATAGTATTAACTGACCCTGTATATAGTATGGTATTAACTGACCCTGTATATAGTATGGTATTAACTGACCCTGTATATAGTATGGTATTAACTGACCCTGTATATAGTATGTACTAACTGACCCTGTATATAAACTGACCCTGTATAAAGTATGGTATTAACTGACCCTGTATATAGTATGGTATTGACTGACCCTGTATATAGTATGGTATTAACTGACCCTGTATATAGTATGGTATTAACTGACCCTGTATATAGTATGGTATTAACTGACCCTGTATATAGTATGGTATGACCCTGTATATAGTATGGTATTTACTGACCCTGTATATAGTATTGTATTAACTGACCCTGTATATAGTGTGGTATTAACTGACCCTGTATATAGTATGGTATTAACTGACCCTGTATATAGTATGGTATTAAACTGACCCGGGTATATTGTATGGTATTAACTGACTCTGTATATAGTATGGTATTAACTGACCCTGTATATAGTATGGTATTAACTGACCCTGTATATAGTATTAACTGACCCTGTATATAGTATGGTATTAACTGACCCTGTATATAGTATGGTATTAACTGACCCTGTATATAGTATGGTATTAACTGACCCTGTATATAGTGTGGTATTGACGAACCCTGTATATAGTATGGTATTAACTGACCCTGTATATAGTATGGTATTTACTGACCCTGTATATAGTATTGTATTAACTGACCCTGTATATAGTGTGGTATTAACTGACCCTGTATATAGTATGGTATTAACTGACCCTGTATATACTATGGTACTAACTGACCCTGTATATAGTATGGTACTAACTGACCCTGTATATAGTATGGTATTAACTGACTCTGTATATAGTATGGTATTAACTGACTCTGTATATAGTATGGTATTAACTGACCCTGTATATAGTATGGTATTAACTGACCCTGTATATAGTATGGTATTAACTGACCCTGTATATAGTATGGTATTAACTGACCCTGTATATAGTATTAACTGACCCTGTATATAGTATGGTATTAACTGACCCTGTATATAGTATGGTATTAACTGACCCTGTATATAGTATTAACTGACCCTGTATATAGTATGGTATTAACTGACCCTGTATATAGTATGGTATTAACTGACCCTGTATATAGTATGGTATTAACTGACCCTGTATATAGTATGGTACTAACTGACCCTGTATATAGTATTAACTGACCCTGTATAAAGTATGGTATTAACTGACCCTGTATATAGTATGGTATTGACTGACCCTGTATATAGTATGGTATTAACTGACCCTGTATATAGTATGGTATTAACTGACCCTGTATATAGTGTGGTATTGACGAACCCTGTATATAGTATGGTATTAACTGACCCTGTATATAGTATGGTATTAACTGACCCTGTATATAGTATTGTATTAACTGACCCTGTATATAGTATGGTATTAAACTGACCCTGTATATTGTATGGTTTTAACTGACCCTGTACATAGTATGGTATTAACTGACCCTGTATATAGTATGGTATTAACTGACCCTGTATATAGTATGGTATTAACTGACCCTGTATATAGTATGGTACTAACTGACCCTGTATATAGTATTAACTGACCCTGTATATAGTATGGTATTAACTGGCCCTGTATATAGTATGGTATTAACTGACCCTGTATATAGTATGGTATTAACTGACCCTGTATATAGTATGGTATTAATGGTATTAACTGACCCTGTATATAGTATGGTATTAACTGACCCTGTATATCGTATGGTATTAATGGTATTAACTGACCCTGTATTTAGTATGGTATTAACTGACCCTGTATATAGTATGGTATTAATGGTATTAACTGACCCTGTATATAGTATGGTATTAACTGATCCTGTATATAGTATGGTATTAACTGACCCTGTATATAGTATGGTATTAACTGACCCTGTATATAGTATGGTATTAAACTGACCCTGTATATTGTATGGTTTTAACTGACCCTGTACATAGTATGGTATTAACTGACCCTGTATATAGTATGGTATTAACTGACCCTGTATATAGTATGGTATTAACTGACCCTGTATATAGTATGGTACTAACTGACCCTGTATATAGTATTAACTGACCCTGTATATAGTATGGTATTAACTGGCCCTGAATATAGTATGGTATTAACTGACCCTGTATATAGTATGGTATTAACTGACCCTGTATATAGTATGGTATTAATGGTATTAACTGACCCTATATATAGTATGGTCTTAACTTACCCTGTATATAGTATGGTATTAATGGTATTAACTGACCCTGTATTTAGTATGGTATTAACTGACCCTGTATATAGTATGGTATTAATGGTATTAACTGACCCTGTATATAGTATGGTATTAACTGACCCTGTATATAGTATTAAACTGACCCTGTATATAGTATGGTATTAACTGACCCTGCATATAGTATGGTATTAACTGACCCTGTATATAGTATGGTATTAACAGACCCTGTATATAGTATGGCATTAACTGATCCTGTATATAGTATGGTATTAACTGACCCTGTATATAGTATTAAACTGACCCTGTATATAGTATGGTATTAACTGACCCTGTATATAGTATGGTATTAACTGACTCTGTATATAGTATGGTATTAACTGACCCTGTATATAGTATGGTATTAACTGACTCTGTATATAGTATGGTATTAACTGTCCCTGTATATAGTATGGTATTAACTGACCCTGTATATAGTATGGTATTAACTGACCCTGTATATAGTATTGTATTAACTGACCCTATATATAGTATGGTATTAAACTGACCCTGTATATTGTATGGTTTTAACTGACCCTGTACATAGTATGGTATTAACTGACCCTGTATATAGTATGGTATTAACTGACCCTGTATATAGTATGGTATTAACTGACCCTGTATATAGTATGGTACTAACTGACCCTGTATATAGTATGGTATTAACTGATCCTGTATATAGTATGGTATTAACTGACCCTGTTATTAGTATGGTATTAACTGACCCTGTATATAGTATGGTATTAACAGACCCTGTATATAGTATGGTATTAACAGACCCTGTATATAGTATGGTATTAACTGACCCTGTATATAGTATTAAACTCACCCTGTATATAGTATGGTATTAACTGACCCTGTATATAGTATTAAACTGACCCTGTATATAGTATGGTATTAACTGACCCTGTATATAGTATGGTATTAACTGACCCTGTATATAGTATGGTATTAACAGACCCTGTATATAGTATGGTATTAACTGACCCAGTATATAGTATGGTATTAACTGACCCTGTATATAGTATGGTATTAACTGACCCTGTATATAGTATGGTATTAACTGACCCTGTATATAGTATGGTATTAACTGACCCTGTATATAATATGGTATTAACTGATCCTGTATATAGTATGGTATTAACTGACCCTGTATATAGTATGGTATTAACTGACCCTGTATATAGTATGGTATTAACTGACCCTGTATATAGTATGGTATTAACAGACCCTGTATATAGTATGGTATTAACTGACCCTGTATATAGTATTAACTGACCCTGTATATAGTATGTTATTAACTGACCCTGTATATAGTATGGTATTAACTGACCCTGTATATAGTATGGTATTAACTTACCCTGTAAATAGTATGGTATTAAACTGACCCTGTATATAGTATGGTATTAACTGACCCTGTATATAGTGTGGTATTGATGGACCATGTATATAGTATGGTATTAACTGACCCTGTACCCTGTATATAGTATGGTACTAACTGACCCTGTATATAGTATGGTATTAACTGACCCTGTATATAGTATGGTATTAACTGACCCTGTATATAGTATGGTATTAACTGACCCTGTATATAGTATGGTATTAACTGACCCTGTATATAGTATGGTATTAACTGACCCTGTATATAGTATGGTATTAACTGACCCTGTATATAGTATGGTATTAACTGACCCTGTATATAGTATGGTATTAACTGACCCTGTATATAGTATGGTTTTAACTGACCCTGTATATAGTATGGTATTAACGGGCCCTGTATATAGTATAGTATTAACTGACCCTGTATATAGTATGTTATTAACTGACCCTGTATATAGTATGGTATTAACTGACTCTGTATATAGTATTACCTGACCCTGTATATAGTATTAACTGACCCTGTATATAGAATGTTATTAACTGACCCTGTATATAGTATTAACTGACCCTGTATATAGTATGGTATTAACTGACCCTGTATATAGTATGTTATTAACTGACCCTGTATATAGTATGGTATTAACTGACCCTGTATATAGTATGGTACTAACTGACCCTGTAAATAGTATGGTATTAACTGACCCTGTATATAGTATGTTATTAACTGACCCTGTATATAGTATGGTATTAACTGACCCTGTATATAGTATGGTATTAACTGACCCTGTATATAGTATGGTATTAACTGACCCTGTATATAGTATGGTATTAACTGACCCTGTATATAGTATTAACTGACCCTGTGTATAGTATGGTACTAACTGACCCTGTATATAGTATGTTATTAACTGACACTGTATATAGTATGGTACTAACTGACCCTGTATATAGTATGGTACTAACTGACCCTGTATATAGTATGGTATTAACTGACCCTGTATATAGTATGGTATTAACTGACCCTGTATATAGTATGTTATTAACTGACCCTGTATATAGTATGGTATTAACTGACCCTGTATATAGTATGGTATTAACTGACCCTGTATATAGTATGGTACTAACTGACCCTGTATATAGTATGGTATTAACTGACCCTGTATATTGTATGGTACTAACTGACCCTGTATATAGTATGGTATTAACTGACCCTGTATATAGCATGTTATTAACTGACCCTGTATATAGTATGGTATTAACTGACCCTGTATATAGTATGGTATTAACTGACCCTGTATATAGCATGTTACTAACTGACCCTGTATATAGTATGGTACTAACTGACCCTGTATATAGTATGGTATTAACTGACCCTGTAGATAGTATGGTACTAACTGACCCTGTATATAGCATGTTATTAACTGACCCTGTATATAGTATTAACTGACCCTGTACATAGTATGGTACTAACTGACCCTGTATATAGTATGGTATTAACTGACCCTGTATATAGTATTAACTGACCCTGTATATAGTATTAACTGACCCTGTATATAGTATGGTACTAACTGACCCTGTATATAGTATGGTATTAACTGACCCTGTATATAGTATTAACTGACCCTGTATATAGTATTAACTGACCCTGTATATAGTATGGTATTAACTGACCCTGTATATAGTATGGTATTAACTGACCCTGTATATAGAATGTTATTAACTGACCCTATATATAGTATGGTACTAACTGACCCTGTATATAGTATGGTACTAACTGACCCTGTATATAGTATGGTACTAACTGACCCTGTATATAGTATGGTACTAACTGACCCTGTATATAGTATGTTATTAACTGACCCTGTATATAGTGTGGTATTAACTGACCCTGTATATAGTATGGTATTAACTGACCCTGTATATAGTATGGTATTAACTGACCCTGTATATAGTATTAACTGACCCTGTATATAGTATGGTACTAACTGACCCTGTATATAGTATGGTATTAACTGACCCTGTATATAGTATTAACTGACCCTGTATATAGTATTAACTGACCCTGTATATAGTATGGTATTAACTGACCCTGTATATAGTATGGTATTAACTGACCCTGTATATAGTATGGTATTAACTGACCCTGTATATAGTATTAACTGACCCTGTATATAGTATGGTATTAACTGACCCTGTATATAGTATTAACTGACCCTGTATATAGTATGGTATTAACTGACCCTGTATATAGTATGGTATTAACTGACCCTGTATATAGTATGGTATTAACTGACCCTGTATATAGTATTAACTGACCCTGTATATAGTATGGTATTAACTGACCCTGTATATAGTATTAACTGACCCTGTATATAGTATGGTATTAACTGACCCTGTATATAGTATGGTATTAACTGACCCTGTATATAGTATGGTATTAACTGACCCTGTATATAGTATGGTATTAACTGACCCTGTATATAGTATGGTATTAACTGACCCTGTATATAATATGGTATTAACTGACCCTGTATATAGTATGGTATTAACTGACCCTGTATATAGTATGGTATTAACTGACTCTGTATATAGTATGTTATTAACTGACCCTGTATATAGTATGGTATTAACTGACCCTGTATATAGTATGGTATTAACTGACCCTGTATATAATATGGTATTAACTGACCCTGTATATAGTATGGTATTAACTGACCCTGTATATAGTAGTTAACTGACCCTGTATATAGTATGGTATTAACTGACCCTGTATATAGTATGGTATTAACTGACCCTGTATAGTATGGTATTAACTGACCCTGTATATAGTATGGTATTAACTGACCCTGTATATAGTAT
>NC_088231.1:24636582-24651582 GCF_036934945.1 Oncorhynchus masou masou
GGTCAGTTAGTACCATACTATATACAGGGTCAGTTAATACCATACTATATACAGGGTCAGTTAATACCATACTATATACAGGGTCAGTTAATACCATACTATATACAGGGTCAGTTAATACTATATACAGGGTCAGTTAATACCATACTATATACAGGGTCAGTTAATACCATACTATATACAGGGTCAGTTAATACCATACTATATACACGGTCAGTTAATACCATACTATATACAGGTTCAGTTAATACCATACTATATACAGGGTCAGTTAATACCATACTATATACAGGGTCAGTTAATACTATATACAGGGTCAGTTAATACCATACTATATACAGGGTCAGTTAATACCATACTATATACAGGGTCAGTTAATACTATATACAGGGTCAGTTAATACCATACTATATACAGGGTCAGTTAATACCATACTATATACAGGGTCAGTTAATACCATACTATATACAGGGTCAGTTAATACCATACTATATACAGGGTCAGTTAATACTATATACAGGGTCAGTTAGTACCATACTCTATACAGGGTCAGTTAATACTATATACAAGGTCAGTTAATACCATACTATATACAGGGTCAGTTAATACCATACTATATACAGGGTCAGTTAATACCACACTATATACAGGGTCAGTTAATAACATACTATATACAGGGTCAGTTAGTACCATACTATATACAGGGTCAGTTAGTACCATACTATATACAGGGTCAGTTAGTACCATACTATATACAGGGTCAGTTAGTACCATACTATATATAGGGTCAGTTAATAACATTCTATATACAGGGTCAGTTAATACCATACTATATACAGGGTCAGTTAATACCATACTATATACAGGGTCAGTTAATACTATATACAGGGTCAGTTAATTCTATATACAGGGTCAGTTAATACCATACTATATACAGGGTCAGTTAGTACCATACTATATACAGGGTCAGTTAATACTATATACAGGGTCAGTTAATACTATATACAGGGTCAGTTAATACCATACTATATACAGGGTCAGTTAATACCATACTATATACAGGGTCAGTTAATTCTATATACAGGGTCAGTTAATACCATACTATATACAGGGTCAGTTAGTACCATACTATATACAGGGTCAGTTAATACTATATACAGGGTCAGTTAATACCATACTATATACAGGGTCAGTTAATACCATACTATATACAGGGTCAGTTAGTACCATACTATATACAGGGTCAGTTAA
The DNA here is from genome assembly GCF_036934945.1 of Oncorhynchus masou masou. Lineage (NCBI taxonomy): Eukaryota > Metazoa > Chordata > Actinopteri > Salmoniformes > Salmonidae > Oncorhynchus > Oncorhynchus masou. The sequence goes on from NC_088231.1 coordinate 24,637,834, forward strand.
TACTATATACAGGGTCAGTTAATACCATACTATATACAGGGTCAGTTAGTACCATACTATATACAGGGTCAGTTAATACCATACTATATACAGAGTCAGTTAATACCATACTATATACAGGGTCAGTTAATACTATATAAAGGGTCAGTTAATACCATACTATATACAGGGTCAGTTAATACCATACTATATACAGGGTCAGTTAATACCATACTATATACAGGGTCAGTTAATACCATACTATATACAGGGTCAGTTAATACCATACTATATACAGGGTCAGTCAATACCGTACTATATACAGGGTCAGTTAATACCATACTATATACAGGGTCAGTTAATACCATACTATATACAGGGTCAGTTAGTACCATACTATATACAGGGTCAGTTAATACCATACTATATACAGGGTCAGTTAATACCATACTATATACAGGGTCAGTTAGTACCATACTATATACAGGGTCAGTTAATAACATACTATATACAGGGTCAGTTAGTACCATACTATATACAGGGTCAGTTAATACTATATACAGGGTCAGTTAATACCATACTATATACAGGGTCAGTTAGTACCATACTATATACAGGGTCAGTTAATAACATACTATATACAGGGTCAGTTAGCACCATACTATATACAGGGTCAGTTAATACTATATACAGGGTCAGTTAATACCATACTATATACAGGGTCAGTTAATAACATACTACATACAGGGTCAGTTAATACCATACTATATACAGGGTCAGTTAATACCATACTATATACAGGGTCAGTTAATTCTATATACAGGGTCAGTTAATACCATACTATATACAGGGTCAGTTAGTACCATACTATATACAGGGTCAGTTAATACTATATACAGGGTCAGTTAATACCATACTATATACAGGGTCAGTTAATACCATACTATATACAGGGTCAGTTAGTACCATACTATATACAGGGTCAGTTAATACTATATACAGGGTCAGTTAATACCATACTATATACAGGGTCAGTTAATACCATACTATATACAGGGTCAGTTAATACCATACTATATACCGGGTCAGTTAATACCATACTATATACAGGGTCAGTTAATACCATACTATATACAGGGTCAGTCAATACCGTACTATATACAGGGTCAGTTAATACCATACTATATACAGGGTCAGTTAATACCATACTATATACAGGGTCAGTTAGTACCATACTATATACAGGGTCAGTTAATACCATACTATATACAGGGTCAGTTAATACCATACTATATACAGGGTCAGTTAGTACCATACTATATACAGGGTCAGTTAATAACATACTATATACAGGGTCAGTTAGTACCATACTATATACAGGGTCAGTTAATACTATATACAGGGTCAGTTAATACCATACTATATACAGGGTCAGTTAGTACCATACTATATACAGGGTCAGTTAATAACATACTATATACAGGGTCAGTTAGCACCATACTATATACAGGGTCAGTTAATACTATATACAGGGTCAGTTAATACCATACTATATACAGGGTCAGTTAATAACATACTATATACAGGGTCAGTTAATACCATACTATATACAGGGTCAGTTCAGTACCATACTATATACAGGGTCAGTTAATAACATACTATATACTGGGTCAGTTAGCACCATACTATATACAGGGTCAGTTAGTACAATACTATATACAGGGCCAGTTAATACTATATACAAGGTCAGTTAATACCATACTATATACAGGGTCAGTTAATACCATACTATATACAGGGTCAGTTAATACCACACTATATACAGGGTCAGTTAATAACATACTATATACAGGGTCAGTTAGTACCATACTATATACAGGGTCAGTTAGTACCATACTATATACAGGGTCAGTTAGTACCATACTATATACAGGGTCAGTTAGTACCATACTATATATAGGGTCAGTTAATAACATTCTATATACAGGGTCAGTTAATACCATACTATATACAGGGTCAGTTAATACCATACTATATACAGGGTCAGTTAATACTATATACAGGGTCAGTTAATTCTATATACAGGGTCAGTTAATACCATACTATATACAGGGTCAGTTAGTACCATACTATATACAGGGTCAGTTAATACTATATACAGGGTCAGTTAATACTATATACAGGGTCAGTTAATACCATACTATATACAGGGTCAGTTAATACCATACTATATACAGGGTCAGTTAATTCTATATACAGGGTCAGTTAATACCATACTATATACAGGGTCAGTTAGTACCATACTATATACAGGGTCAGTTAATACTATATACAGGGTCAGTTAATACCATACTATATACAGGGTCAGTTAATACCATACTATATACAGGGTCAGTTAGTACCATACTATATACAGGGTTAGTTATTACCATACTATATACAGGGTCAGTTAATACCATACTATATACAGGGTCAGTTAATACTATATACAGGGTCAGTTAATACCATACTATATACAGGGTCAGTTAGTACCATACTATATACAGGGTCAGTTAATACCATACTATATACAGAGTCAGTTAATACCATACTATATACAGGGTCAGTTAATACTATATACAGGGTCAGTTAATACCATACTATATACAGGGTCAGTTAATACCATACTATATACAGGGTCAGTTAATACCATACTATATACAGGGTCAGTTAATACCATACTATATACAGGGTCAGTTAATACCATACTATATACAGGGTCAGTCAATACCGTACTATATACAGGGTCAGTTAATACCATACTATATACAGGGTCAGTTAATACCATACTATATACAGGGTCAGTTAATACCATACTATATACAGGGTCAGTTAGTACCATACTATATACAGGGTCAGTTAATAACATACTATATACAGGGTCAGTTAGTACCATACTATATACAGGGTCAGTTAATACTATATACAGGGTCAGTTAATACCATACTATATACAGGGTCAGTTAGTACCATACTATATACAGGGTCAGTTAATAACATACTATATACAGGGTCAGTTAGCACCATACTATATACAGGGTCAGTTAATACTATATACAGGGTCAGTTAATACCATACTATATACAGGGTCAGTTAATAACATACTATATACAGGGTCAGTTAATACCATACTATATACAGGGTCAGTTAATACCATACTATATACAGGGTCAGTTAATACCATACTATATACAGGGTCAGTTAATACCATACTATATACAGGGTCAGTTAGTACCATACTATATACAGGGTCAGTTAATACTATATACAGGGTCAGTTAATACCATACTATATACAGGGTCAGTTAATACCATACTATATACAGGGTCAGTTAGTACCATACTATATACAGGGTCAGTTAATACTATATACAGGGTCAGTTAATACCATACTATATACAGGGTCAGTTAGTACCATACTATATACAGGGTCAGTTAATACCATACTATATACAGAGTCAGTTAATACCATACTATATACAGGGTCAGTTAATACTATATACAGGGTCAGTTAATACCATACTATATACAGGGTCAGTTAATACCATACTATATACAGGGTCAGTTAATACCATACTATATACCGGGTCAGTTAATACCATACTATATACAGGGTCAGTTAATACCATACTATATACAGGGTCAGTTAGTACCATACTATATACAGGGTCAGTTAATACCATACTATATACAGGGTCAGTTAATACCATACTATATACAGGGTCAGTTAGTACCATACTATATACAGGGTCAGTTAATAACATACTATATACAGGGTCAGTTAGTACCATACTATATACAGGGTCAGTTAATACTATATACAGGGTCAGTTAATACCATACTATATACAGGGTCAGTTAGTACCATACTATATACAGGGTCAGTTAATAACATACTATATACAGGGTCAGTTAGCACCATACTATATACAGGGTCAGTTAATACTATATACAGGGTCAGTTAATACCATACTATATACAGGGTCAGTTAATAACATACTATATACAGGGTCAGTTAATACCATACTATATACAGGGTCAGTTCAGTACCATACTATATACAGGGTCAGTTAATAACATACTATATACAGGGTCAGTTAGCACCATACTATATACAGGGTCAGTTAGTACAATACTATATACAGGGTCAGTTAGTACCATACTACATACAGGGTCAGTTAATAACATATTATATACAGGGTGAGTTAATACCATACTATATACAGGGTCAGTTAGTACCATACCATATACAGAGTCAGTTAATACTATATACAGGGTCAGTTAATACAACATACAGGGTCAGTTAATACCATACTATATACAGGGTCAGTTAGTACCATACTATATACAGGGTCAGTTAATACCATACTATAGACAGGGTCAGTTAATACCATACTATATACAGGGTCAGTTAATAACATACTATATACAGGGTCAGTTAATACCATACTATATACAGGGTCAGTTAATACCATACTATATACAGGGTCAGTTAGTACCATACTATATACAGGGTCAGTTAGTACCATACTATATACAGTGTCAGTTAATAACATACTATATACAGTGTCAGTTAGTACCATACTATACACAGGGTCAGTTAATACTATATACAGGGTCAGTTAATACCATACTATATACAGGGTCAGTTAATACCATACTATATACAGGGTCAGTTAATACCATACTATATACAGGGTCAGTTAATACCATACTATATACAGGGTCAGTTAATACTATATACAGGGTCAGTTAGTACCATACTATATACAGGGTCAGTTAATACTATATACAGGGTCAGTTAATAACATACTATATACAGGGTCCGTTAATACCATACTATATACAGGGTCAGTTAGTACCATACTATATACAGGGTCAGTTAGTACCATACTATATACAGGGTCAGTTAGTACCATACTATATACAGGGTCAGTTAGTACCATACTATATACAGGGTCAGTTAATACCATACTATATACAGGGTCAGTTAATACCATACTATATACAGGGTCAGTTAATACCATACTATATACAGGGTCAGTTAATACTATATACAGGGTCAGTTAATAACATACTATATACAGGGTCAGTTAATACCATACTATATACAGGGTCAGTTAGTACCATACTATATACAGGGTCAGTTAGTACCATACTATATACAGGGTCAGTTAGTACCATACCATATACAGGGTCAGTTAATACTATATACAGGGTCAGTTAATACTATATACAGAGTCAGTTAATACCATACTATATACAGGGTCAGTTAATAACATACTATATACAGGGTCAGTTAATACTATACTATATACAGGGCCCGTTAATACCATACTATATACAGGGTCAGTTAATACCATACTATATACAGGGTCATTTCAGTACCATACTATATACAGGGTCAGTTAATAACATACTATATACAGTGTCAGTTAGCACCATACTATATACAGGGTCAGTTAGTACCATACTATATACAGGCTCAGTTATTTACATACTACATACAGGGTCAGTTAATAACATACTATATACAGGGTCAGTTAATACCATACTATATACAGGGTCAGTTAGTACCATACCATATACAGAGTCAGTTAATACTATATACAGGGTCAGTTAGCACCATACTATATACAGGGTCAGTTAGTACCATACTATATACAGGGTCAGTTAGTACCATACTATATACAGGGTCAGTTAATACCATACTATATACAGGGTCAGTTAATACCATACTATATACAGGGTCAGTTAATAACATACTATATACAGGGTCAGTTAATAACATACTATATACAGGGTCAGTTAATACCATACTATATACAGGGTCAGTTAGTACCATACTATATACAGGGTCAGTTAATACCATACTATATACAGGGTTAGTTAGTTAAGTCCATACTATATACAGGGTCAGTTATTACCATACTATATACAGGGTCAGTTAGTACCATACTATTTACAGGGTCAGTTAGTACCATACTATATAGAGGGTCAGTTAATACTATATACAGGGTCAGTTAGTACCATACTATATACAGGGTCAGTTAATACCATACTATATACAGGGTTAGTTAATACTATACTATATACAGGGTCAGTTAGTACCATACTATATACAGGGTCAGTTAATACTATATACAGGGTCAGTTAATACCATACTATATACAGGGTCAGTTAATACCATACTATATACAGGGTCAGTTAATACCATACTATAAACAGGGTCAGTTAATACCATACTATATACAGGGTCAGTTAGTACCATACTATATACAGGGTCAGTTAATACTATATACAGGGTCAGTTAATACCATACTATATACAGGGTCAGTTAGTACCATACTATATACAGGGTCAGTTAATACCATACTATATACAGGGTCAGTTAGTACCATACTATATACAGGGTCAGTTAATAACATACTATATACAGGGTCAGTTAATACGATGCTATATACAGGGTCAGTTAGTACCATACTATATACAGGGTCAGTTAATACTATACTATATACAGGGTCAGTTAGTACCATACTATATACAGGGTCAGTTAATACCATACTATATACAGGGTCAGTTAGTACCATACTATATACAGGGTCAGTTAGTACCATACTATATACAGGGTCAGTTAATACCATACTATATACAGGGTCAGTTAATACCATACTATATACAGGGTCAGTTAATACCATACTATATACAGGGTCAGTTAATACCATACTATATACAGGGTCAGTTATTACCATACTATATACAGGGTCAGTTTAATACTATATACAGGGTCAGTTAATATCATACAATATACATGATCAGTTAATACCATACTATATACAGGGTCAGTTAATACCACACTATATACAGGGTCAGTTAATACCATACTATATACAGGGTCAGTTTAATACTATATACAGGGTCAGTTAATACCATACTATATACAGGGTCAGTTAATACTATATACAGGGTCAGTTAATACTATATACAGGGTCAGTTAATACTATACTATATACAGGGTCAGTTAATACCATACTATATACAGGGTTAGTTAATACCATACTATATACAGGGTCAGTTAATGCCATACTATATACAGGGTCAGTTAATACCATACTATATACAGGGTCAGTTAATACCATACTATATACAGGGTTAGTTATTACCATACTATATACAGGGTCAGTTAATACCATACTATATACAGGGTCAGTTAATAACATACTATATACAGGGTCAGTTAATACTATATACAGGGTCAGTTAATACTATATACAGGGTCAGTTAATACTATATACAGGGTCAGTTAATACCATACTATATACAGGGTTAGTTAATACCATACTATATACAGGGCCAGTTAATGCCATACTATATACAGGGTCAGTTAATACCATACTATATACAGGGTCAGTTAATACCATACTATATACAGGGTTAGTTATTACCATACTATATACAGGGTCAGTTAATACCATACTATATACAGGGTCAGTTAATAACATACTATATACAGGGTCAGTTAATACTATATACAGGGTCAGTTAATACTATATACAGGGTCAGTTAATACTATATACAGGGTCAGTTAATACCATACTATATACAGGGTCAGTTAATACCATACTATATACAGGGTCAGTTAATACCATACTATATACAGGGTTAGTTAATACCATACTATATACAGGGCCCGTTAATACCATACTATATACAGGGTCAGTTAATACCATACTATATACAGGGTCAGTTAATACCATACTATATACAGGGTCAGTTAATACCATACTATATACAGGGTCAGTTAATACCATACTATATACAGGGTCAGTTAATACTATATACAGGGTCAGTTAATACCATACTATATACAGGGTCAGTTAATACCATACTATATACAGGGTCAGTTAGTACCATACTATATACAGGGTCAGTTTAATACCATACTATATACAGGGTCAATTAATACCATACTAATAAACAGGGTCAGTTAGTACCATACTATATACAGGGTCAGTTAATACCATACTCTATACAGGGTCAATTAATACTATATACAGGGTCAGTTAATACCATACTATATACAAGGTCAGATAATACCATACTATATACAGGGTCAGTTAATACTATATACAGGGTCAGTTAATACCATACTATATACAGGGTCAGTTAATACCACACTATATACAGGGTCAGTTAATACCACACTATATACAGGGTCAGTTAATACCACACTATATACAGGGTCAGTTAATACCATACTATTTCCAGGGTCATATAATTACATACTATATACAGGGTCAGTTAATACCATACTATATACAGGGTCAGTTAATACCATACTATATACAGGGTCAGTTAATACCATACTATATACAGGGTCAGTTAATACCATACTATATACAGGGTCAGTTAATACCATACTATATACAGGGTCAGTTAATACCATACTATATACAGGGTCAGTTAATAACATATTATATACAGGGTGAGTTAATACCATACTATATACAGGGTCAGTTAGTACCATACCATATACAGAGTCAGTTAATACTATATACAGGGTCAGTTAATACAACATACAGGGTCAGTTAATACCATACTATATACAGGGTCAGTTAGTACCATACTATATACAGGGTCAGTTAATACCATACTATAGACAGGGTCAGTTAATACCATACTATATACAGGGTCAGTTAATAACATACTATATACAGGGTCAGTTAATACCATACTATATACAGGGTCAGTTAATACCATACTATATACAGGGTCAGTTAGTACCATACTATATACAGGGTCAGTTAGTACCATACTATATACAGTGTCAGTTAATAACATACTATATACAGTGTCAGTTAGTACCATACTATACACAGGGTCAGTTAATACTATATACAGGGTCAGTTAATACCATACTATATACAGGGTCAGTTAATACCATACTATATACAGGGTCAGTTAATACCATACTATATACAGGGTCAGTTAATACCATACTATATACAGGGTCAGTTAATACTATATACAGGGTCAGTTAGTACCATACTATATACAGGGTCAGTTAATACTATATACAGGGTCAGTTAATAACATACTATATACAGGGTCAGTTAATACCATACTATATACAGGGTCAGTTAGTACCATACTATATACAGGGTCAGTTAGTACCATACTATATACAGGGTCAGTTAGTACCATACTATATACAGGGTCAGTTAGTACCATACTATATACAGGGTCAGTTAATACCATACTATATACAGGGTCAGTTAATACCATACTATATACAGGGTCAGTTAATACCATACTATATACAGGGTCAGTTAATACTATATACAGGGTCAGTTAATAACATACTATATACAGGGTCAGTTAATACCATACTATATACAGGGTCAGTTAGTACCATACTATATACAGGGTCAGTTAGTACCATACTATATACAGGGTCAGTTAGTACCATACCATATACAGGGTCAGTTAATACTATATACAGGGTCAGTTAATACTATATACAGAGTCAGTTAATACCATACTATATACAGGGTCAGTTAATAACATACTATATACAGGGTCAGTTAATACTATACTATATACAGGGCCCGTTAATACCATACTATATACAGGGTCAGTTAATACCATAATATATACAGGGTCAGTTCAGTACCATACTATATACAGGGTCAGTTAATAACATACTATATACAGTGTCAGTTAGCACCATACTATATACAGGGTCAGTTAGTACCATACTATATACAGGGTCAGTTATTTACATACTACATACAGGGTCAGTTAATAACATACTATATACAGGGTCAGTTAATACCATACTATATACAGGGTCAGTTAGTACCATACCATATACAGAGTCAGTTAATACTATATACAGGGTCAGTTAGCACCATACTATATACAGGGTCAGTTAGTACCATACTATATACAGGGTCAGTTAGTACCATACTATATACAGGGTCAGTTAATACCATACTATATACAGGGTCAGTTAATACCATACTATATACAGGGTCAGTTAATAACATACTATATACAGGGTCAGTTAATAACATACTATATACAGGGTCAGTTAATACCATACTATATACAGGGTCAGTTAGTACCATACTATATACAGGGTCAGTTAATACCATACTATATACAGGGTTAGTTAGTTAAGTCCATACTATATACAGGGTCAGTTATTACCATACTATATACAGGGTCAGTTAGTACCATACTATTTACAGGGTCAGTTAGTACCATACTATATAGAGGGTCAGTTAATACTATATACAGGGTCAGTTAGTACCATACTATATACAGGGTCAGTTAATACCATACTATATACAGGGTTAGTTAATACTATACTATATACAGGGTCAGTTAGTACCATACTATATACAGGGTCAGTTAATACTATATACAGGGTCAGTTAATACCATACTATATACAGGGTCAGTTAATACCATACTATATACAGGGTCAGTTAATACCATACTATAAACAGGGTCAGTTAATACCATACTATATACAGGGTCAGTTAGTACCATACTATATACAGGGTCAGTTAATACTATATACAGGGTCAGTTAATACCATACTATATACAGGGTCAGTTAGTACCATACTATATACAGGGTCAGTTAATACCATACTATATACAGGGTAAGTTAGTACCATACTATATACAGGGTCAGTTAATAACATACTATATACAGGGTCAGTTAATACGATGCTATATACAGGGTCAGTTAGTACCATACTATATACAGGGTCAGTTAATACTATACTATATACAGGGTCAGTTAGTACCATACTATATACAGGGTCAGTTAATACCATACTATATACAGGGTCAGTTAGTACCATACTATATACAGGGTCAGTTAGTACCATACTATATACAGGGTCAGTTAATACCATACTATATACAGGGTCAGTTTATACCATACTATATACAGGGTCAGTTAATACCATACTATATACAGGGTCAGTTAATACCATACTATATTCAGTGTCAGTTATTACCATACTATATACAGGGTCAGTTTAATACTATATACAGGGTCAGTTAATATCATACAATATACATGATCAGTTAATACCATACTATATACAGGGTCAGTTAATACCACACTATATACAGGGTCAGTTAATACCATACTATATACAGGGTCAGTTTAATACTATATACAGGGTCAGTTAATACCATACTATATACAGGGTCAGTTAATACTATATACAGGGTCAGTTAATACTATATACAGGGTCAGTTAATACTATACTATATACAGGGTCAGTTAATACCATACTATATACAGGGTTAGTTAATACCATACTATATACAGGGTCAGTTAATGCCATACTATATACAGGGTCAGTTAATACCATACTATATACAGGGTCAGTTAATACCATACTATATACAGGGTTAGTTATTACCATACTATATACAGGGTCAGTTAATACCATACTATATACAGGGTCAGTTAATAACATACTATATACAGGGTCAGTTAATACTATATACAGGGTCAGTTAATACTATATACAGGGTCAGTTAATACTATATACAGGGTCAGTTAATACCATACTATATACAGGGTTAGTTAATACCATACTATATACAGGGTCAGTTAATGCCATACTATATACAGGGTCAGTTAATACCATACTATATACAGGGTCAGTTAATACCATACTATATACAGGGTTAGTTATTACCATACTATATACAGGGTCAGTTAATACCATACTATATACAGGGTCAGTTAATAACATACTATATACAGGGTCAGTTAATACTATATACAGGGTCAGTTAATACTATATACAGGGTCAGTTAATACTATATACAGGGTCAGTTAATACCATACTATATACAGGGTCAGTTAATACCATACTATATACAGGGTCAGTTAATACCATACTATATACAGGGTTAGTTAATACCATACTATATACAGGGCCCGTTAATACCATACTATATACAGGGTCAGTTAATACCATACTATATACAGGGTCAGTTAATACCATACTATATACAGGGTCAGTTAATACCATACTATATACAGGGTCAGTTAATACCATACTATATACAGGGTCAGTTAATACTATATACAGGGTCAGTTAATACCATACTATATACAGGGTCAGTTAATACCATACTATATACAGGGTCAGTTAGTACCATACTATATACAGGGTCAGTTTAATACCATACTATATACAGGGTCAATTAATACCATACTAATAAACAGGGTCAGTTAGTACCATACTATATACAGGGTCAGTTAATACCATACTCTATACAGGGTCAATTAATACTATATACAGGGTCAGTTAATACCATACTATATACAAGGTCAGATAATACCATACTATATACAGGGTCAGTTAATACTATATACAGGGTCAGTTAATACCATACTATATACAGGGTCAGTTAATACCACACTATATACAGGGTCAGTTAATACCACACTATATACAGGGTCAGTTAATACCACACTATATACAGGGTCAGTTAATACCATACTATTTCCAGGGTCATATAATTACATACTATATACAGGGTCAGTTAATACCATACTATATACAGGGTCAGTTAATACCATACTATATACAGGGTCAGTTAATACCATACTATATACAGGGTCAGTTAATACCATACTATATACAGGGTCAGTTAATACCATACTATATACAGGGTCAGTTAATACCATACTATATACAGGGTCAGTTAATACCATACTATATACAGGGTCAGTTAATACCATACTATATACAGGGTCAGCTAATACCATACTATATACAGGGTCAGCTAATACCATACTATATACAGGGTCAGTTAATACCATACTATATACAGGGTCAGTTAATACCATACTATATACAGGGTCAGTTAGTACCATACTATATACAGGGTCAGTTAATACCATACTATATACAGGGTCAGTTAATACCATACTATATACAGGGTCAGTTAGTACCATACTATATACATTGTCAGTTAATACCATACTATATACAGGGTCAGTTAATACCATACTATATACAGGGTCAGTTATTACCATAATATATACAGGGTCAGTTAATACCATACTATATACAGGGTCATTTAATACAAAATACAGGGTCAGTTAATACCATACTATATACAGGGTCAGTTAATACGATACTATATACAGGGTCAGTTAATACCATACTATATACAGGGTCAGTTCCACTACCATATTAACAATGTGACAGGGATACTGGAGTGATGGAGGTAGATATATATAGGAGACAGGGATACTGGAGTGATGGAGGTAGATATGTATAGGGGGAAGGGGACAGGGATACTGGAGTGATGGAGGTAGATATGTATAGGTGACAGGGATACTTTAGTGATGGAGGTTGATATGTATAGGTGACAGGGATACTGGAGTGATGGAGGTAGATATGTATAGGAGACAGGGATACTGGAGTGATGGAGGTAGATATGTATAGGAGACAGGGATACTGGAGTGATGGAGGTAGATATGTATAGGTGACAGGGATACTGGAGTGATGGAGGTAGATATGTATAGGTGACAGGGTTACTGGAGTGATGGAGTTAGATATGTATAGGGGGAAGGAGACAGGGATACTGGACTGATGGAGGTAGATATGTATAGGAGACAGGGATACTGGAGTGATGGAGGTAGATATGTATATGGGTAAGGGGACAGGGATACTGGAGTGATG
>NC_088231.1:24656582-24714082 GCF_036934945.1 Oncorhynchus masou masou
GGGAGAGGAGGTTCTGTAGTGAGGGAGAGGAGGTTCTGTAGTGAGGGAGAGGAGGTTCCAGAGTGAGGGAGAGGAGGTTCTGTAATGTGGGAGAGGAGGTTCCAGAGTGAGGGAGAGGAGGTTCCGTAATGAGGGAGAGGAGGTTCCAGAGTGAGGGAGAGGAGGTTCAGTAGTGAGGGAGAGGAGGTTCTGTAGTGAGGGAGAGGAGGTTCCAGAGTGAGGGAGAGGAGGTTCTGTAATGAGGGAGAGGAGGTTCAGTAGTGAGGGAGAGGAGGTTCAGTAGTGAGGGAGAGGAGGTTCTGTAGTGAGGGAGAGGAGGTTCTGTAATGAGGGAGAGGAGGTTCCAGAGTGAGGGAGAGAGGGTTCAGTAGTGAGGGAGAGGTGGTTCAGTAGTGAGGGAGAGGAGGTTCAGTAGTGAGGGAGAGGAGGTTCAGTAGTGAGGGAGAGGAGGTTCAGTAGTGAGGGAGAGGAGGTTCTGTAATGAGGGAGAGGAGGTTCCAGAGTGAGGGAGAGATGGTTCAGTAGTGAGGGAGAGGAGGTTCCAGAGTGAGGGAGAGGAGGTTCAGTAGTGAGGGAGAGAGGGTTCAGTAGTGAGGGAGAGGAGGTTCCAGAGTGAGGGAGAGGAGGTTCAGTAGTGAGGAGAGAGGGTTCAGTAGTGAGGGAGAGAGGGTTCAGTAGTGAGGGAGAGAGGGTTCAGTAGTGAGGGAGAGGAGGTTCCAGAGTGAGGGAGAGGAGGTTCAGTAGTGAGGGAGAGGAGGTTCTGTAGTGAGGGAGAGGAGGTTCTGTAGTGAGGGAGAGGAGGTTCCAGAGTGAGGGAGAGGAGGTTCTGTAATGTGGGAGAGGAGGTTCCAGAGTGAGGGAGAGGAGGTTCCGCAATGAGGGAGAGGAGGTTCCAGAGTGAGGGAGAGGAGGTTCAGTAGTGAGGGAGAGGAGGTTCTGTAGTGAGGGAGAGGAGGTTCCAGAGTGAGGGAGAGGAGGTTCTGTAGTGAGGGAGAGGAGGTTCCAGAGTGAGGGAGAGGAGGTTCAGTAGTGAGGGAGAGGAGGTTCTGTAATGAGGGAGAGGAGGTTCAGTAGTGAGGGAGAGGTGGTTCCGTAGTGAGGAGAAGTGGTTCTGTAGTGAGGGAGAGGAGGTACAGTAGTGAGGGAGAGGAGGTTCAGTAGTGAGGAGAGGTGGTTCTGTAGTGAGGGAGAGGAGATTCCAGAGTGAGGGAGAGGAGGTTCAGTAGTGAGGGAGAGGTGGTTCTGTAGTGAGGGAGAGGAGGTTCAGTAGTGAGGGAGAGGTGGTTCCGTAGTGAGGAGAAGTGGTTCTGTAGTGAGGGAGAGGAGGTTCTCTAGTGAGGGAGAGGATGTTCCAGAGTGAAGGAGAGAAGGTTCTGTAGTGAGGGAGAGGAGGTGCCAGAGTGAGGGAGAGGTGGTTCCGTAGTGAGGAGAAGTGGTTCTGTAGTGAGGGAGAGGAGGTTCAGTAGTGAGGAGAGGTGGTTCTGTAGTGAGGGAGAGGAGGTGCCAGAGTGAGGGAGAGGAGTTTCAGTAGTGAGGGAGAGGTGCTTCTGTAGTGAGGGAGAGGAGGTTCAGTAGTGAGGGAGAGGTGGTTCCGTAGTGAGGAGAGGAGGTTCCGTAGTGAGGAGAGGAGGTTCCGTAGTGAGGAGAGGAGGTTCTGTAGTGAGGGAGAGGAGATTCCAGAGTGAGGGAGAGGAGGTTCAGTTGTGAGGGAGAGGTGGTTCTGTAGTGAGGGAGAGGAGGTTCAGTAGTGAGGGAGAGGTGGTTCCGTAGTGAAGAGAGGAGGTTCTGTAGTGAGGGAGAGGTGGTTCCGTAGTGAGGAGAGGAGGTTCCGTAGTGAGGAGAGGAGGTTCCGTAGTGAGGAGAGGAGGTTCTGTAGTGAGGGAGAGGAGATTCCAGAGTGAGGGAGAGGAGGTTCTGTAGTGAGGGAGAGGTGGTTCTGTAGTGAGGGAGAGGAGGTTCAGTAGTGAGGGAGAGGTGGTTCCGTAGTGAGGAGAAGTGGTTCTGTAGTGAGGGAGAGGAGGTTCTGTAGTGAGGGAGAGGATGTTCCAGAGTGAAGGAGAGGAGGTTCTGTAGTGAGGGAGAGGAGGTGCCAGAGTGAGGGAGAGGAGGTTCTGTAGTGAGGGAGAGGAGGTTCCAGAGTGAAGGAGAGGAGGTTCCAGAGTGAGGGAGAGGAGTTTCTTTAGTGAGGGAGAGGAGGTTCCAGAGTGAAGGAGAGGAGGTTCTGTAGTGAGGGAGAGGAGGTTCCAGAGTGAAGGAGAGGAGGTTCCAGAGTGAAGGAGAGGAGGTTCTGTAGTGAGGGAGAGGAGGTTCCAGAGTGAAGGAGAGGAGGTTCTGTAGTGAGGGAGAGGAGGTTCCAGAGTGAAGGAGAGGAGGTTCTGTGAGTGAGGGAGAGGAGGTTCCAGAGTGAAGGAGAGGAGTTTCCAGAGTGAGGGAGAGGAGGTTCAGTAGTGAGAGTGAAGAGGAGATTCCATTGTGAGGGAGAGGAGGTTCCATAGTGAGGGAGAGGAGGTTCAATGGTGAGGGAGAGGAGTTTCCATAGTTAGGGAGAGGAGTTTCCAGAGTGAGGGAGAGGAGGTTCAATAGTGAGGGAGAGGAGTTTCCATAGTGAGGGAGAGGAGTTTCCAGAGTGAGGGAGAGGAGGTTCTGTAGTGAGGGAGAGGAGTTTCCAGAGTGAGGGAGAGGAGGTTCCAGAGTGAGGGAGAGGAGGTTCTAGAGTGAGGGAGAGGAGGTTCCAGAGTTAGTAGTACGGAGAGGAGGTTCCAGTCTTGAGGGAGAGGAGGTTCCAAGTGAGGGAGAGGAGTTCTAAGGAGAGGAGGTTCTGTAGTGAGGGAGAGGAGGTTCCAGAGTGAAGGAGAGGGGGTTCTGTAGTGAGGGAGAGGAGGTTCAATAGTGAGGGAGAGGAGTTTCCAGAGTGAGGGAGAGGTGGTTCAATAGTGAGGGAGAGAGAGTTTCCAGAGTGAGGGAAGACCTGTTCTGTAGTGAGGGAGAGAGTTTCAGAGTACAGAGGAGGTTCTGTAGTGAGGGAGAGGAGTTCTGTCCATGAGGGAGAGGAGGTTCCAGAGTGAGGGAGAGGAGGTTCTGTAGTGAGGTGAGACCTGTTCTGTCCAGAGTACCAGACAGGTTCTGTAGTGAGGGAGAGGAGGTTCTGTAGTGAGGGAGAGGAGTTTCTGTAGAGTGAGGGAGAGGAGGAGGTTCAATAAAGAGGTGAGTTTCCAAGAGGGAGAGGAGTTCCAGAGTGAGGGAGAGGAGGTTCACTAGTGAGGGAGAGGGGTTTCCAGAGTGAGGGAGAGGAGGTTCTGTAGTGAGGGAGAGGAGGTTCTGTCCGTCATAGTGAGGGAGAGGAGGTTCCAGAGTGAAGGAAGTTTCTGTCCGTTACCATGACACTGACAGAGGAGGTTCCCAGTTGTGAGGGAAGGAGGTTCCAAGTGAGGGAGAGGAGGTTCCATGACAGGGTAGAGGAGGTTCTAGTGAGGGAAGACCTGTTCTGTCCGTTACCATGACACTGTGAGGGAGAGGAGTTTCCAGAGTGAAACCAGGTCTGTTCAGTGAGGGAGAGGAACCAAGACCTGGGAGAGTCCGTTATTACCATGACACTGACAGAGAGCTTCTAAACCAGTCTGATAACCCAAGACCTGTTCTGTCCGTTACCATGACACTGTACAGAGAGCTTCTAAACCAAGTCCTGTTCTGTCAACTTACCATGACACTGGAAACACACACTTCATAAAACCCCTGTTCTGTCCGACCATGACACTGTACAGAGAGCTTCTAAACCAGTCTGTGATAACTAACCAAGACCTGTTCTGTCCGTTACCATGACACTGTACAGAGAGCTTCTAAACCAGTCTGTGAGACCTGTTCTGTCCGTTACCATGACACTGTACAGAGAAACTTCTGTGAAACTAACCAAGACCTGTTCTGTCTGTTACCATGACACTGTACAGAGAGCTTCTAAACCAAGACCTGTTCTGTCCGTTACCATGACACTGTACAGAGAGCTTCTAAACCAGTCTGTGATAACTAGCCAAGACCTGTTCTGTCCGTTACCATGACACTGTACAGAGAGCTTCTAAACCAGTCTGTGATAACTAACCAAGACCTGTTCTGTCCGTTACCATGACACTGTACAGAGAGCTTCTAAACCAGTCTGTGATAACTAACCAAGACCTGTTCTGTCCGTTACCATGACATGTTAGCTTTAAACCAAGTACCTGTTCTGTCCGTTACCATGACACTGTACAGAGAGCTTCTAAACCAGTCTGTGATAACTAACTAACCGTTACATGACACTGTACAGAGAGCCTGTTCTGTGATAACTAACCAAGACCTGTTCTGTCCGTTACCATGACACTGTACAGAGAGCTTCTAAACCAGTCTGTGATAACTAACCAAGACCTGTTCTGTCCGTTAATCCACTGTACTAGAGCTTCTAAACTCCAATCAGTCTGAGCTTCTAAACTAACCAAGACCTGTTCTGTCCGTTACCATGACACTGTACAGAGAGCTTCTAAACCAGTCTAGGTGATAACTAACCAAGACCTGTTCTGTCCGTTACCATGACACTGTACAGAGAGCTTCTAAACCAGTCTGTGATAACTAACCAAGACCTGTTCTGTCCGTTACCATGACACTGTACAGAGAGCTTCTAAACCAGTCTGTGATAACTAACCAAGACCTGTTCTGTCCGTTACCATGACACTGTACAGAGAGCTTCTAAACCAGTCTGTGATAACTAACCAAGACCTGTTCTGTCCGTTACCATGACACTGTACAGAGAGCTTCTAAATCCAGTCTGTGATAACTAACCAAGACCTGGTCTGTCCGTTACCATGACACTGTACAGAGAGCTTCTAAACCAGTCTGTATAATCTCTCCAATCCTGTACTGTCTTGTCCGTTACCATATAATCTTCTAAACCAGTCTGTGATATCCAGAACTGACCTGTTCTGTCCAATCCAGACACTGTACAGAGATAATCTCTTCTAAACCAGTCTGTGATAATCTCCAAGACCTGTTCTGTCCTCTTACCATGACACTGTACAATCTTCCAAACCAGTCTGTGATAACTAACCAAGACCTGTTCTGTCCGTTACCATGACACTGTACAGAGAGCTTCTAAACCAGTCTGTGATAACTAACCAAGACCTGTTCTGTCCAATACCATGACACTGTACAGAGAGCTTCTAAACCAGTCTGTGATAATAACCAAGACCTGTTCTGTCCGTTACCATGACACTGTACAGAGAGCTTCTAAACCAGTCTGTGATAATGAGCCAAGACCTGTTCTGTCCGTTACCATGACACTGTACAGAGAGCTTCTAAACCAGTCTGTGATAACTAACCAAGACCTGTTCTGTCCAATACCATGACACTGGTATGACACTCCAAACCAGTCTGTGATAATCTTCCAACCAAGACCTGTTCTGTCCATTACTGTGATAATCTGTGATAACTAACCAAGACCTGTTCTGTTCGTTACCATGACACTGTACAGAGAGCTTCTAAACCAGTCTGTGATAACTAACCAAGACCTGTTCTGTCCGTTACCATGACACTGTACTGATGGGTTTAGAAACTCTCTGTAATAGCCAGTACTAGGTTTCTCTCCCCATTGGAAACTAAAGGGGATCTGTTGGGGTTGTAGTCAGCACGTTCTGGTTCCGGCCTAGGTGAGATTCTCCTGCCATCTGTGAGAATACATAGGCGACTAGGGCTAGTTTCTCGTTAGTTATTTAGTTTAGTCCAGTACTAGGTATAATCTATTCCATCCAGAACTAGGTCTAATCTCTTCAGTTCAGAACTCGGCCTGATCTCTAAAATCCAGAACTAGGCCTAATCTATTCAATCCAGTACTAGGTATAATCTCTTCAATCCAGTACAAGGTATAATCTCTTCAATCCAGTACTAGGTATAATCTCTCCAATCCAGGACTAGGTATAATCTCTCCAATCCAGTACTAGGTATAATCTCTCCAATCCAGAACTAGGTCGAATCTCTTCAATCCAGTACTAGGTATAATCACTCCAATCCAGTACTAGGTATAATCTCTTCAATCCAGTACTAGGTATAATCTCTCCAATCCAGGACTAGGTATAATCTCTCCAATCCAGTACTAGGTATAATCTCTTCAATCCAGAACTAGGTCTAATCTCTTCAGTTCAGAACTCGGCCTGATCTCTAAAATCCAGAACTAGGCCTAATCTATTCAATCCAGTACTAGGTATAATCTCTTCAATCCAGTACAATGTATAATCTCTTCAATCCAGTACTAGGTATAATCTCTCCAATCCAGGACTAGGTATAATCTCTCCAATCCAGTACTAGGTATAATCTCTCCAATCCAGAACTAGGTCGAATCTCTTCAATCCAGTACTAGGTATAATCACTCCAATCCAGTACTAGGTATAATCTCTCCAATCCAGTACTAGGTATAATCTCTCCAATCCAGTACTAGGTATAATCACTCCAATCCAGAACTCGGCCTGATCTCTCCAATCCAGAACTAGGTCTAATCTCTTCAATCCAGCACTAGGTATAATCTCTTCAATCCAGTACTAGGTATAATCACTCCAATCCAGAACTAGGTATAATCACTCCAATCCAGGACTAGGTATAATCTCTTCAATCCAGTACTAGGTATAATCTCTCCAATCCAGTACTAGGTATAATCACTCCAATCCAGGACTAGGTATAATCTCTTCAGGACTAGATTTAATCTTTTTGATTTATTCATGGTATTTCAGACTGTGTGTGTTGTGTTAGACTGTTTGCTGTAGACAGACAGCAGCACTGATTGTATTATTCTCAACCCCCGGGTCCACAGTAAATAAACACTGGCAGTTAGGATCACAAACACCCAGTTATCCCCTAGCTGTGTGTGTGTGTGTGTGTGTGTGTGTGCGTGTGTGTGTGTGTGTGTGTGTGTGTGTGTGTGTGTGTGTGTGTGTGTGTGTGTGTGTGTGTGTGTGTGTGTGTGTGTGTGTGTGTGTGTGTGTGTGTGTGTGTGTGTGTGTGTGTGTGTGTGTGTGTGTGTGTGTGTGTGTATTAAATACCTATTCAGCATTTTGCTCTTTTCCACTCCTCTTTTCCTCACTGCCTCCTCCGCTCTCTCGTTCTGTCCGTTTTGGGGTGTTATTAGACAGGACAACTCATGCCGCCGGCCGTTCTTCTCTCGGCACTATGAACGTAACAGCATGTGGGTTTTAGAGAGAGAGAGAGAGAGATGGTGTGTGTTCTTGTGTTTTTTTTTACAAATGTCAGTCCTGATCCACTACACTTTACTCCATCCCTCCATCCAACCTTCTCCCTATCTGCCCCCACATCTCCCCTCCTTCCCTCCCTCCCTCCCCCTCCCTCCCTCCCTCCCTCCCTCCCTCCCTCCCTCCCTCCCTCCCTCCCTCCCTCCCCTCCCTCCCTCCCTCCCTCCCTCCCTCCCTCCCTCCCTCCCTCCCTCCCTCCCTCCCTCCCATCCCTCTCCCCTCTCCCATCCCTCCCTCCGCTAATCCCCTCCTCTCCCTCCCTCCCTCCCTCTCCCTCCCCCTCCCTCTCCCTCTCCCTCCCTCCCTCCCCTAATTCCCTCCCCTCCCCTCCCTCTCCCTTTTCTCCCCTCCCATAATTCCCTCCCTCCCTCCATCCCCCAGCCAGGCTTTTATAGTCTTCCCTAAAGTGACAGGAGAGACACTGCACTCTGACCTCTCTTAAACCTTCCCTCTTCCCTCATCCCTCTTCCCTCATCCCTCATCCCTCATCCCTCCATGTTCCCCCTCTTTCTCATGACAGACACACACACCTATATTCTACACACAAACACACAAACACACACACAGACACACACACACACACACACACACACACACACACACACACACACACACACACACACACACACACACACACACACACACACACACACACACACACACACACACACAGAGCCACATACAGACACACAGGCTGGTGTGTAGAGCCTGGAGACGACATCTATTAAAGGATCATCTAGATCATTTTAAAACGGCAGAAACGCAGAGACAGCAGAAAAATACACCTGCATGTCTGCATCCCTCAGCCTGTCTAGAGAGAGGGCTGCACACACACACACACACACACACACACACACACACACACACACACACACACACACACACACACACACACACACACACACACACACACACACACACACACACACACACACACACACACACAACACAAACAGGACAGGGTCACACAAAGGTCTACACACACACAAACACACACACATGCCACATCACATGGGAGCAGGACACACACACTCCTCAAACAGAACCTGCTTGTGTAATTCAACCAATAAGTCTCTCACGCTGGGACGTGTCTGTGTGTCTGTGTGTCTGTGTGTCTGTGTAAGATCTCTGCTGCTACTACCATAGAACATATCTCTCTCTTTTCCCTCTCTCTCTCCCCCTCTCTCTCTCTCTCTCTCTCTCTCTCTATCTGTCTCCCTCTCTCTCTCTCTCTCTCTCTCTCCCCTCTCTCTCCTCTCTCTCTCTCTCTCTCTCCCTCTCTCTCTCCCTCTCTCTCTCTCTCTCTCTCTCTCTCTCTCTCCCTCTCCCCCTCTTTTCCCTCTCTATCTTCTCAATTGTATCTAATCTCTCTCTCTCTCTCTCCCCCTCTCTCTCTCTCTCTCTCTCTCTCTCTCTCTCTCTCTCCCTCTCTCTCTCTCTCTCTCTCTCCCTCTCCCCCTCTTTTCCCTCTCTATCTTCTCAATTGTATCTAATGTCTCTCTCTCTCTCTCTCTCTCTCTCTCCCCCTCTTTTCCCTCTCTATCTTCTCAATTGTATCTAATGTCTCTCTCTCTCTCTCTCTCTCTCTCCCTCTTTATCTTCTCAATTGTATCTAATGTCTCTCTCTCCATCCCTCTCTCTCCCTCTCTCTGTCTCGTTTCTCTCTGTTCTCTTTCTTACTCTCACTCTCTCTTCTCTCTCTCGCGTCTCTCTGTTCTCTCTCGCGTCTCTGTTCTCTCTATCTTCTCTCTGTCTCTCTCTTATCTCTCTCTCTTTCTACTCTCTCTGTTCTCTCTACCCCTCTCTCTGACGTCTTGCTGTGTGTGAGTTCAGTAGGTTAAACATCACTAGAAGCAGTCTGACCTATAGAGCAGAAGAAAGAACCAGTGATGTCGTTATTTCTCCAGGAGGTGCAGCATCTCTTCAACGGGATCCTAATAGATCTCCTAAACCCTGTCCTTATTCTCCAGGAGGTGCAGCATCTCTTCAACGGGATCCTAATAGATCTCCTAAACCCTGTCCTTATTCTCCTGGAGGTACAGCATCTCTTCAACGGGATCCTAATAGATCTCCTAACCCCTGTCCTTTTTCTCCTGGAGGTACAGCATCTCTTCAACGGGATCCTAATAGATCTCCTAAACCCTGTCCTTATTTCTCCTGGAGGTGCAGCATCTCTTCAACGGGATCCTAATAGATCTCCTAAACCCTGTCCTTATTCTCCAGGAGGTGCAGCATCTCTTCAATGGGATCCTAATAGATCTCCTAAACCCTGTCCTTATTCTCCAGGAGGTGCAGTGCAGCATCTATTCAACGGGATCCTAATAGATCTCCTAACCCCTGTCCTTATTCTCCAGGAGGTACAGCATCTCTTCTGCGGGATCCTAATAGATCTCCTAAACCCTGTCCTTATTTCTCCAGGAGGTGCAGTGCAGCATCTCTTCAACGGGATCCTAATAGATCTCCTAACCCCTGTCCTTATTCTCCAGGAGGTGCAGCATCTCTTCAACGGGATCCTAATAGATCTCCTAAACCCTGTCCTTATTCTCCAGGAGGTGCAGCATCTCTTCAACGGGATCCTAATAGATCTCCTAACCCCTGTCCTTATTCTCCAGGAGGTGCAGTGCAGCATCTCTTCAACGGGATCCTAATAGATCTCCTAAACCCTGTCCTTATTCTCCAGGAGGTGCAGCATCTCTTCAACGGGATCCTAATAGATCTCCTAACCCCTGTCCTTTTTTCTCCAGGAGGTACAGTGCAGCATCTCTTCAACGGGATCCTAATAGATCTCTAAACCCTGTCCTTATTCTCCAGGAGGTACAGTGCAGCATCTCTTCAACGGGATCCTAATAGATCTCCTAAACCCTGTCCTTATTTCTCCTGGAGGTACAGCATCTCTTCAACGGGATCCTAATAGATCTCCTAAACCCTGTCCTTATTCTCCTGGAGGTACAGCATCTCTTCAGGTCTGGGATCCTAATAGATCTCTAACCCCTGTCCTTATTTCTCCTGGAGGTCAGCATCTCTTCAACGGGATCCTAATAGATCTCCTAAACCCTGTCCTTATTCTCCAGGAGGTGCAGCATCTCTTCAATGGGATCCTAATAGATCTCCTAAACCCTGTCCTTATTCTCCAGGAGGTACAGCATCTCTTCAACGGGATCCTAATAGATCTCCTAAACCCTGTCCTTATTCTCCAGGAGGTGCAGCATCTCTTCAACGGGATCCTAATAGATCTCCTAAACCCTGTCCTTATTCTCCAGGAGGTGCAGTGCAGCATCTCTTCAACGGGATCCTAATAGATCTCCTAACCCCTGTCCTTATTCTCCAGGAGGTGCAGCATCTCTTCAACGGGATCCTAATAGATCTCCTAACCCCTGTCCTTATTCTCCAGGAGATCTCTTCAATCCTAATAGATCTCCTAACCCCTGTCCTTATTCTCCAGGAGGTGCAGCATCTCTTCAACGGGATCCTAATAGATCTCCTAACCCCTGTCCTTTTTCTCCAGGAGGTGCAGTGCAGCATCTCTTCAACGGGATCCTAATAGAACTCCTAAACCCTGTCCCTTTTCTCCAGGAGGTGCAGTGCAGCATCTCTTCAACGGGATCCTAATAGAACTCCTAAACCCTGTCCCTTTTCTCCAGGAGGTGCAGTGCAGCATCTCTTCAACGGGATCCTAATAGAACTCCTAAACCCTGTCCTTTTTCTCCAGGAGGTGCAGTGCAGCATCTCTTCAACGGGATCCTAATAGATCTCCTAACCCCTGTCCTTATTCTCCAGGAGGTGCAGTGCAGCATCTCTTCAACGGGATCCTAATAGAACTCCTAAACCCTGTCCTTTTTCTCCAGGAGGTGCAGTGCAGCATCTCTTCAACGGGATACTAATACAACTCCTAAACCTTCATGACAGTTATGCAATGATGTCATTTGTCATCTCTTTGATGATGAAATGCACCAACCTCCTATGGGGTTTCAGTAACCCAGTTCTGTTCCTTCCTCTTCTCTTCTAAGTGTGCACTCGTTCCCGCTAACTAAAGGATTTAAAAGCTTGTGATTGGTGCAAGTGGCTGGAGGGAGTTTCCACCACCTCATTCCTAAAACATGTCTGTTAGATTTTTAATCCATGACAGGAAGTGAACTAGTGCACACTTCAAGGAAGGGGACTTAAATGGAAATGACATCAGGGCTGTAGTCTAGACATCAGAGCTGTCGTCATGGCATCAGGGCTGTAGGCATGACATCAGGGCTGTAGTCATGACATCAGGGCTGTAGTCATGACATCAGGGCTGGAGTCATGACATCAGGGCTGGAGTCATGACATCAGGGCTATAGTCATGACATCAGGGCTGTAGTCATGACATCAGTTCTATCCATAGTATATCAGGGCTGTAGTCATGACATCAGGGCAGTAGTTATGACATCAGGTCATCTCATGACAACATGTCTGTAGTATGACATCAGGGCTGTGGTCATGACATCAGTATAGTAGTTATGACAGGTCTGTAACATGTCTCCTAGTATAGACATCAGGACTGTCATGACATCAGTCTGTAGTCATGACATCATTCTAGTCATACATCACTGTAGTCATGACATCAGGTCTATATCATGACATCAGGGCATAGTTATGACATCAGTTCTATACCATGACATCAGTTCTAGTCATGACAGGTCTGTAATCATGACATCAGGGATAGTATATGACATCAGGCAGTAGTTATGACATCAGTATAGACTACTGATGACATCTCATCCTAGTAGTACTGATGACATCAGTATAGACTACTGATGACAGGTGTGTCTGTAGTCATGACATGACAGGTCTGTATCTCATCCTAGTATAGACTACTGATGACAGGTCTGTATCTGTATCTCATCCTAGTATAGACTACTGATGACAGGTCTGTATCTCATCCTAGTATAGACTACTGATGACAGGTCTGTGTCTCATCCTAGTATAGACTACTGATGACAGGTCTGTGTCTCATCCTAGTATAGACTACTGATGACAGGTCTGTGTCTCATCCTAGTATAGACTACTGATGACAGGTCTGTATCTGTATCTCATCCTAGTATAGACTACTGATGACAGGTCTGTATCTCATCCTAGTATAGACTACTGATGACAGGTCTGTGTCTCATCCTAGTATAGACTACTGATGACAGGTCTGTGTCTCATCCTAGTATAGACTACTGATGACAGGTCTGTATCTCATCCTAGTATAGACTACTGATGACAGGTCTGTATCTCATCCTAGTATAGACTACTGATGACAGGTCTGTATCTCATCCTAGTATAGACTACTGATGACAGGTCTGTATCTCATCCTAGTATAGACTACTGTTGACAGGTCTGTGTCTCATCCTAGTATAGACTACTGATGACAGGTCTGTATCTCATCCTAGTATAGACTACTGATGACAGGTCTGTATCTCATCCTAGTATAGACTACTGATGACAGGTCTGTGTCTCATCCTAGTATAGACTACTGATGACAGGTCTGTATCTCATCCTAGTATAGACTACTGATGACAGGTCTGTAGGTCTGTATCTGTATCTCATCCTAGTATAGACTACTGATGACAGGTCTGTATCTCATCCTAGTATAGACTACTGATGACAGGTCTGTATCTCATCCTAGTATAGACTACTGATGACAGGTCTGTATCTCATCCTAGTATAGACTACTGATGACAGGTCTGTATCTGTATCTCATCCTAGTATAGACTACTGATGACAGGTCTGTATCTCATCCTAGTATAGACTACTGATGACAGGTCTGTATCTCATCCTAGTATAGACTACTGATGACAGGTCTGTATCTCATCCTAGTATAGACTACTGATGACAGGTCTGTATCTCATCCTAGTATAGACTACTGATGACAGGTCTGTATCTCATCCTAGTATAGACTACTGATGACAGGTCTGTATCTCATCCTAGTATAGACTACTGATGACAGGTCTGTATCTCATCCTAGTATAGACTACTGATGACAGGTCTGTATCTCATCCTAGTATAGACTACTGATGACAGGTCTGTGTCTCATCCTAGTATAGACTACTGATGACAGGTCTGTATCTCATCCTAGTATAGACTACTGATGACAGGTCTGTGTCTCATCCTAGTATAGACTACTGATGACAGGTCTGTATCTCATCCTAGTATAGACTACTGATGACAGGTCTGTATCTCTCATCCTAGTATAGACTACTGATGACAGGTCTGTATCTCATCCTAGTATAGACTACTGATGACAGGTCTGTGTCTCATCCTAGTATAGACTACTGATGACAGGTCTGTATCTCATCCTAGTATAGACTACTGATGACAGGTCTGTATCTCATCCTAGTATAGACTACTGATGACAGGTCTGTGTCTCATCCTAGTATAGACTACTGATGACAGGTCTGTGTCTGTATCTCATCCTAGTATAGACTACTGATGACAGGTCTGTGTCTCATCCTAGTATAGACTACTGATGACAGGTCTGTATCTCATCCTAGTATAGACTACTGATGACAGGTCTGTATCTCATCCTAGTATAGACTAGTATAGACTACTGATGACAGGTCTGTGTCTGTATCTCATCCTAGTATAGACTACTGATGACAGGTCTGTGTCTCATCCTAGTATAGACTACTGATGACAGGTCTGTGTCTGTATCTCATCCTAGTATAGACTACTGATGACAGGTCTGTATCTCATCCTAGTATAGACTACTGATGACAGGTCTGTATCTCATCCTAGTATAGACTACTGATGACAGGTCTGTATCTCATCCTAGTATAGACTACTGATGACAGGTCTGTCTGTCTCATCCTAGTATAGACTACTGATGACAGGTCTGTATCTCATCCTAGTATAGACTACTGATGACAGGTCTGTATCTCATCCTAGTATAGACTACTGATGACAGGTCTGTATCTCATCCTAGTATAGACTACTGATGACAGGTCTGTATCTCATCTCATCCTAGTATAGACTACTGATGACAGGTCTGTGTCTCATCCTAGTATAGACTACTGATGACAGGTCTGTATCTCATCCTAGTATAGACTACTGATGACAGGTCTGTATCTCATCCTAGTATAGACTACTGATGACAGGTCTGTATCTCATCCTAGTATAGACTACTGATGACAGGTCTGTGTCTCATCCTAGTATAGACTACTGATGACAGGTCTGTATCTCATCCTAGACTATAGACTACTGATGACAGGTCTGTATCTCATCCTAGTATAGACTACTGATGACAGGTCTGTGTCTGTATCTCATCCTAGTATAGACTACTGATGACAGGTCTGTATCTCATCCTAGTATAGACTACTGATGACAGGTCTGTGTCTCATCCTAGTATAGACTACTGATGACAGGTCTGTATCTCATCCTAGTATAGACTACTGATGACAGGTCTGTATCTCTCATCCTAGTATAGACTACTGATGACAGGTCTGTATCTCATCCTAGTATAGACTACTGATGACAGGTCTGTATCTCATCCTAGTATAGACTACTGATCAGGTCTGTATCTCATCCTAGACTACTGATGACAGGTCTGTATCTCATCCTAGTATAGACTACTGATGACAGGTCTGTATCTCATCCTAGTATAGACTACTGATGACAGGTCTGTATCTGTCTCATCCTAGTATAGACTACTGATGACAGGTCTGTATCTCATCCTAGTATAGACTACTGATGACAGGTCTGTATCTCATCCTAGTATAGACTACTGATGACAGGTCTGTATCTCATCCTAGTATAGACTACTGATGACAGGTCTGTATCTCATCCTAGTATAGACTACTGTTGACAGGTCTGTATCTCATCCTAGTATAGACTACTGATGACAGGTCTGTATCTGTATCTCATCCTAGTATAGACTACTGATGACAGGTCTGTATCTCATCCTAGTATAGACTACTGATGACAGGTCTGTGTCTCATCCTAGTATAGACTACTGATGACAGGTCTGTATCTGTATCTCATCCTGTAGTATAGACTACTGATGACAGGTCTGTGTATCTCATCCTAGTATAGACTACTGATGACAGGTCTGTATCTCATCCTAGTATAGACTACTGATGACAGGTCTGTATCTCATCCTAGTATAGACTACTGATGACAGGTCTGTATCTCATCCTAGTATAGACTACTGATGACAGGTCTGTATCTCATCCTAGTATAGACTACTGATGACAGGTCTGTATAGACTCTCATCTGTGTCTCCTAGTATAGACTACTGATGACAGGTCTGTGTCTCATCCTAGTATAGACTACTGATGACAGGTCTGTATCTCATCCTAGTATAGACTACTGATGACAGGTCTGTGTCTCATCCTAGTATAGACTACTGATGACAGGTCTGTATCTCATCCTAGTATAGACTACTGATGACAGGTCTGTGTCTCATCCTAGTATAGACTACTGATGACAGGTCTGTATCTCATCCTAGTATAGACTACTGATGACAGGTCTGTATCTCATCCTAGTATAGACTACTGATGACAGGTCTGTGTCTCATCCTAGTATAGACTACTGATGACAGGTCTGTGTCTCATCCTAGTATAGACTACTGATGACAGGTCTGTGTCTCATCCTAGTATAGACTACTGATGACAGGTCTGTATCTCATCCTAGTATAGACTACTGATGACAGGTCTGTATCTCATCCTAGTATAGACTACTGATGACAGGTCTGTATCTCATCCTAGTATAGACTACTGATGACAGGTCTGTATCTCATCCTAGTATAGACTACTGATGACAGGTCTGTATCTCATCCTAGTATAGACTACTGATGACAGGTCTGTGTCTCATCCTAGTATAGACTACTGATGACAGGTCTGTGTCTCATCCTAGTATAGACTACTGATGACAGGTCTGTATCTCATCCTAGTATAGACTACTGATGACAGGTCTGTGTCTCATCCTAGTATAGACTACTGATGACAGGTCTGTGTCTCATCCTAGTATAGACTACTGATGACAGGTCTGTATCTCATCCTAGTATAGACTACTGATGACAGGTCTGTATCTCATCCTAGTATAGACTACTGATGACAGGTCTGTGTCTCATCCTAGTATAGACTACTGATGACAGGTCTGTATCTCATCCTAGTATAGACTACTGATGACAGGTCTGTATCTCATCCTAGTATAGACTACTGATGACAGGTCTGTATCTCATCCTAGTATAGACTACTGATGACAGGTCTGTGTCTCATCCTAGTATAGACTACTGATGACAGGTCTGTATCTCATCCTAGTATAGACTACTGATGACAGGTCTGTATCTCATCCTAGTATAGACTACTGATGACAGGTCTGTATCTCATCCTAGTATAGACTACTGATGACAGGTCTGTGTCTCATCCTAGTATAGACTACTGATGACAGGTCTGTATCTCATCCTAGTATAGACTACTGATGACAGGTCTGTATCTCATCCTAGTATAGACTACTGATGACAGGTCTGTATCTCATCCTAGTATAGACTACTGATGACAGGTCTGTATCTCATCCTAGTATAGACTACTGATGACAGGTCTGTGTCTGTATCTCATCCTAGTATAGACTACTGATGACAGGTCTGTATCTCATCCTAGTATAGACTACTGATGACAGGTCTGTATCTCATCCTAGTATAGACTACTGATGACAGGTCTGTATGTATCTCATCCTAGTATAGACTACTGATGACAGGTCTGTATCTCATCCTAGTATAGACTACTGATGACAGGTCTGTATCTCATCCTAGTATAGACTACTGATGACAGGTCTGTATCTCATCCTAGTATAGACTACTGATGACAGGTCTGTATCTCATCCTAGTATAGACTACTGATGACAGGTCTGTATCTCATCCTAGTATAGACTACTGATGACAGTGTCTGTATCTCATCCTAGTATAGACTACTGATGACAGGTCTGTATCTCATCCTAGTATAGACTACTGATGACAGGTCTGTATCTCATCCTAGTATAGACTACTGATGACAGGTCTGTGTCTACTGATGACAGGTCTGTATCTCATCCTAGTATAGACTACTGATGACAGGTCTGTATCTCATCCTAGTATAGACTACTGATGACAGGTCTGTATCTCATCCTAGTATAGACTACTGATGACAGGTCTGTATCTCATCCTAGTATAGACTACTGATGACAGGTCTGTATCTCATCCTAGTATAGACTACTGATGACAGGTCTGTATCTCATCCTAGTATAGACTACTGATGACAGGTCTGTGTCTCATCCTAGTATAGACTACTGACTACTGATGACAGGTCTGTGTCTCATCCTAGTATAGACTACTGATGACAGGTCTGTATCTCATCCTAGTATAGACTACTGATGACAGGTCTGTATCTCATCCTAGTATAGACTACTGATGACAGGTCTGTATCTCATCCTAGTATAGACTACTGATGACAGGTCTGTGACAGGTCTGTATCTCATCCTAGTATAGACTACTGATGACAGGTCTGTGTCTGTATCTCATCCTAGTATAGACTACTGATGACAGGTCTGTATCTCATCCTAGTATAGACTACTGATGACAGGTCTGTGTCTCATCCTAGTATAGACTACTGATGACAGGTCTGTGTCTCATCCTAGTATAGACTACTGATGACAGGTCTGTATCTCATCCTAGTATAGACTACTGATGACAGGTCTGTATCTCATCCTAGTATAGACTACTGATGACAGGTCTGTATCTCATCCTAGTATAGACTACTGATGACAGGTCTGTGTCTGTATCTCATCCTAGTATAGACTACTGATGACAGGTCTGTATCTGTATCTCATCCTAGTATAGACTACTGATGACAGGTCTGTATCTCATCCTAGTATAGACTACTGATGACAGGTCTGTATCTCATCCTAGTATAGACTACTGATGACAGGTCTGTATCTCTCTGATCCTAGTATAGACTACTGATGACAGGTCTGTGTCTCATCCTAGTATAGACTACTGATGACAGGTCTGTATCTCATCCTAGTATAGACTACTGATGACAGGTCTGTATCTCATCCTAGTATAGACTACTGATGACAGGTCTGTATCTCATCCTAGTATAGACTACTGATGACAGGTCTGTGTCTCATCCTAGTATAGACTACTGATGACAGGTCTGTATCTCATCCTAGTATAGACTACTGATGACAGGTCTGTATCTCATCCTAGTATAGACTACTGATGACAGGTCTGTATCTCATCCTAGTATAGACTACTGATGACAGGTCTGTGTCTCATCCTAGTATAGACTACTGATGACAGGTCTGTATCTCATCCTAGTATAGACTACTGATGACAGGTCTGTATCTCATCCTAGTATAGACTACTGATGACAGGTCTGTGTCTCATCCTAGTATAGACTACTGATGACAGGTCTGTGTCTCATCCTAGTATAGACTACTGATGACAGGTCTGTATCTCATCCTAGTATAGACTACTGATGACAGGTCTGTGTCTCATCCTAGTATAGACTACTGATGACAGGTCTGTATCTCATCCTAGTATAGACTACTGATGACAGGTCTGTATCTCATCCTAGTATCTCATCCTGTGTCTCATCCTAGTATAGACTACTGATGACAGGTCTGTGTCTCATCCTAGTATAGACTACTGATGACAGGTCTGTGTCTCATCCTAGTATAGACTACTGATGACAGGTCTGTATCTCATCCTAGTATAGACTACTGATGACAGGTCTGTATCTCATCCTAGTATAGACTACTGATGACAGGTCTGTGTCTCATCCTAGTATAGACTACTGATGACAGGTCTGTGTCTGTATCTCATCCTAGTATAGACTACTGATGACAGGTCTGTATCTCATCCTAGTATAGACTACTGATGACAGGTCTGTGTCTGTGTCTCATCCTAGTATAGACTACTGATGACAGGTCTGTATCTCATCCTAGTATAGACTACTGATGACAGGTCTGTATCTCATCCTAGTATAGACTACTGATGACAGGTCTGTATCTCATCCTAGTATAGACTACTGATGACAGGTCTGTATCTCATCCTAGTATAGACTACTGATGACAGGTCTGTGTCTCATCCTAGTATAGACTACTGATGACAGGTCTGTGTATCTCATCCTAGTATAGACTACTGATGACAGGTCTGTATCTCATCCTAGTATAGACTACTGATGACAGGTCTGTGTATCTCATCCTAGTATAGACTACTGATGACAGGTCTGTGTCTCATCCTAGTATAGACTACTGATGACAGGTCTGTATCTCATCCTAGTATAGACTACTGATGACAGGTCTGTGTCTCATCCTAGTATAGACTACTGATGACAGGTCTGTGTCTCATCCTAGTATAGACTACTGATGACAGGTCTGTATATAGACTACTGATCCAGGTCTGTGTCTGTGTCTCATCCTAGTATAGACTACTGATGACAGGTCTGTGTCTCTACTGATGACATCCTAGTATAGACTACTGATGACAGGTCTGTATCTCATCCTAGTATAGACTACTGATGACAGGTCTGTATCTCATCCTAGTATAGACTACTGATGACAGGTCTGTATCTCATCCTAGTATAGACTACTGATGACAGGTCTGTATCTCATCCTAGTATAGACTACTGATGACAGGTCTGTGTCTGTATCTCATCCTAGTATAGACTACTGATGACAGGTCTGTATCTCATCCTAGTATAGACTACTGATGACAGGTCTGTATCTCATCCTAGTATAGACTACTGATGACAGGTCTGTATCTCATCCTAGTATAGACTACTGATGACAGGTCTGTATCTCATCCTAGTATAGACTACTGATGACAGGTCTGTATCTCATCCTAGTATAGACTACTGATGACAGGTCTGTATCTCATCCTAGTATAGACTACTGATGACAGGTCTGTGTCTCATCCTAGTATAGACTACTGATGACAGGTCTGTATCTCATCCTAGTATAGACTACTGATGACAGGTCTGTATCTGTATCTCATCCTAGTATAGACTACTGATGACAGGTCTGTCCTAGTATAGACTCTGATGACATCTCATCCTAGTATAGACTACTGATGACAGGTCTGTATCTCATCCTAGTATAGACTACTGATGACAGGTCTGTGTCTCATCCTAGTATAGACTACTGATGACAGGTCTGTATCTCATCCTAGTATAGACTACTGATGACAGGTCTGTATCTCATCCTAGTATAGACTACTGATGACAGGTCTGTATCTCATCCTAGTATAGACTACTGATGACAGGTCTGTATCTCATCCTAGTATAGACTACTGATGACAGGTCTGTATCTCATCCTAGTATAGACTACTGATGACAGGTCTGTATCTCATCCTAGTATAGACTACTGATGACAGGTCTGTATCTCATCCTAGTATAGACTACTGATGACAGGTCTGTATCTCATCCTAGTATAGACTACTGATGACAGGTCTGTATCTCATCCTAGTATAGACTACTGATGACAGGTCTGTATCTCATCCTAGTATAGACTACTGATGACAGGTCTGTATCTCTCATCCTAGTATAGACTACTGATGACAGGTCTGTATCTCATCCTAGTATAGACTACTGATGACAGGTCTGTATCTCATCCTAGTATAGACTACTGATGACAGGTCTGTATCTGTATCTCATCCTAGTATAGACTACTGATGACAGGTCTGTGTCTCATCCTAGTATAGACTACTGATGACAGGTCTGTATCTCATCCTAGTATAGACTACTGATGACAGGTCTGTATCTCATCCTAGTATAGACTACTGATGACAGGTCTGTATCTGTATCTCATCCTAGTATAGACTACTGATGACAGGTCTGTATCTGTATCTCATCCTAGTATAGACTACTGATGACAGGTCTGTATCTGTATCTCATCCTAGTATAGACTACTGATGACAGGTCTGTATCTCATCCTAGTATAGACTACTGATGACAGGTCTGTATCTCATCCTAGTATAGACTACTGATGACAGGTCTGTATCTCATCCTAGTATAGACTACTGATGACAGGTCTGTATCTCATCCTAGTATAGACTACTGATGACAGGTCTGTATCTCATCCTAGTATAGACTACTGATGACAGGTCTGTATCTCATCCTAGTATAGACTACTGATGACAGGTCTGTATCTCATCCTAGTATAGACTACTGATGACAGGTCTGTATCTCATCCTAGTATAGACTACTGATGACAGGTCTGTATCTCATCCTAGTATAGACTACTGATGACAGGTCTGTGTCTCATCCTAGTATAGACTACTGATGACAGGTCTGTATCTGTATCTCATCCTAGTATAGACTACTGATGACAGGTCTGTATCTCATCCTAGTATAGACTACTGATGACAGGTCTGTATCTCATCCTAGTATAGACTACTGATGACAGGTCTGTATCTCATCCTAGTATAGACTACTGATGACAGGTCTGTATCTCATCCTAGTATAGACTACTGATGACAGGTCTGTGTCTCATCCTAGTATAGACTACTGATGACAGGTCTGTATCTCATCCTAGTATAGACTACTGATGACAGGTCTGTATCCTACATCCTAGTATAGACTACTGATGACAGGTCTGTATCTCATCCTAGTATAGACTACTGATGACAGGTCTGTATCTCATCCTAGTATAGACTACTGATGACAGGTCTGTATCTCATCCTAGTATAGACTACTGATGACAGGTCTGTGTCTGTATCTCATCCTAGTATAGACTACTGATGACAGGTCTGTGTCTCATCCTAGTATAGACTACTGATGACAGGTCTGTATCTCATCCTAGTATAGACTACTGATGACAGGTCTGTATCTCATCCTAGTATAGACTACTGATGACAGGTCTGTATCTCATCCTAGTATAGACTACTGATGACAGGTCTGTATCTCATCCTAGTATAGACTACTGATGACAGGTCTGTGTCTCATCCTAGTATAGACTACTGATGACAGGTCTGTATCTCATCCTAGTATAGACTACTGATGACAGGTCTGTATCTCATCCTAGTATAGACTACTGATGACAGGTCTGTATCTCATCCTAGTATAGACTACTGATGACAGGTCTGTATCTCATCCTCATCCTATAGACTACTGATGACAGGTCTGTATCTGTATCTCATCCTAGTATAGACTACTGATGACAGGTCTGTGTCTCTCATCCTAGTATAGACTACTGATGACAGGTCTGTGTCTCATCCTAGTATAGACTACTGATGACAGGTCTGTATCTCATCCTAGTATAGACTACTGATGACAGGTCTGTATCTCATCCTGTATCTCATCCTAGTATAGACTACTGATGACAGGTCTGTATCTCATCCTAGTATAGACTACTGATGACAGGTCTGTATCTCATCCTAGTATAGACTACTGATCTCATCCTAGTATAGACTACTGATGACAGGTCTGTATCTCATCCTAGTATAGACTACTGATGACAGGTCTGTATCTGTCTCATCCTAGTATAGACTACTGATGACAGGTCTGTGACAGGTCTGTGTCTCATCCTAGTATAGACTACTGATGACAGGTCTGTATCTCATCCTAGTATAGACTACTGATGACAGGTCTGTGTCTCATCCTAGTATAGACTACTGATGACAGGTCTGTGTCTGTATAGACTACATCCTAGTATAGACTACTGATGACAGGTCTGTATCTCATCCTAGTATAGACTACTGATGACAGGTCTGTGTCTCATCCTAGTATAGACTACTGATGACAGGTCTGTATCTCATCCTAGTATAGACTACTGATGACAGGTCTGTGTCTCATCCTAGTATAGACTACTGATGACAGGTCTGTATCTCATCCTAGTATAGACTACTGATGACAGGTCTGTGTCTCATCCTAGTATAGACTACTGATGACAGGTCTGTATCTCTCATCCTAGTATAGACTACTGATGACAGGTCTGTATCTCATCCTAGTATAGACTACTGATGACAGGTCTGTGTCTCATCCTAGTATAGACTACTGATGACAGGTCTGTATCTCATCCTAGTATAGACTACTGATGACAGGTCTGTATCTCATCCTAGTATAGACTACTGATGACAGGTCTGTATCTCATCCTAGTATAGACTACTGATGACAGGTCTGTGTCTCATCCTAGTATAGACTACTGATGACAGGTCTGTATCTCATCCTAGTATAGACTACTGATGACAGGTCTGTATCTCATCCTAGTATAGACTACTGATGACAGGTCTGTATCTCATCCTAGTATAGACTACTGATGACAGGTCTGTGTCTCATCCTAGTATAGACTACTGATGACAGGTCTGTGTCTCATCCTAGTATAGACTACTGATGACAGGTCTGTATCTCTCATCCTAGTATAGACTACTGATGACAGGTCTGTGTCTCATCCTAGTATAGACTACTGATGACAGGTCTGTATCTCATCCTAGTATAGACTACTGATGACAGGTCTGTGTCTCATCCTAGTATAGACTACTGATGACAGGTCTGTATCTGTATCTCATCCTAGTATAGACTACTGATGACAGGTCTGTGTCTCATCCTAGTATAGACTACTGATGACAGGTCTGTATCTCATCCTAGTATAGACTACTGATGACAGGTCTGTGTCTCATCCTAGTATAGACTACTGATGACAGGTCTGTGTCTGTATCTCATCCTAGTATAGACTACTGATGACAGGTCTGTATCTCATCCTAGTATAGACTACTGATGACAGGTCTGTGTCTCATCCTAGTATAGACTACTGATGACAGGTCTGTGTCTCATCCTAGTATAGACTACTGATGACAGGTCTGTGTCTCATCCTAGTATAGACTACTGATGACAGGTCTGTGTCTGTATCATCCTAGTATAGACTACTGATGACAGGTCTGTATCTCATCCTAGTATAGACTACTGATGACAGGTCTGTATGATGACAGGTCTGTATCTCATCCTAGTATAGACTACTGATGACAGGTCTGTGTCTCATCCTAGTATAGACTACTGATGACAGGTCTGTATCTCATCCTAGTATAGACTACTGATGACAGGTCTGTATCTCATCCTAGTATAGACTACTGATGACAGGTCTGTATCTCATCCTAGTATAGACTACTGATGACAGGTCTGTGTCTGTGTCTCATCCTAGTATAGACTACTGATGACAGGTCTGTGTCTCATCCCTAGTATAGACTACTGATGACAGGTCTGTGTCTCATCCTAGTATAGACTACTGATGACAGGTCTGTATCTCATCCTAGTATAGACTACTGATGACAGGTCTGATGACAGGTCTGTGTCTCATCCTAGTATAGACTACTGATGACAGGTCTGTATCTCATCCTAGTATAGACTACTGATGACAGGTCTGTATCTCATCCTAGTATAGACTACTGATGACAGGTCTGTATCTCATCCTAGTATAGACTACTGATGACAGGTCTGTGTCTCATCCTAGTATAGACTACTGATGACAGGTCTGTATCTCATCCTAGTATAGACTACTGATGACAGGTCTGTGTCTCATCCTAGTATAGACTACTGATGACAGGTCTGTATCTCATCCTAGTATAGACTACTGATGACAGGTCTGTATCTCATCCTAGTATAGACTACTGATGACAGGTCTGTATCTCATCCTAGTATAGACTACTGATGACAGGTCTGTCCTAGTATAGACTATCTCATCCTAGTATAGACTACTGATGACAGGTCTGTATCTCATCCTAGTATAGACTACTGATGACAGGTCTGTATCTCATCCTAGTATAGACTACTGATGACAGGTCTGTATCTCATCCTAGTATAGACTACTGATGACAGGTCTGTATCTCATCCTAGTATAGACTACTGATGACAGGTCTGTATCTCATCCTAGTATAGACTACTGATGACAGGTCTGTATCTCATCCTAGTATAGACTACTGATGACAGGTCTGTATCTCATCCTAGTATAGACTACTGATGACAGGTCTGTGTCTCATCCTAGTATAGACTACTGATGACAGGTCTGTATCTCATCCTAGTATAGACTACTGATGACAGGTCTGTGTCTCATCCTAGTATAGACTACTGATGACAGGTCTGTATCTCATCCTAGTATAGACTACTGATGACAGGTCTGTATCTCATCCTAGTATAGACTACTGATGACAGGTCTGTATCTCATCCTAGTATAGACTACTGATGACAGGTCTGTATCTCATCCTAGTATAGACTACTGATGACAGGTCTGTATCTCTACTGATCCTAGTATCCTAGATAGACTACTGATGACAGGTCTGTGTATCTCATCCTAGTATAGACTACTGATGACAGGTCTGTATCTCATCCTAGTATAGACTACTGATGACAGGTCTGTATCTCATCCTAGTATAGACTACTGATGACAGGTCTGTATCTGTATCTCATCCTAGTATAGACTACTGATGACAGGTCTGTATCTCATCCTAGTATAGACTACTGATGACAGGTCTGTATCTCATCCTAGTATAGACTACTGATGACAGGTCTGTGTCTGTATCTCATCCTAGTATAGACTACTGATGACAGGTCTGTGTCTCATCCTAGTATAGACTACTGATGATCCTAGACTACTGTCAGGTCTGTATCTCATCCTAGTATAGACTACTGATGACAGGTCTGTATCTCATCCTAGTATAGACTACTGATGACAGGTCTGTATCTGTATCTCATCCTAGTATAGACTACTGATGACAGGTCTGTATCTGTATCTCATCCTAGTATAGACTACTGATGACAGGTCTGTATCTCATCCTAGTATAGACTACTGATGACAGGTCTGTATCTGTATCTCATCCTAGTATAGACTACTGATGACAGGTCTGTGTCTCATCCTAGTATAGACTACTGATGACAGGTCTGTATCTGTATCTCATCCTAGTATAGACTACTGATGACAGGTCTGTATCTCATCCTAGTATAGACTACTGATGACAGGTCTGTATCTCATCCTAGTATAGACTACTGATGACAGGTCTGTGTCTCATCCTAGTATAGACTACTGATGACAGGTCTGTGTCTCATCCTAGTATAGACTACTGATGACAGGTCTGTATCTGTCTCATCCTAGTATAGACTACTGATGACAGGTCTGTATCTCATCCTAGTATAGACTACTGATGACAGGTCTGTATCTCATCCTAGTATAGACTACTGATGACAGGTCTGTATCTCATCCTAGTATAGACTACTGATGACAGGTCTGTATCTCATCCTAGTATAGACTACTGATGACAGGTCTGTATCTCATCCTAGTATAGACTATCTGATGATAGGTACTGATGACAGGTCTGTATCTCATCCTAGTATAGACTACTGATGACAGGTCTGATGACAGGTCTGTATCTCATCCTAGTATAGACTACTGATGACAGGTCTGTATCTCATCCTAGTATAGACTACTGATGACAGGTCTGTATCTCATCCTAGTATAGACTACTGATGACAGGTCTGTATCTCATCCTAGTATAGACTACTGATGACAGGTCTGTATCTCATCCTAGTATAGACTACTGATGACAGGTCTGTATCTCATCCTAGTATAGACTACTGATGACAGGTCTGTATCTCATCCTAGTATAGACTACTGATGACAGGTCTGTGTCTGTATCTCATCCTAGTATAGACTACTGATGACAGGTCTGTGTCTCATCCTATATAGTATCTAGTATAGACTACTGTTGATCCTGTGACAGGTCTCATCCTAGTATAGACTACTGATGACAGGTCTGTGTATCTCATCCTAGTATAGACTACTGATGACAGGTCTGTATCTGTATCTCATCCTAGTATAGACTACTGATGACAGGTCTGTATCTGTATCTCATCCTAGTATAGACTACTGATGACAGGTCTGTATCTCATCCTAGTATAGACTACTGATGACAGGTCTGTATCTGTATCTCATCCTAGTATAGACTACTGATGACAGGTCTGTATCTCATCCTAGTATAGACTACTGATGACAGGTCTGTATCTCATCCTAGTATAGACTACTGATGACAGGTCTGTATCTCATCCTAGTATAGACTACTGATGACAGGTCTGTGTCTCATCCTAGTATAGACTACTGATGACAGGTCTGTATCTGTATCTCATCCTAGTATAGACTACTGATGACAGGTCTGTATCTGTATCTCATCCTAGTATAGACTACTGATGACAGGTCTGTATCTGTGTCTCATCCTAGTATAGACTACTGATGACAGGTCTGTGTCTCATCCTAGTATAGACTACTGATGACAGGTCTGTATCTCATCCTAGTATAGACTACTGATGACAGGTCTGTATCTCATCCTAGTATAGACTACTGTTGACAGGTCTGTATCTCATCCTAGTATAGACTACTGATGACAGGTCTGTATCTCATCCTAGTATAGACTACTGATGACAGGTCTGTGTCTCATCCTAGTATAGACTACTGATGACAGGTCTGTATCTCATCCTAGTATAGACTACTGATGACAGGTCTGTATCTCATCCTAGTATAGACTACTGATGACAGGTCTGTATCTCATCCTAGTATAGACTACTGATGACAGGTCTGTATCTCATCCTAGTATAGACTACTGATGACAGGTCTGTGTCTCATCCTAGTATAGACTACTGATGACAGGTCTGTGTCTCATCCTAGTATAGACTACTGATGACAGGTCTGTATCTCATCCTAGTATAGACTACTGATGACAGGTCTGTATCTCATCCTAGTATAGACTACTGATGACAGGTCTGTATCTCATCCTAGTATAGACTACTGATGACAGGTCTGTGTCTGTATCTCATCCTAGTATAGACTACTGATGACAGGTCTGTATCTCATCCTAGTATAGACTACTGATGACAGGTCTGTGTCTCATCCTAGTATAGACTACTGATGACAGGTCTGTATCTCATCCTAGTATAGACTACTGATGACAGGTCTGTATCTCATCCTAGTATAGACTACTGATGACAGGTCTGTATCTGTATCTCATCCTAGTATAGACTACTGATGACAGGTCTGTATCTGTATCTCATCCTAGTATAGACTACTGATGACAGGTCTGTATCTCATCCTAGTATAGACTACTGATGACAGGTCTGTGTCTGTATCTCATCCTAGTATAGACTACTGATGACAGGTCTGTGTCTGTATCTCATCCTAGTATAGACTACTGATGACAGGTCTGTATCTCATCCTAGTATAGACTACTGATGACAGGTCTGTGTCTGTATCTCATCCTAGTATAGACTACTGATGACAGGTCTGTATCTCATCCTAGTATAGACTACTGTTGACAGGTCTGTGTCTCATCCTATTATAGACTACTGATGACAGGTCTGTATCTCATCCTAGTATAGACTACTGATGACAGGTCTGTGTCTGTGTCTCATCCTAGTATAGACTACTGTTGACAGGTCTGTATCTCATCCTAGTATAGACTACTGATGACAGGTCTGTGTCTGTGTCTCATCCTAGTATAGACTACTGATGACAGGTCTGTGTCTCATCCTAGTATAGACTACTGTTGACAGGTCTGTATCTGTATCTCATCCTAGTATAGACTACTGTTGACAGGTCTGTATCTCATCCTAGTATAGACTACTGATGACAGGTCTGTATCTCATCCTAGTATAGACTACTGATGACAGGTCTGTGTCTGTGTCTCATCCTAGTATAGACTACTGTTGACAGGTCTGTATCTCATCCTAGTATAGACTACTGATGACAGGTCTGTATCTGTATCTCATCCTAGTATAGACTACTGATGACAGGTCTGTATCTATGTCTCATCCTAGTATAGACTACTGATGACAGGTCTGTATCTCATCCTAGTTTAGACTACTGATGACAGGTCTGTATCTCATCCTAGTATAGACTACTGATGACAGGTCTGTATCTCATCCTAGTATAGACTACTGATGACAGGTCTGTATCTCATCCTAGTATAGACTACTGATGACAGGTCTGTATCTCATCCTAGTATAGACTACTGATGACAGGTCTGTGTCTCATCCTATTATAGACTACTGATGACAGGTCTGTATCTCATCCTAGTATAGACTACTGATGACAGGTCTGTGTCTCATCCTAGTATAGACTACTGATGACAGGTCTGTGTCTCATCCTATTATAGACTACTGATGACAGGTCTGTGTCTCATCCTATTATAGACTACTGATGACAGGTCTGTATCTCATCCTAGTATAGACTACTGTTGACAGGTCTGTATCTCATCCTAGTATAGACTACTGATGACAGGTCTGTGTCTGTATCTCATCCTAGTATAGACTACTGATGACAGGTCTGTGTCTGTATCTCATCCTAGTATAGACTACCGATGACAGGAGGTCTGTATCTCATCCTAGTATAGACTACTGATGACAGGTCTGTATCTCATCCTAGTATAGACTACTGTTGACAGGTCTGTATCTCATCCTAGTATAGACTACTGATGACAGGTCTGTGTCTCATCCTAGTATAGACTACTGATGACAGGTCTGTATCTCATCCTAGTATAGACTACTGATGACAGGTCTGTATCTCATCCTAGTATAGACTACTGTTGACAGGTCTGTGTCTGTATCTCATCCTAGTATAGACTACTGATGACAGGTCTGTATCTCATCCTAGTATAGACTACTGTTGACAGGTCTGTATCTCATCCTAGTATAGACTACTGTTGACAGGTCTGTATCTCATCCTAGTATAGACTACTGATGACAGGTCTGTATCTCATCCTAGTATAGACTACTGTTGACAGGTCTGTATCTCATCCTAGTATAGACTACTGATGACAGGTCTGTATCTCATCCTAGTATAGACTACTGATGACAGGTCTGTGTCTCATCCTAGTATAGACTACTGATGACAGGTCTGTATCTCATCCTAGTATAGACTACTGATGACAGGTCTGTATCTGTATCTCATCCTAGTATAGACTACTGATGACAGGTCTGTGTCTCATCCTAGTATAGACTACTGATGACAGGTCTGT
This sequence comes from Oncorhynchus masou masou, assembly GCF_036934945.1. Taxonomy (NCBI): domain Eukaryota; kingdom Metazoa; phylum Chordata; class Actinopteri; order Salmoniformes; family Salmonidae; genus Oncorhynchus; species Oncorhynchus masou. Next base: position 24,686,814 of record NC_088231.1, read on the forward strand.
ATCTCATCCTATTATAGACTACTGATGACAGGTCTGTATCTGTATCTCATCCTAGTATAGACTACTGATGACAGGTCTGTATCTGTATCTCATCCTAGTATAGACTACTGATGACAGGTCTGTGTCTCATCCTAGTATAGACTACTGATGACAGGTCTGTATCTCATCCTAGTATAGACTACTGATGACAGGTCTGTGTCTGTATCTCATCCTAGTATAGACTACTGATGACAGGTCTGTATCTCATCCTAGTATAGACTACTGATGACAGGTCTGTATCTCATCCTAGTATAGACTACTGATGACAGGTCTGTGTCTCATCCTAGTATAGACTACTGATGACAGGTCTGTGTCTCATCCTAGTATAGACTACTGATGACAGGTCTGTGTCTCATCCTAGTATAGACTACTGATGACAGGTCTGTGTCTCATCCTAGTATAGACTACTGATGACAGGTCTGTGTCTCATCCTAGTATAGACTACTGATGACAGGTCTGTGTCTGTGTCTCATCCTAGTATAGACTACTGATGACAGGTCTGTATCTCATCCTAGTATAGACTACTGATGACAGGTCTGTGTCTCATCCTAGTATAGACTACTGATGACAGGTCTGTATCTCATCCTAGTATAGACTACTGATGACAGGTCTGTGTCTCATCCTAGTATAGACTACTGATGACAGGTCTGTGTCTCATCCTAGTATAGACTACTGATGACAGGTCTGTATCTCATCCTAGTTTAGACTACTGATGACAGGTCTGTATCTGTATCTCATCCTAGTATAGACTACTGATGACAGGTCTGTATCTCATCCTAGTATAGACTACTGATGACAGGTCTGTGTCTCATCCTAGTATAGACTACTGATGACAAACATCATCATCTATATTGTAAAAATACTTTTTACATTATCCTATAGCCGCTCTGGATTCAATTAGGTTCTACTATATGGGAATAATGTGCCGTTCTGGATTCAATTAGGTTCTACTATTTGGGAATAGTGTTCCATTCTGGATTCAATTAGGTGCTACTATTTGGGAATAGTGTGCCGTTCTGGATTCAATTAGGTTCTACTGTATGGGAATAGTGTGCCGTTCTGGATTCAATTAGGTTCTACTCTATGAGAATAGTGTGCCGTTCTGGATTCAATTAGGTTCTACTCTATGGGAATAATGTGCGGTTGTGGATTCAATTAGGTTCTACTATTTGGGGATAGTGTGCCGTTCTGGATTCAATTAGGGTCCACATTATGGGAATAGTGTGCCGTTCTGGATTCAATTAGGTTCTACTCTATGAGAATAGTGTGCCATTCTGGATTCAATTAGGTTCTACTCTATGGGAATAGTGTGCCGTTCTGGATTCAATTGGGTTGTACTCTATGAGAATAGTGTGCCGTTCTGGATTCAATTAGGTTCTACTCTATGGGAATAGTGTGCCGTTCTGGATTCAATTAGGTTCTACTCTATGGGAATAATGTGCCGTTCTGGATTCAATTATTGTTCTACTATTTGGGAATAGTGTGCCGGTCTGGATTCAATTAGGTTCTACTATTTGGGAATAGTGTGCCGTTCTGGATTCAATTAGGTTCTACTATTTGGGAATAGTGTGCCGTTCTGGATTCAATTAGGTTCTACTCTATGAGAATAGTGTGCCGTTCTGGATTCAATTAGGTTCTACTCTATGGGAATAATGTGCCGTTCTGGATTCAATTAGGTTCTACTCTATGAGAATAGTGTGCCGTTCTGGATTCAATTAGGTTCTACTCTATGGGAATAATGTGCCGTTCTGGATTCAATTAGGTTCTACTCTATGAGAATAGTGTGCCGTTATGGATTCAATTAGGTTCTACTGTTTGGGAATAGTGTGCCGTTCTGGATTCAATTAGGTTCTACTGTATGGGAATAGTGTGCCGTTCTGGATTCAATTAGGTTCTACTCTATGAGAATAGTGTGTCATTCTGGATTCAATTAGGTTCTACTCTATGGGAATAATGTGCCGTTCAGGATTCAATTAGGTTCTACTCTATGGGAATAATGTGCCGTTCTGGATTCAATTAGGTTCTACTATTTGGGAATAGTGTGCCGTTCTGGATTCAATTAGGGTCCACATTATGGGAATAGTGTGCCGTTCTGGATTCAATTAGGTTCTACTGTTTGAGAATAGTGTGCCGTTCTGGATTCAATTAGGTTCTACTCTATGGGAATAATGTGCCGTTCTGGATTCAATTAGGTTCTACTCTATGGGAATAATGTGCCGTTCTGGATTCAATTGGGTTCTACTCTATGAGAATAGTGTGCCGTTCTGGATTCAATTAGGTTCTACTCTATGGGAATAGTGTGCCGTTCTGGATTCAATTAGGTTCTACTCTATGGGAATAATGTGCCGTTCTGGATTCAATTAGGTTCTACTATTTGGGAATAGTGTGCCGGTCTGGATTCAATTAGGTTCTACTATTTGGGAATAGTGTGCCGTTCTGGATTCAATTAGGTTCTACTATTTGGGAATAGTGTGCCGTTCTGGATTCAATTAGGTTCTACTGTATGGGAATAGTGTGCCGTTCTGGATTCAATTAGGTTCTACTCTATGAGAATAGTGTGCCGTTCTGGATTCAATTAGGTTCTACTCTATGGGAATAATGTGCGGTTGTGGATTCAATCAGGTTCTACTATTTGGGAATAGTGTGCCGTTCTGGATTCAATTAGGGTCCACATTATGGGAATAGTGTGCCGTTCTGGATTCAGTTAGGTTCTACTCTATGAGAATAGTGTGCCATTCTGGATTCAATTAGGTTCTACTCTATGGGAATAGTGTGCCGTTCTGGATTCAATTAGGTTCTACTGTATGGGAATAGTGTGCCGTTCTGGATTCAATTAGGTTCTACTCTATGAGAATAGTGTGCCGTTCTGGATTCAATTAGGTTCTACTCTATGAGAATAGTGTGTCATTCTGGATTCAATTAGGTTCTACTCTATGGGAATAATGTGCCGTTCTGGATTCAATTAGGTTCTACTCTATGGGAATAATGTGCCGTTCTGGATTCAATTAGGTTCTACTCTATGAGAATAGTGTGCCGTTCTGGATTCAATTAGATTCTACTCTATGGGAATAATGTGCCGTTCTGGATTCAATTAGGTTCAACTCTATGAGAATAGTGTGCCGTTATGGATTCAATTAGGTTCTACTGTTTGGGAATAGTGTGCCGTTCTGGATTCAATTAGGTTCTACTGTATGGGAATAGTGTGCCGTTCTGGATTCAATTAGGTTCTACTGTTTGAGAATAGTGTGCCGTTCTGGATTCAATTAGGTTCTACTCTATGGGAATAATGTGCCGTTCTGGATTCAATTAGGTTCTACTCTATGGGAATAATGTGCCGTTCTGGATTCAATTAGGTTCTACTCTATGAGAATAGTGTGCCGTTCTGGATTCAATTAGGTTCTACTCTATGGGAATAGTGTGCCGTTCTGGATTCAATTAGGTTCTATGGGAATAATGTGCCGTTCTGGATTCAATTAGGTTCTACTATTTGGGAATAGTGTGCCGTTCTGGATTCAATTAGGTTATACTATTTGGGAATAGTGTGCCGTTCTGGATTCAATTAGGTTCTACTGTATGAGAATAGTGTGCCGTTCTGGATTCAATTAGGTTCTACTATTTGGGAATAGTGTGCCGTTCTGGATTCAATTAGGTTCTACTATATGGGAATAGTGTGCCGTTCTGGATTCAATTAGGTTCTACTGTATGGGAATAGTGTGCCGTTCTGGATTCAATTAGGTTCTACTATTTGGGAATAGTGTGCCGTTCTGGATTCAATTAGGTTCTACTGTATGGGAATAGTGTGCCGTTCTGGATTCAATTAGGTTCTACTGTATGGGAATAGTGTGCCGTTCTGGATTCAATTAGGTTCTACTGTATGGGAATAGTGTGCCGTTCTGGATTCAATTAGGTTCTACTGTATGGGAATAGTGTGCCGTTCTGGATTCAATTAGGTTCTACTATTTGGGAATAGTGTGCCGTTCTGGATTCAATTAGGTTCTACTATATGGGAATAGTGTGCCATTCTGGATTCAATTAGGTTCTACTGTATGGGAATAGTGTGCCGTTCTGGATTCAATTAGGTTCTACTATTTGGGAATAGTGTGCCGTTCTGGATTCAATTAGGTTCTACTGTATGGGAATAGTGTGCCGTTCTGGATTCAATTATGTTCTACTGTATGGGAATAGTGTGCCGTTCTGGTATCAATTAGGTTCTACTATTTGGGAATAGTGTGCCGTTCTGGATTCAATTAGGTTCTACTATTTGGGAATAGTGTGCCGTTCTGGATTCAATTAGGTTCTACTGTTTGGGAATATTGTGCCGTTCTGGATTCAATTAGGTTCTACTATTTGGGAATAGTGTGCCATTCTGGATTCAATTAGGTTCTACTATTTGGGAATAGTGTGCCATTCTGAATTCAATTAGGTTCTACTATTTGGGAATAGTGTGCCATTCTGGATTCAATTAGGTTCTACTGTATGGGAATAGTGTGCCGTTCTGGATTAAATTAGGTTCTACTATTTGGGAATAGTGTGCCGTTCTGGATTCAATTAGGTTCTACATTATGGGAATATTGTGCCGTTCTGGATTCAATTAGGTTCTACTATTTGGGAATATTGTGCCATTCTGGATTCAATTAGGTTCTACTATTTGGGAATAGTGTGCCGTTCTGGATTCAATTAGGTTCTACTATTTGGGAATAGTGTGCCGTTCTGGATTCAATTAGGTTCTACTATATGGGAATAGTGTGCCGTTCTGGATTCAATTAGGTTCTACTCTATGAGAATAGTGTGCCGTTCTGGATTCAATTAGGTTCTACTCTATGGGAATAATGTGCCGTTCTGGATTCAATTAGGTTCTACTCTATGAGAATAGTGTGCCGTTCTGGATTCAATTAGGTTCTACTATATGGGAATAATGTGCCGTTCTGGATTCAATTAGGTTCTACTATTTGGGAATAGTGTTCCATTCTGGATTCAATTAGGTGCTACTATTTGGGAATAGTGTGCCGTTCTGGATTCAATTAGGTTCTACTGTATGGGAATAGTGTGCCGTTCTGGATTCAATTAGGTTCTACTCTATGAGAATAGTGTGCCGTTCTGGATTCAATTAGGTTCTACTCTATGGGAATAATGTGCGGTTGTGGATTCAATTAGGTTCTACTATTTGGGAATAGTGTGCCGTTCTGGATTCAATTAGGGTCCACATTATGGGAATAGTGTGCCGTTCTGGATTCAATTAGGTTCTACTCTATGAGAATAGTGTGCCATTCTGGATTCAATTAGGTTCTACTCTATGGGAATAGTGTGCCGTTCTGGATTCAATTGGGTTGTACTCTATGAGAATAGTGTGCCGTTCTGGATTCAATTAGGTTCTACTCTATGGGAATAGTGTGCCGTTCTGGATTCAATTAGGTTCTACTCTATGGGAATAATGTGCCGTTCTGGATTCAATTAGGTTCTACTATTTGGGAATAGTGTGCCGGTCTGGATTCAATTAGGTTCTACTATTTGGGAATAGTGTGCCGTTCTGGATTCAATTAGGTTCTACTATTTGGGAATAGTGTGCCGTTCTGGATTCAATTAGGTTCTACTCTATGAGAATAGTGTGCCGTTCTGGATTCAATTAGGTTCTACTCTATGGGAATAATGTGCCGTTCTGGATTCAATTAGGTTCTACTCTATGAGAATAGTGTGCCGTTCTGGATTCAATTAGGTTCTACTCTATGGGAATAATGTGCCGTTCTGGATTCAATTAGGTTCTACTCTATGAGAATAGTGTGCCGTTATGGATTCAATTAGGTTCTACTGTTTGGGAATAGTGTGCCGTTCTGGATTCAATTAGGTTCTACTGTATGGGAATAGTGTGCCGTTCTGGATTCAATTAGGTTCTACTCTATGAGAATAGTGTGTCATTCTGGATTCAATTAGGTTCTACTCTATGGGAATAATGTGCCGTTCAGGATTCAATTAGGTTCTACTCTATGGGAATAATGTGCCGTTCTGGATTCAATTAGGTTCTACTATTTGGGAATAGTGTGCCGTTCTGGATTCAATTAGGGTCCACATTATGGGAATAGTGTGCCGTTCTGGATTCAATTAGGTTCTACTGTTTGAGAATAGTGTGCCGTTCTGGATTCAATTAGGTTCTACTCTATGGGAATAATGTGCCGTTCTGGATTCAATTAGGTTCTACTCTATGGGAATAATGTGCCATTCTGGATTCAATTGGGTTCTACTCTATGAGAATAGTGTGCCGTTCTGGATTCAATTAGGTTCTACTCTATGGGAATAGTGTGCCGTTCTGGATTCAATTAGGTTCTACTCTATGGGAATAATGTGCCGTTCTGGATTCAATTAGGTTCTACTATTTGGGAATAGTGTGCCGGTCTGGATTCAATTAGGTTCTACTATTTGGGAATAGTGTGCCGTTCTGGATTCAATTAGGTTCTACTATTTGGGAATAGTGTGCCGTTCTGGATTCAATTAGGTTCTACTGTATGGGAATAGTGTGCCGTTCTGGATTCAATTAGGTTCTACTCTATGAGAATAGTGTGCCGTTCTGGATTCAATTAGGTTCTACTCTATGGGAATAATGTGCGGTTGTGGATTCAATCAGGTTCTACTATTTGGGAATAGTGTGCCGTTCTGGATTCAATTAGGGTCCACATTATGGGAATAGTGTGCCGTTCTGGATTCAGTTAGGTTCTACTCTATGAGAATAGTGTGCCATTCTGGATTCAATTAGGTTCTACTCTATGGGAATAGTGTGCCGTTCTGGATTCAATTAGGTTCTACTGTATGGGAATAGTGTGCCGTTCTGGATTCAATTAGGTTCTACTCTATGAGAATAGTGTGCCGTTCTGGATTCAATTAGGTTCTACTCTATGAGAATAGTGTGTCATTCTGGATTCAATTAGGTTCTACTCTATGGGAATAATGTGCCGTTCTGGATTCAATTAGGTTCTACTCTATGGGAATAATGTGCCGTTCTGGATTCAATTAGGTTCTACTCTATGAGAATAGTGTGCCGTTCTGGATTCAATTAGATTCTACTCTATGGGAATAATGTGCCGTTCTGGATTCAATTAGGTTCAACTCTATGAGAATAGTGTGCCGTTATGGATTCAATTAGGTTCTACTGTTTGGGAATAGTGTGCCGTTCTGGATTCAATTAGGTTCTACTGTATGGGAATAGTGTGCCGTTCTGGATTCAATTAGGTTCTACTGTTTGAGAATAGTGTGCCGTTCTGGATTCAATTAGGTTCTACTCTATGGGAATAATGTGCCGTTCTGGATTCAATTAGGTTCTACTCTATGGGAATAATGTGCCGTTCTGGATTCAATTAGGTTCTACTCTATGAGAATAGTGTGCCGTTCTGGATTCAATTAGGTTCTACTCTATGGGAATAGTGTGCCGTTCTGGATTCAATTAGGTTCTATGGGAATAATGTGCCGTTCTGGATTCAATTAGGTTCTACTATTTGGGAATAGTGTGCCGTTCTGGATTCAATTAGGTTATACTATTTGGGAATAGTGTGCCGTTCTGGATTCAATTAGGTTCTACTGTATGAGAATAGTGTGCCGTTCTGGATTCAATTAGGTTCTACTATTTGGGAATAGTGTGCCGTTCTGGATTCAATTAGGTTCTACTATATGGGAATAGTGTGCCGTTCTGGATTCAATTAGGTTCTACTGTATGGGAATAGTGTGCCGTTCTGGATTCAATTAGGTTCTACTATTTGGGAATAGTGTGCCGTTCTGGATTCAATTAGGTTCTACTGTATGGGAATAGTGTGCCGTTCTGGATTCAATTAGGTTCTACTGTATGGGAATAGTGTGCCGTTCTGGATTCAATTAGGTTCTACTGTATGGGAATAGTGTGCCGTTCTGGATTCAATTAGGTTCTACTGTATGGGAATAGTGTGCCGTTCTGGATTCAATTAGGTTCTACTATTTGGGAATAGTGTGCCGTTCTGGATTCAATTAGGTTCTACTATATGGGAATAGTGTGCCATTCTGGATTCAATTAGGTTCTACTGTATGGGAATAGTGTGCCGTTCTGGATTCAATTAGGTTCTACTATTTGGGAATAGTGTGCCTTTCTGGATTCAATTAGGTTCTACTGTATGGGAATAGTGTGCCGTTCTGGATTCAATTATGTTCTACTGTATGGGAATAGTGTGCCGTTCTGGTATCAATTAGGTTCTACTATTTGGGAATAGTGTGCCGTTCTGGATTCAATTAGGTTCTACTATTTGGGAATAGTGTGCCGTTCTGGATTCAATTAGGTTCTACTGTTTGGGAATATTGTGCCGTTCTGGATTCAATTAGGTTCTACTATTTGGGAATAGTGTGCCATTCTGGATTCAATTAGGTTCTACTATTTGGGAATAGTGTGCCATTCTGAATTCAATTAGGTTCTACTATTTGGGAATAGTGTGCCATTCTGGATTCAATTAGGTTCTACTGTATGGGAATAGTGTGCCGTTCTGGATTAAATTAGGTTCTACTATTTGGGAATAGTGTGCCGTTCTGGATTCAATTAGGTTCTACATTATGGGAATATTGTGCCGTTCTGGATTCAATTAGGTTCTACTATTTGGGAATATTGTGCCATTCTGGATTCAATTAGGTTCTACTATTTGGGAATAGTGTGCCGTTCTGGATTCAATTAGGTTCTACTATTTGGGAATAGTGTGCCGTTCTGGATTCAATTAGGTTCTACTATATGGGAATAGTGTGCCGTTCTGGATTCAATTAGGTTCTACTGTATGGGAATAGTGTGCCGTTCTGGATTCAATTAGGTTCTACTATTTGGGAATAGTGTGCCGTTCTGGATTCAATTAGGTTCTACTGTATGGGAATAGTGTGCCGTTCTGGATTCAATTAGGTTCTACTGTATGGGAATAGTGTGCCGTTCTGGATTCAATTAGGTTCTACTGTATGGGAATAGTGTGCCGTTCTGGATTCAATTAGGTTCTACTGTATGGGAATAGTGTGCCGTTCTGGATTCAATTAGGTTCTACTATTTGGGAATAGTGTGCCGTTCTGGATTCAATTAGGTTCTACTATATGGGAATAGTGTGCCATTCTGGATTCAATTAGGTTCTACTGTATGGGAATAGTGTGCCGTTCTGGATTCAATTAGGTTCTACTATTTGGGAATAGTGTGCCGTTCTGGATTCAATTAGGTTCTACTGTATGGGAATAGTGTGCCGTTCTGGATTCAATTATGTTCTACTGTATGGGAATAGTGTGCCGTTCTGGTATCAATTAGGTTCTACTATTTGGGAATAGTGTGCCGTTCTGGATTCAATTAGGTTCTACTATTTGGGAATAGTGTGCCGTTCTGGATTCAATTAGGTTCTACTGTTTGGGAATATTGTGCCGTTCTGGATTCAATTAGGTTCTACTATTTGGGAATAGTGTGCCATTCTGGATTCAATTAGGTTCTACTATTTGGGAATAGTGTGCCATTCTGAATTCAATTAGGTTCTACTATTTGGGAATAGTGTGCCATTCTGGATTCAATTAGGTTCTACTGTATGGGAATAGTGTGCCGTTCTGGATTAAATTAGGTTCTACTATTTGGGAATAGTGTGCCGTTCTGGATTCAATTAGGTTCTACATTATGGGAATATTGTGCCGTTCTGGATTCAATTAGGTTCTACTATTTGGGAATATTGTGCCATTCTGGATTCAATTAGGTTCTACTATTTGGGAATAGTGTGCCGTTCTGGATTCAATTAGGTTCTACTATTTGGGAATAGTGTGCCGTTCTGGATTCAATTAGGTTCTACTATTTGGGAATAGTGTGCCGTTATGGATTCAATTAGGTTCTACTATTTGGGAATAGTGTGCCATTCTGGATTCAATTAGGTTCTACTATTTGGGAATAGTGTGCCATTCTGGAGTCAATTAGGTTCTGCTATTTGGGAATAGTGTGCCGTTCTGGATTCAATTAGGTTCTACTATTTGGGAATAGTGTGCCGTTCTGGTTTCAATTAGGTTCTACTATTTGGGAATAGTGTGCCGTTCTGGATTCAATTAGGTTCTACTATTTGGGAATAGTGTGCCATTCTGGATTCAATTAGGTTCTACTATTTGGGAATAGTGTGCCATTCTGGATTCAATTAGGTTCTACTCTATGGGAATAGTGTGCCGTTCTGGATTCAATTAGGTTCTACTGTATGGGAATAGTGTGCCGTTCTGGATTCAATTAGGTTCTACTCTATGAAAATAGTGTGCCGTTCTGGATTCAATTAGGTTCTACTCTATGAGAATAGTGTGTCATTCTGGATTCAATTAGGTTCTACTCTATGGGAATAATGTGCCGTTCTGGATTCAATTAGGTTCTACTCTATGGGAATAATGTGCCATTCTGGATTCAATTAGGTTCTACTCTATGAGAATAGTGTGCCGTTCTGGATTCAATTAGATTCTACTCTATGGGAATAATGTGCCGTTCTGGATTCAATTAGGTTCAACTCTATGAGAATAGTGTGCCGTTATGGATTCAATTAGGTTCTACTGTTTGGGAATAGTGTGCCGTTCTGGATTCAATTAGGTTCTACTCTATGGGAATAGTGTGCCGTTCTGGATTCAATTAGGTTCTACTGTTTGAGAATAGTGTGCCGTTCTGGATTCAATTAGGTTCTACTGTTTGAGAATAGTGTGCCGTTCTGGATTCAATTAGGTTCTACTCTATGGGAATAATGTGCCGTTCTGGATTCAATTAGGTTCTACTCTATGGGAATAATGTGCCGTTCTGGATTCAATTAGGTTCTACTCTATGAGAATAGTGTGCCGTTCTGGATTCAATTAGGTTCTACTCTATGGGAATAGTGTGCCGTTCTGGATTCAATTAGGTTCTATGGGAATAATGTGCCGTTCTGGATTCAATTAGGTTCTACTATTTGGGAATAGTGTGCCGTTCTGGATTCAATTAGGTTATACTATTTGGGAATAGTGTGCCGTTCTGGATTCAATTAGGTTCTACTGTATGAGAATAGTGTGCCGTTCTGGATTCAATTAGGTTCTACTATTTGGGAATAGTGTGCCGTTCTGGATTCAATTAGGTTCTACTATATGGGAATAGTGTGCCGTTCTGGATTCAATTAGGTTCTACTGTATGGGAATAGTGTGCCGTTCTGGATTCAATTAGGTTCTACTATTTGGGAATAGTGTGCCGTTCTGGATTCAATTAGGTTCTACTGTATGGGAATAGTGTGCCGTTCTGGATTCAATTAGGTTCTACTGTATGGGAATAGTGTGCCGTTCTGGATTCAATTAGGTTCTACTGTATGGGAATAGTGTGCCGTTCTGGATTCAATTAGGTTCTACTGTATGGGAATAGTGTGCCGTTCTGGATTCAATTAGGTTCTACTATTTGGGAATAGTGTGCCGTTCTGGATTCAATTAGGTTCTACTATATGGGAATAGTGTGCCATTCTGGATTCAATTAGGTTCTACTGTATGGGAATAGTGTGCCGTTCTGGATTCAATTAGGTTCTACTATTTGGGAATAGTGTGCCGTTCTGGATTCAATTAGGTTCTACTGTATGGGAATAGTGTGCCGTTCTGGATTCAATTATGTTCTACTGTATGGGAATAGTGTGCCGTTCTGGTATCAATTAGGTTCTACTATTTGGGAATAGTGTGCCGTTCTGGATTCAATTAGGTTCTACTATTTGGGAATAGTGTGCCGTTCTGGATTCAATTAGGTTCTACTGTTTGGGAATATTGTGCCGTTCTGGATTCAATTAGGTTCTACTATTTGGGAATAGTGTGCCATTCTGGATTCAATTAGGTTCTACTATTTGGGAATAGTGTGCCATTCTGAATTCAATTAGGTTCTACTATTTGGGAATAGTGTGCCATTCTGGATTCAATTAGGTTCTACTGTATGGGAATAGTGTGCCGTTCTGGATTAAATTAGGTTCTACTATTTGGGAATAGTGTGCCGTTCTGGATTCAATTAGGTTCTACATTATGGGAATATTGTGCCGTTCTGGATTCAATTAGGTTCTACTATTTGGGAATATTGTGCCATTCTGGATTCAATTAGGTTCTACTATTTGGGAATAGTGTGCCGTTCTGGATTCAATTAGGTTCTACTATTTGGGAATAGTGTGCCGTTCTGGATTCAATTAGGTTCTACTATTTGGGAATAGTGTGCCGTTATGGATTCAATTAGGTTCTACTATTTGGGAATAGTGTGCCATTCTGGATTCAATTAGGTTCTACTATTTGGGAATAGTGTGCCATTCTGGAGTCAATTAGGTTCTGCTATTTGGGAATAGTGTGCCGTTCTGGATTCAATTAGGTTCTACTATTTGGGAATAGTGTGCCGTTCTGGTTTCAATTAGGTTCTACTATTTGGGAATAGTGTGCCGTTCTGGATTCAATTAGGTTCTACTATTTGGGAATAGTGTGCCATTCTGGATTCAATTAGGTTCTACTATTTGGGAATAGTGTGCCATTCTGGATTCAATTAGGTTCTACTATTTGGGAATAGTGTGCCATTCTGGATTCAATTAGGTTCTACTCTATGGGAATAATGTGCCGTTCTGGATTCAGTCCTGGTCCAAAGTTATAATCTGTTAAAATACTGTGTGCCATTTAGCAGTGACTCTGTTTATCCATTACGACTTACAGGTCATTTGTTCTGGACTCAGGAGCTCCATGCTCTACCAACTGGGCTACGATGGACCTCAAGTAGCGCCCTATGTAGGAGATAGTGTGCTGTTTAGTGGGCTACGATGGACCTCAAGTAGCGCCCTATGTAGGAGATAGTGTGCTGTTTAGTGGGCTACGATGGACCTCAAGTAGCGCCCTATGTAGGAGATAGTGTGCTGTTTAGTGGGCTACGATGGACCTCAAGTAGCGCCCTATGAAGGAGATAGTGTGCTGTTTAGTGGGCTACGATGGACCTCAAGTAGCGCCCTATGTAGGAGATAGTGTGCTGTTTAGTGGGCTACGATGGACCTCAAGTAGCGCCCTATGTAGGAGATAGTGTGCTGTTTAGTGGGCTACGATGGACCTCAAGTAGCGCCCTATGTAGGAGATAGTGTGCTGTTTAGTGGGCTACGATGGACCTCAAGTAGCGCCCTATGTAGGAGATAGTGTGCTGTTTAGTGGGCTACGATGGACCTCAAGTAGCGCCCTATGTAGGAGATAGTGTGCTGTTTAGTCGGCTACGATGGACCCGACGTAGCGCCCTATGTAGGAGATAGTGTGCTGTTTAGTGGGCTACGATGGACCTCAAGTAGCGCCCTATGTAGGAGATAGTGTGCTGTTTAGTGGGCTACGATGGACCTCAAGTAGCGCCCTATGTAGGAGATAGTGTGCTGTTTAGTACACAGTCCAGGTTCCGTCATGTGGAAAGGACATCAGGGAAACTGCATGTAAATAATTGATAGAAAAGAGACCAATGAAGTTATAGATTTCTTAGAATAGAACCCCACCTTTTAGCATGGGCCCGAAATGTTCTCTCTATCTATCCATCTACCCCTATATCACGCTCTCTTGCGCTCTCGCTCTCTTGCGCTCTGGCTCTCTCGCTCTCTCCCTTTCTCTCCCTCTCCCCCCTCTCTCTCTCTTCCTCTCTCCCTCTCTCCCTCTCCCCCTCTCCCTCTCCCCCTCTCCCCTCTCTCTCTTCCTCTCTCCCTCTCTCCCTCTCCCCCTCTCCCCCTCTCTCGCTCTTTCCCTCTCTCGCTCTCTCTCGCTCTCTTCAAAGAGGTTCAAACCTTTTAAAAGAGAGGGGAAGGACACTTTAACCTCCTCCCTCTCTCTCTCTCATCCTCTCTCCCTCTCTCTCGCTCTCTTCAAAGAGGTCCAAACCTTTTAAAAGAGAGGTGAAGGACACTTTAACCCTCTCCCTCTTTATCTCCCTCCCTACATCACTCCATCCCTCTCGCTCTCTTCGTCAGAGTTGCTGAGTAGTGATTTGCTAATGAAAGGCCTCTTACGTCAAGGAGAGAAAAATAGACAACTAAGCAGAGAATGAGAGGTGAGAGAGAGAGAGAGAGAGAGAGAGAGAGAGAGAGAGAGAGAGCAATTCTCTGCCAAGGTCTTTCCTAATGAAGGAATTATAATTCAAGGCTCCGTCTCTTTCTTTCGTCCCCCCCTCCCTCCCTCCCTCCCTCTCTCTGCTCCATAGACTTGACCTTGATTCCCACCTATATCAAATCACTCCTTTCTCGCTCCCTCCCTCTTCCCCTGTTAGCCTTGTTTATTTTTGTGCTCTCTCATTATCTCCTTTTCCTTCCCTTACCTCGTACACCCCTATCTTTTCTCTCCCTCCTTCCCTTACCTCGTACACCCCCTATCTTTTCTCTCTCTCCCCCCTTCCCTTACCTCGTATACCCCCTATCTTTTCTCTCCCCCTTACCTCGTACACCCCCTATCTTTTCTCTCCTCCCTCCCCCCTTACCGCGTACACCCCCTATCTTTTCTCTCCCTCCTTCCCTTACCTCGTACACCCCCTATCTTTTCTCTCCCTCCTTCCCTTACCGCGTACACCCCCTATCCTTTCTCTCCCTCCTTCCCTTACCTCGTATACCCCCTCTCTTTTATATCCCTCCTTCCCTTACCTCGTACACCCCCTATCTTTTCTCTCCCTCCTTCCCTTACCTCGTATACCCCCTCTCTTTTCTCTCCCTCCTTCCCTTACCGCGTACACCCCCTATCCTTTCTCTCCCTCCTTCCCTTACCTCGTATACCCCCTCTCTTTTCTCTCCCTCCTTCCCTTACCGCGTACACCCCCTATCCTTTCTCTCCCTCCTTCCCTTACCTCGTATACCCCCTCTCTTTTCTCTCCCTCCTTCCCTTACCTCGTACACCCCCTATCTTTTCTCTCCCTCCTTCCCCTACCTCGTACACCCCCTATCCTTTCTCTCCCTCCATCCCTTACCACGTACACCCCCTATCTTTTCTCTCCCTCCATCCCTTACCTCGTACACCCCCTATCTTTTCTCTCCCTCCTTCCCTTACCTCGTACACCCCCTATCTTTTCTCGCCCTCTTACCCGTACACCCCCTATCCTTTCTCTCCCTCTTACCCCACTTCCTTCCTGCAGTCTCAGTGCCCCCCCTCCCTCCCTCCCTCCCTCTCTCTGCTCCATAGACTTGACCTTGATTCCCACCTATATCAAATCACTCCTTTCTCGCTCCCTCCCTCTTCCCCTGTTAGCCTTGTTTATTTTTGTGCTCTCTCATTATCTCCTTTTCCTTCCCTTACCTCGTACACCCCTATCTTTTCTCTCCCTCCTTCCCTTACCTCGTACACCCCCTATCTTTTCTCTCTCTCCCCCCTTCCCTTACCTCGTATACCCCCTATCTTTTCTCTCCCCCTTACCTCGTACACCCCCTATCCTTTCTCTCCCTCCTTCCCTTACCGCGTACACCCCCTATCTTTTCTCTCCCTCCTTCCCTTACCTCGTACACCCCCTATCTTTTCTCTCCCTCCTTCCCTTACCTCGTACACCCCCTATCTTTTCTCTCCCTCCTTCCCTTACCGCGTACACCCCCTATCTTTTCTCTCCCTCCCTCCCTTACCGCGTACACCCCCTATCTTTTCTCTCCCTCCTTCCCTTACCTCGTACACCCCCTATCTTTTCTCTCCCTCCTTCCCTTACCGCGTACACCCCCTATCCTTTCTCTCCCTCCTTCCCTTACCTCGTATACCCCCTCTCTTTTATATCCCTCCTTCCCTTACCTCGTACACCCCCTATCTTTTCTCTCCCTCCTTCCCTTACCTCGTATACCCCCTCTCTTTTCTCTCCCTCCTTCCCTTACCTCGTACACCCCCTATCTTTTCTCGCCCTCTTACCCGTACACCCCCTATCCTTTCTCTCCCTCTTACCCCACTTCCTTCCTGCAGTCTCAGTGCCAATTCTATCTCAATCTGTCGATCCCTACCTCCATATTTCACATTCTCTACCACTGTTTTTTTTGTGTTTCGTTACTTCCTGCTTTCACTTCTTTCCCCCTCTCTCTGATCCCCTATCTGTCTCTCTTTATCCCCTGTCTCCCCTCCTCCCCCTCCCCCAATCTCTCTCTCTCGATCCCCCTCCCTCTATCTCTCAGTTCAAAGACAGTGTGCATCTCTCTGTAGAGTCCCTCCATCAGCACTCTGCCCTGTCCTGCCCGTCCGTCGCTTTCACTACAGATCCATCTGATTTAGCACAGACACACACACACACGCGCACACACACACACACACACACACAAAACACACATACACACATACACACACACACACACAGACACACGCACGCACGCACGCACGCACGCACACACACACACACACACACACACATACACACACATACACACAATTTTCTGTCCAACATTTGACACAGCGTAATCAGAGAGGTCTGAGATTGTCTGTGTCTCCACAATATCCAGTTTTTAAAAGCTTTTTCTCCACCTGCAATGCAAAGGTCAAATCTCGCTCGAGCGTTCGAGTCTGTTAAATTACTGCAAAGCTACTGTACTCACACACGCACGCACGCACACACACCACATCACACACACACACACAAACACACACACACACACACACACACATACAAACTAGCCCCAGGGGAAAACACTAACGTTCAACTAAAATTGCATCAAATTTGTGAATAGGTTTTGTGTGTGTGTGTGTGTGTGTGTGTGTGTGTGTGTGTGTGTGTGTGTGTGTGTGTGTGTGTGTGTGTGTGTGTGTGTGCATGCGTGCTTGCGTGCGTGTCAGCACTGCCATGCCAAGGCTGTATTTCATTGCATATTTAGAAATGTTATGTTGTTATTGTGACTAAAACAGAGAGAGATAAAGAGGGGGATGGAGAGAGAGATAATAAAATAACATAGAAAAACGTAGCAGAGAGAGAGAGAGAGAGAGAGAGAGAGAGAGAGAGAGAGAGAGGTAGAGGGAGAGGGAGAGGGAGAGATGTGCGACGGCCAATGGTGGATTCTGTTATAATTGCCTATTGTTTATTAATAATGTCTTGTAGAAAGATTCTGTGTACAAACTGAGAGACTCCGTCAGACTGAATATGTAGGATAGGAGCAATACTACTTGCTGACTAAACAGACACTATCAGGACACGCAGATTGAAATATCAAAACAAACTCTGAACCAACTATATTCATTGGGTGACAGGTCGAAAAATGTTGAGATAGCTAGCTTGCCGTTGCTAGCTAATTTGTCCTTGGATAAAAACAGTGAGGTTGTTGTTTTACCAGAAATGCAAAAGATCCTTTTATTTGCTGATCTTTCTAGAATATCGACCCGTTTTGAGTCACACAAAATCGTATGTTCTCTAGTCCGACAATTAATCCACAGATAAAAGGGGAAACCTAGTTAGTTTAAAATAGACAAAAGGAGAAACCTAGTTAGTTTAAAATAGATAAAAGGAGAAACCGAGTTAGTTTAAAATATATAAAAGGAGAAACCGAGTAAGTTTAAAATAGATAAAAGGAGAAACCTAGTTAGTTTAAAATAGATACGAGGAGAAACCTAGTTAGTTTAAAATAGATACGAGGAGAAACCTAGTTAGTTTAAAATAGATACGTGGAGAAACCTAGTTAGTTTAAAATAGATAAAAGGAGAAACCTAGTTAGTTTAAAATATATACGAGGAGAAACCTAGTTTGTTAAAAATAGATAAAAGGAGAAACCTAGTTAGTTTAAAATAGATAAAAGGAGAAACCGAATTAGTTTAAAATTGATAAGAGGAGAAACCTAGTTAGTTTAAAATATATACGAGGAGAAACCTAGTTTGTTTAAAATAGATAAAAGGAGAAACCTAGTTAGTTTAAAATAGATACGAGGAGAAACCTAGTTAGTTTAAAATAGATACGAGGAGAAACCTAGTTAGTTTAAAATAGATACGAGGAGAAACCTAGTTAGTTTAAAATAGATACGAGGAGAAACCTAGTTAGTTTAAAATAGATACGAGGAGAAACCTAGTTAGTTTAAAATAGATACGAGGAGAAACCTAGTTAGTTTAAAATAGATACGAGGAGAAACCTAGTTAGTTTCTAGTAATCTCTCCTCGTTCAGTCTTTTTCCGCTGTGGGTTGTAAATGGCGTTGGCACTACATTTGAGAAAAATACTTTAGACCAGAGAACTATTCCCTACATAGTGCACTACTTTAGACCAGGTCCCTATATTAACTGGGGGTTAGTTGAAGTGTTCTTCCCTCCACTTTTCTCTGTGCAAAATAGTTCCAGTCAGTCAGTTTGTCAGTCAGTCAGTCAGTCAGTCAGTGAGTCAGTGAGTCAGTCAGTCAGTCAGTCAGTCAGTCAGTCAGTGAGTCAGTCAGTCAGTCAGTCAGTCAGTCAGTCAGTCAGTCAGTGAGTCAGTCAGTCAGTCAGCCAGTCAGCCAGTCAGCCAGTCTATCCCTATGGACCCTGGTCAACTCTAGTGCAATAGAAAGTAAACGGTAGAGAAATATAGTCAGTCAGCCAGTCAGCCAGTCAGCCAGCCAGTCAGTCAGCCAGCCAGTCAGTCAGTCAGCCAGCCAGTCAGTCAGTCAGGTCAGTCAGTCAGTCAGCCAGTCAGCCAGTCAGTCAGTCAGCCAGTCAACCAGTCAGCCAATTAGTCAGTGAGTCAGTCAGTGAGTCAGTCAGACAGTGAGTCAGTCAGTCAGTCAGTCAGTGAGTCAGTCAGTCAGTCAGCCAGTCAGTCAGTCAGTGAGTCAGTCAGTGAGTCAGTCAGCCAGTCAGTGAGTCAGTCAGTCAGTCAGTGAGTCAGTCAGTCAGTCAGTCATTCAGTGAGTCAGTCAGTCAGTCAGTCAGTGAGTCAGTCAGTCAGTCAGCCAGTCAGTCAGTGAGTCAGTCAGTCAGCCAGTCAGCCAGTCAGCCAGTCAGCCAGTCAGCCAGTCAGCCAGTCAGTCAGCCAGTCAGTCAGTCAGCCAGTCAGCCAGTCAGTCAGTCAGTCAGCCAATTAGTCAGTGAGTCAGTCAGTCAGTCAGTGAGTCAGTCAGTGAGTCAGTCAGCCAGTCAGTGAGTCAGTCAGCCAGTCAGTGAGTCAGTGAGTCAGTCAGTGAGTCAGTCAGTCAGTCAGTGAGTCTGTCAGTCAGTCAGTTGTTCAGTGAGTCAGTCAGTGAGTCAGTCAGTCAGTCAGTCAGTCAGTCAGTCAGTCAGTGAGTCTGTCAGTCAGTCAGTCAGTCAGTCAGTGAGTCAGTCAGTGAGTCAGTCAGTCAATCAATCAGTCAGTCAGTCAGTCAGTCAGTGAGTCAGTCAGTCAGTCAATCAGTCAGTCAGTCAGTCTGTCAGTCTGTCAGTCAGTCAGTCAGTGAGTCAGTCAGTGAGTCAGTCAGTGAGTCAGTCAGTGAGTCAGTCAGTCTGTCAGTCAGTCAGTCAGTCAGTCAGTCAGTCAGTCAGTCAGTGAGTCAGTCAGTGAGTCAGTCAGTCAGTCAGTCAGCCAGTTAGTCAGTCAGTCAGCCAGTTAGTCAGTCAGTCAGTGAGTCAGTCAGCCAGTCAGTCAGTCAGTCAGTACGTACGTCAGTCAGTCAGAGAGAATGTCAGCCAGTCAGTTAGTTAGTTAGTCAGTCAGTCAGTCAGTGAGTCAGTCAGTCAGCCAGCCAGTCAGTCAGTCAGTCAGCCAGCCAGTCAGTCAGTCAGTGAGTCAGTCAGTCAGCCAGCCAGTCAGTCAGTCAGTCAGCCAGCCAGTCAGTCAGTCAGTCAGTCACTCAGTCAATCAGTCAGTCAGTGAGCCAGTCAGTCAGTCAGCCAGCCAGTCAGTCAGTCACTCAGTCAATCAGTCAGTCAGTGAGCCAGTCAGTCAGTCAGCCAGCCAGTCAGTCAGTCAGTCAGTCACTCAGTCAATCAGTCAGTCAGTGAGTCAGTCAGTCTGCCAGTCAGCCAGCCAGTCAGCCAGCCAGTCAGTCAGTCAGTCAGTCAGTCAGTCTGCCAGTCAGTCAGCCAGTCAGTCAGTCAGTCAGTGAGTCAGCCAGTCCGTTAGTCAGTCAGTCAGTGAGTCAGCCAGTCCGTTAGTCAGTCAGTCAGTGAGTCAGCCAGTCCGTTAGTCAGTCAGTCAGCCAGTCAGCCAGCCAGTCAGTCAGTCAGTCAGTCAGTCAGTCAGTGAGTCAGCCAGTCAGTCAGTCAGTCAGTCAGTCAGTGAGTCAGCCAGTCAGTCAGTCAGTCAGTCAGTCAGCCAGTCAGTCAGCCAGTCAGCCAGTCAGTCAGCCAGTCAGCCAGTCAGTCAGTCAGCCAGCCAGTCAGTCAGTCAGTCAGCCAGTCAGCCAGTCAGCCAGCCAGTCAGTCAGTCAGTGAGTCAGCCAGTCCGTTAGTCAGTCAGTCAGCCAGTCAGTCAGTCAGTCAGTCAGCCAGTCAGCCAGTCAGTCAGTCAGTCAGTGAGTCAGTCAGTCTGCCAGTCAGTCAGCCAGTCAGCCAGCCAGTCAGTCAGTCAGTCAGTCAGTCTGCCAGTCAGCCAGCCAGCCAGTCAGTCCGTTAGTCAGTCAGCCAGTCAGCCAGCCAGTCAGCCAGTCAGTCAGTCAGCCAGTCAGTCAGTCAGTCAGTCAGTCAGTCAGTCAGCCAGTCAGCCAGCCAGTCAGTCAGTCAGCCAGTCAGCCAGCCAGTCAGTCAGTCAGCCAGTCAGCCAGCCAGTCAGTCAGTCAGTCAGTGAGTCAGCCAGTCCGTTAGTCAGTCAGTCAGTCAGCCAGTCAGTCAGCCAGTCAGTCAGTGAGTCAGATTCTCCCTTCCACACACTGGGCCTCCCGTGGACAATATGTTCTGGAGGAACATTTCTGTTTGAACTCACCCCCCCCCCCCCTTCCCCCCCAGCGCTGCTCATCTCTGCCTGTCTGCACACACAAACACAAACGCACACCCACACCGCAAAGACAGGATCAGATCACCGCGGAGACAGGCTAGGATTACCATAACTACGAGACTATAACCCCCCTTTTAATAATAATTATGAATGAACTGTCTGTCTGTCTGTCTGTCTGTCTGTCTGTCTGTCTGTCTGTCTGTCTGTCTGCCAAGCATTTCTGTCTGTCTGTCTGTCTGTCTGTCTGTCTGTCTGTCTGTCTGTCTGTCTGCCAAGCATGTCTGTCTGTCTGTCTGTCTGTCTGTCTGTCTGTCTGTCTGTCTGTCTGTCTGTCTGTCTGTCTGTCTGTCTGTCTCATGTGTGTGTTCATGACTGTGTGACTGTAAGGGGTTCATGGTGTGGAGGGGAAGGGGGGGCTGTCTCTTAAAGAAGGGGGGGGGCTCTCTCTTAAAGAAGGGGGGCTCTCTCTTAAAGAAGGGGGTGCTCTCTCTTAAAGAAGGGGGCTCTCTCTTAAAGAAGGGGGGCTCTCTCTTAAAGAAGGGGGGCTCTCCCTTAAAGAAGGGGGGGGCTCTCCCTTAAAGAAGGGGGGGCTCTCTTAAAGAAGGGGGGCTCTCTCTTAAAGAAGGGGGGCTCTCCCTTAAAGAAGGGGGGCTCTCTCTTAAAGAAGGGGGGGGGGCTCTCCCTTAAAGAAGGGGGCTCTCTCTTAAATAAGGGGGGGGGCTCTCTCTTAAAGAAGGGGGGGGCTCTCCCTTAAAGAAGGGGGGGCTCTCCCTTAAAGAAGGGGGGCTCTCTCTTAAAGAAGGGGGGCTCTCTCTTAAAGAAGGGGGGCTCTCCCTTAAAGAAGGGGGTCTCTCTCGTAAAGAAGGGGGGCTCTCTCTTAAAGAAGGGGGGGCTCTCTCTTAAAGAAGGGGGGCTCTCTCTAAAGAAGGGGGGCTCTCTCTTAAAGAAGGGGGCTCTCTCTTAAAGAAGGGGAGGGGCAAGTAAGTTCAGACAGAAATGTCCCTCAAAAGCGTATTGCCCGTGGTGGTTGAGTGTAAGTCAGGGTTGTACGTGTGGTTGAGTGTAAGTGGGGATTGTGTGTGTGGTTGTGTTCATGAGTGTGTGTCTGTCTGCATGAAAGTGTGCTTGAGGATATCTTGGTGCACAGTTTCAACTGAAGCCCGAATGCAGTCTGTTTTTACTGTCATAGCAACATGCCCTCACAGTCTTAGTGCAGAATTAGACGTTCATCCACTTTCTCCGAACGTCACATTTGCTTGAGGTCTTGAGGAATTCTCTTGGGATATTCTCTTGAGATATTCTCTTGAGATGTTCTCTTGAGATATTCTCTTGAGATGTTCTCTTGAGGAATTCTCTTGAGGAATTGTCTTAAGGTATTCTCTTGAGATATTCCCTTGGGGAATTCTCTTGAGATATTCTCTTGAGATATTCTCTTGAGATGTTCTCTTGAGATGTTCTCTTGAGGAATTATCTTGAGGAATTGTCTTAAGGTATTCTCTTGAGATATTCTCTTGAGGAATTCTCTTGAGGAATTGTCTTAAGGTATTCTCTTGAGATATTCTCTTGTGGTATACTCTTGAGATTTTCTCTTGAGGTATTCTCTTGAGGTATTCTCTTGAGATGTTCTCTTGAGATGTTCTCTTGAGATGTTCTCTTGAGGAATTCTCTTGAGGAATTGTCTTAAGGTATTCTCTTGAGATATTCTCTTGAGGTATACTCTTGAGATTTTCTCTTGAGGTATTCTCTTGAGGTATTCTCTTGAGGTATTCTCTTGAGATGTTCTCTTGAGATGTTCTCTTGAGATGTTCTCTTGAGATGTTCTCTTGAGATGTTCTCTTGAGATGTTCTCTTGAGGAATTCTCTTGAGGTGTTCTCTTGAGATGTTCTCTTGAGATGTTCTCTTGAGGTGTTCTCTTGAGGTATTCTCTTGAGGTATTCTCTTGAGGTATTCTGTGTGTTAGAGCATTGGACTAGTAACCGGAAGGTTGCAAGTTCAAACCCCTGAGCTGACAAGATACAAATCTGTCGTTCTGCCCCTGAACAGGCAGTTAACCCACTGTTCCCAGGCCGTCATTGAAAATAAGAATTTGTTCTTAACCTCTTGATGCTATGGGGGCGCTATTTCATTTTTGGATGAAAAACGTTCCCGTTTTAAACAAGATATTTTGTCACAAAAAGATGCTCGACTATGCATATAATTGATAGCTTTCGAAAGAAAACACTCTGACGTGTCCAGAACTGCAAAGATATTTTCTGTGCGTGCCCTAGAACGTGAGCTTCAGGCAAAACCAAGATGAGACGGCATCCAGGAAATGAGCAGGATTTTTGAGGCTCTGTTTTCCATTGTCTCCTTATATGGCTGTGAATGCGAGAGGAGTAAGTCTGCCCTTTCTGTCGTTTCCCCAAGGTGTCTGCAGCATTGTGACGTATTTGTAGGCATATCATTGGAAGATTGACCATAAGAGACCACATTTACCAGGTGTCCGCCCGGTGTCCTGCGCCGAAATTGGTGCACAAAAGTCAGCTGCAAGTATTTTTCCACAGAATTCAGAGGAGAATGCAGGCTTCCACGAACGATATATCAATGAAGAGATATGTGAAAAAACACCTTGAGGATTGATTCCAAACAACATTTGCCATGTTTCGGTCGATATTATGGAGTTAATTCGGAAAAAGTTTTACGTTGTAGGTGACTGAATTTTCGGTTAGTTTCGGTAGCCAAATGCGATGTACAAAACGGAACGATTTCTCCTACCCACAGACACTTTCAGGAAAAACTGCGCATTTGGTATGTAACTGAGAGTCTCCTCATTGAAAACACCCGAAGCTCTTCAAAGGTAAATGATTTTATTTATTTGGTTATCTGGTTTTTGTGAAAATGTTGCGTGCTAAATGCTACTCAAAATGCTGAGCTAGCTTAGCATACTCTTACACAAATTAGTCAATTTCTATGGTTCAAAAGCATATTTTGAAAATCTGAGATGACAGTGTTGTTAAGAAAAGGCTAAGCTTGAGAGCAGACGCATTATTTTAATTTTATTTGCGATTTTCAGAAATCGTTAACGTTGCGTTATGCTAATGAGCCCGAGGCTTTAGTCACGATCCCGGATCCGGGATGGGGAGTTTCAACAGGTTAACTGACTTGCCTGGTTAAATAAAGGTAAAAAAAAAATTGAGGTATTCTCTTCACAAATACTCTCTTCTCTCCTCTCACTATCTCTCCATCTTTATGTTTTTCTCTCTCCCTCTCTCCAGCTCTCTCTCTCTCCTTCTCTCTCCCTCTCCAGCTCTCTCTCTGTCTCTCTCTCTCCTTCTCTCTCCCTCTCTCGCTCTCTCTCCCTCTCTACCTCTCTCTCCCTCTCTACCTCTCTCTCCCTCTCTCTACCTACTGACTCACTGACTGACTGACTGACTGACTCACTGAATGACTGACTGAATGACTGACTGACTCACTGACTGACTCTATCTCCCTTTCTCTCTCTACCTGTCTCCAGCTCTCTCTCTATCCCTCCCTCCCTCTCCCTCTCTCTCCCTACCTTTCTCTCTCTACCTATCTCCAGCTCTTTCCATCTCTCTCCCTCCCTTTCTCTCTCTACCTGTCTCCAGCTCTCTCTCTATCCCTCCCTCTCTGTCTCTCTGTCTTTGTGTCAGTGCTTTTCCCTGCAGATTAATGACAATAAAGTTTTCCCCTTCTCCTCTACATCGAGAGATGGACAGAGAGAAAATAGAAAGTGAGAGAGAGAGAGAGAAGAGAAAATGTAAAAATAGAGAAGGTTGCCTTTCATGTTCAATTTTAAAAGAATGTTTGAGATGTCCCGAGATAATTAGGCAAGAGCTAAACACACACACACACACACACACACACACACACACACACACACACACACACACACACACACACACACACACACACACACACACACACACACACACACACACACACACACACATACACACACACAAACACATATATAAACACACACACACACACATAAAAACACACATACACACACACACACACACACACACACGCACACGCACACACATATATAAACACACACACACATATAAACACACATACACACACACACACACTCTCTCACACACACACACACACACACACACACACACACACACACACACACACACACACACACACACACACACACACACACACACACACACACACACACACACACACACACACTCTCACACACACACACACACACACACACACACACACACACACACACACACACACACACACACACACACACACACACACACACACACACACACACAGAGACACAAACACACACACAATCTCTACTGTACTGGACACACACATACTGTACAGCCCCCTCTCCCCCTCACACACACAGACAGAACACACACACACGTAGTATGTGGGGAAATGCTGTCTATTCCTAAAACATCACGCAGCAGAGTTCAATCATTATAACCACCACGAGGCTTGAAGAGACAGAATGAATTCTCCACTACTACAGCAGCTACTAGAATGACTATATACTGTGTGTGTGAGACTGTGTGTGAGACTGTGTGTGTGTGTGTGTGTGTGTGTGTGTTGTTGCGTGTGTGTGTGTGTGCGTGTGTGTGTGTGTGTGTGTGTGTGTGTGTGTGCCCATGTGTGTGTGCGCGAGTGTGCGTGCATGCGTACATCTGATAGGAATAGTGTACCAACAATCTCTCACAAACGTCACATTTGGAAATTAAAAGAGTTCAAGTTTTCAACAGGGTTACAACACCTTGACAACCACCTGGGCAAAATGAATACTTATGTAACTAAACATCACTACACACTCAACACTCAACACTAAACATCACTAAGAACGAAGCTTCCTTTGTAAATGATGTCTGAGTGATGGAGTGCACACCTGGCTATGCAGTGAATCCCGAAAATGTTCTTTTGAACTTTGAACGTTGAACTTTGAACTTTGAACGTTTCTTCAAGTGCAGGGGCAAAAACCATCAATCGCTGTGATAAAACTGGCCGTCATGAGGACCGCCACAGGAAAGACCCAGAGTTCCCTCTGCTGCAGAGGATAAGTTCATTAGAGTTAACTGTCTCTCATGAGGACCACCACAGGAAAGGAAGACCCAGAGTTACCTCTGCTGCAGAGGATAAGTTCATTAGAGTTAACTGTCTCTCATGAGGACCACCACAGGAAAGACACAGAGTTACCTCTGCTGCAGAGGATAAGTTCATTAGAGTTAACTGGCTCTCATGAGGACCACCACAGGAAAGGAAGACCCAGAGTTACCTCTGCTGCAGAGGATAAGTTCATTAGAGTCACCAACCTCAGAAATTGCAGGCAAAATAATTGCGTCACAGAGTTCAAGTAACAGAGACATCTCAACATCAGCTGTTCAGAAGAGACTGTGTGAATCAGGCCTTTGTGGTCGAATTGCTGCAAAGAAACCACTACTAAAGGACACCAATAAGAAGAGAAAGAAACTTGCTTGGACCAAGAAACACAAGCAATGGACATTAGACCAGTGGAAATCTGTCCTTTGGTCTGATGAGTCGAAATGTGAGATATTTGTTTCCAACCAAAAAGTTGGACGAGTAGATGAACCGATGATCTGAGTGGTTTCCCACCATGAAGCATGGAGGAGGAGGTGTGATAGTGTGGGTGTGCTTTGCTGGTAAAACTGTCCTGGATCTATTAAGAATTCAAGGCACACTTAACCATCATGGCTACCACAGCATTCTGCAGCGAATCATCTCCATCCCATCTGGTTTGCGCTTAGTGGGACTATCACTTGTTATTCAACAGGACATTGACCCAACACACCTCCAGACTGTGTAAGGGCTATTTGACCAAGAAGGAGAGTGATGGAGTGCTGCATCAGATGACCTGGCCTTCACAATCCCCCAACCTCAACCAAACTGACATGGTTTGGGATGAGTCGGACCGCAGAGTGAAGGAAAAGCAGCCAACAAGTACTCAGCATATGTGGGAACTCCTTCAAGACTGTAGGAAAAGCATTTCTAACGCGATTGAACATGCAACCTTTTGATCAAATGTCAAGGATTGCACCCATCCACCACCCCAGTCAACAATGCCCTTGCAAAACCCAAGCTTCCTTGATGATAATAGCACCCTACTGTTGCCCCTAGTGGTTGGTTTTGAAGGTATTTCCTGACTTCCTCAGTACATGGACAGACATCTGATTTTCAAGGCAATTTTGAGCTAACTGCATGAGTTTGTTTTGGTAATGGAATGTCTACAAGACTGGGAGGATTTTGAATGTCTATGAGACAGAGATACTGATTGTTTGACACAGAGATACTGAATGTCAAGAGACAGAGATACTGAATGTCTGAGACAGAGATACTGAATGTCTGAGACAGAGATATTGAATGTCAAGAGACAGAGATACTGAATGTCAAGAGACAGAGATACTGAATGTCAAGAGACAGAGATACTGAATGTCAAGAG
>NC_088231.1:24721582-24734082 GCF_036934945.1 Oncorhynchus masou masou
GGAAAGTAGAGCCTTGTAGTCTTATCTGGCCGTGTTTACTAACTAAGTTTATTTAGTGCTTTATCCAGGTAGCTGGAAAGTAGAGCCTTGCAGTAGTCTTATCTGGCCGTGTTAAGGACTAACTAAGTTTATTTAGTGCTTTATCCAGGTAGATGGAAAGTAGAGCCTTGCGGTAGTCTTATCTGGCCGTGTTTAGCACTAACTAAGTTTATTTAGTGCTTTATCCAGGTAGCTGGAAAGTAGAGCCTTAGTCTTATCTGGCCGTGTTTAGCACTAACTAAGTTTATTTCTGTGCTTTATCCAGGTAGTTTAGCTTATCTAACTAACTAAGTTTATTTCGTGCTTTATCCAGGTAGCTGGAAAGTAGAGCCTTGCAGTAGTCTTATCTGGCCGTTATAGCACTAACGTGTTTAGCACTAACTAAGTTTATTTCGTGCTTTATCCAGGTAGCTGGAAAGTAGAGCCTTGCAGTAGTCTTATCTGGCCGTGTTTAGCACTAACTAAGTTTATTTCGTGCTTTATCCAGGTAGCTGGAAAGTAGAGCCTTGCAGTAGTCTTATCTGGCCGTGTTTAGCACTAACTAAGTTTATTTCGTGCTTTATCCAGGTAGCTGGAAAGTAGAGCCTTGCGGTAGTCTTATCTGGCCG
Organism: Oncorhynchus masou masou; assembly: GCF_036934945.1. Taxonomy (NCBI): domain Eukaryota; kingdom Metazoa; phylum Chordata; class Actinopteri; order Salmoniformes; family Salmonidae; genus Oncorhynchus; species Oncorhynchus masou. The sequence goes on from NC_088231.1 coordinate 24,722,230, forward strand.
TGTTTAGCACTAACTAAGTTTATTTAGTGCTTTATCCAGGTAGCTGGAAAGTAGAGCCTTGCAGTAGTCTTATCTGGCCGTGTTAAGGACTAACTAAGTTTATTTAGTGCTTTATCCAGGTAGCTGGAAAGTAGAGCCTTGCGGTAGTCTTATCTGACCGTGTTTAGCACTAACTAAGTTTATTTAGTGCTTTATCCAGGTAGCTGGAAAGTAGAGCCTTGCGGTAGTCTTATCTGGCCGTGTTTAGCACTAACTAAGTTTATTTCGTGCTTTATCCAGGTAGCTGGAAAGTTTGCATCTTATCAGCACTAACTAAGTTTATTTCGTGCTTTATCCAGGTAGCTGGAAAGTAGAGCCTTGCAGTAGTCTTATCTGGCCGTGTTTAGCACTAACTAAGTTTATTTCGTGCTTTATCCAGGTAGCTGGAAAGTAGAGCCTTGCAGTAGTCTTATCTGGCCGTGTTTAGCACTAACTAAGTTTATTTCGTGCTTTATCCAGGTAGCTGGAAAGTAGAGCCTTGCATTAGTCTTAACTGGAGTGACAAAAGCATGGATAAGTTTTTGGACAGGAAGTTTTAGATTTTTGCTATGTTACGTAGATGGAAAAAAAGCTGTCCTTGAAACAGTCTTGATATGTTCTTCAAAAGAGAAATCAGGGTCCAGAGTAATGTCGAGGACCTTCACAGTTGTATTTGAGACGACTGTGCAACCATCAAGATTAATTGTCAGATCCAACAGATGATTGTTTTGTTTCTTGGGACCTAGAACAAGCGTCTCTGTTTTGTCCGAGTTAAAAAGTCAAACGTTTGCCGCCATCCACTTCCTTATGTCTGAAACACAGGCTTCCAGGGAGGGCAATTTGGGTGCTTCACCATGTTTCATCAAAATGTACAGCTGTGTATCGTCCGGATAGCAGTGAAAATTAACATTGTGTTTCCGAATGACATCACCAAGAGGTAAAATATATATCAATTGTATCAAAAGCAGCACTAAGGTTTAGGAGCATGAGGACAGATGCAGAGTCTCGGTTTGATGCCATTAAAAAGTAATTTACCACCTTAACGATTGCAGTCTCAGTGCTATGATGGGGTCTAAAACCAGACTGAAGTGTTTGGTATACATTGTTTGTCTTCAGGAAGGCAGCAACAACTTTTTCAATTTTGGGGGGGAACGGGAGATTTGATATAGGCCAATACGTTTTACTATTTCCTGTGTCAAGGTTTGGCTTTTTCAAGAGAGGCTTTATTACTGCCACTTTTAGTGAGTTTGGTTCACATCCGGTGGTTAGAGAGACGTTTATTATGTTCAACATAGGAGGGCCAAGCACAGGAAGCAGCTCTTTCAGTAGTTTAGTTGGAATAGGGTCCAGTATGCAGCTTGAAGGTTTGGAGGCCATGAAGATTTTCATCAATGTGTCAAGAGATATAATATTAAAAAACTTGAGTGTCTGGAATATATATGGTTATTGTGTGGAGTATATGGTTGTTATTGTCACGCTCTGACCTTAGTTCTTTTATTATGTATTTATTTCAGTATGGTCAGGGCGTGAGTTGGGTGGGTTATCTATGTTCGTTTTTCTATCATTTGGGATTTTCTGTGTTCGGCCGAGTATGGTTCTCAATCAGAGGCAGCTGTCAATCGTTGTCCCTGATTGACAATCATACTTAGGTAGCCTGGTTTCACTTTTAAGTTGTGAGTGGTTGTCACGTAGAGTAGGCCAGAAGGCTAAACTGGATAACCTAACCTCTATCAAAATAAAAAAGATGGCGGAACCGCAAAAGTTCTTCTGTGCAAAGGTGTTTATTTACAAGTGATTCCGGAACAAAAAACAACAGTACTGCCATCAACGTCTACCTTATGGGACAGCTTAAAAAACAATGCTGCCCCATCCACAGCTCAATCCAAACTGCCTCTCCATGACTGAAAGAGAGGCTCCTTTTGTAGGGCTAGCCCCTCCCCTCAGAACAATTAACCCTACTTAATTCATTAACAATACAAACCTACATTTTCCATGAACTAAATGATATACATTGCAACACGGTTTTAAACAATATCACAACATAACATTTACAACATTACATCACTACTGACAATATCTTTCAATATGCCCATATGCATTAATGAGCCATTTGGGACAGGCACTATAAAGCCAACCCAATTCCCTTAGCTCGGGTCCTTTTCCAGCATACCCGGAAGCTACAGAGATGGAGAGAGAGGAACAGAACAAACAAACAATGCGCTCATCCACAAAATTGATAAGTATAATAATTATTGTATCTCTCAAATATGAACATTGACAAGTGTGAAATGCATGCACCAAGACAGAAGTTAATTTGTGTGTCGACCCACATTGTTAACTTATCTTATAATGGCGCAGGGAGGAGTGATGAATATGTGTGTGCGTTAAAGAACCAAATGCTGCCCGCGGCCAGTGACGGACTTCTACGTCACAGTGGTTATTTTCTGTTTAGTGTGCTGTTGCACCTTACAGGACTGTTCGTTGGTTGTTTATTTTTTTTGTTTTCAGTGTTCATTAAAATATTTAAAATATGAACACTTACCACGCTGCACCTTGGTCCTCCTCTCCTCTTCCCCAGATGACAAGCGTTACTGTTATATGAACCCTTACCACATTGCACCTTGGTCCTCCTCTCCTCTTCCCCAGACAACAAGCGTTACTGTTATATGAACCCTTACCACGCTGCACCTTGGTCCTCCTCTCCTTCCCCAGACGACAAGCGTTACTGTTATATGAACACTTACCACATTGCACCTTGGTCCTCCTCTCCTCTTCCCCAGACGACAAGCGTTACTGTTATATGAACACTTACCACATTGCACATTGGTCCTCCTCTCCTCTTCCCCAGACGACAAGCGTTACTGTTATATGAACACTTACCACATTGCACCTTGGTCCTCCTCTTCCCCAGACGACAAGCGTTACTGTTATATGAACACTTACCACATTGCACCTTGGTCCTCCTCTCCTCTTCCCCAGACGACAAGCGTTACTGTTATATGCAAAATACAAAGTTGTCGTATGGAATATATATGGTTGTTATATGGAATATATATGGAATATATATATTTGTCATATGGAATATATGTTGTTGTTATATGGAATATACATGGAATATATATGGTTGTCGTATGGAATATATGTTGATGTTATAAGAAAAATATATATGGAATATATATGGTTGTTATATGGAATATATAAGGTTGTCGTATGGAATATATATGGAATATATATGGAATACATGTTGTTGTTATATGGAATATATATGGTTGTCGTATGGAATATATATGGTTGTTATATGGAATATACATGGAATATATATGGTTGTTATATGGAATATATATGGAATATATATGGTTGTTATATGGAATATATATGGAATATATATGGTTATATGGAATATATATGTTGTTAAATGGAATATATATGGAATATATATGGTTGTTATATGGAATATATATGGCATATATATGGTTGTTATATGGAATATATATGGAATATATATGGTTGTTATATGGAATATATGTTGTTATATAGAATATATATGGTTGTCGTATGGAATATATATGGTTGTTATATGGAATATACATGGGATATATATGGTTGTTATATGGAATATATATGGAATATATATGGTTGTTATATGGAATATATATGGAATATATATGGTTGTTGTATGGAATATATATGGTTGTTATATGGAATATATATGGAATATATATGGTTGTTATATGGAATATATATGGAATATATATGGTTATATGGAATATATATGTTGTTAAATGGAATATATATGGAATATATATGGTTGTTATATGGAATATATATGGCATATATATGGTTGTTATATGGAATATATATGGAATATATATGGTTGTTATATGGAATATATGTTGTTATATGGAATATATATGGTTGTCGTATGGAATATATATGGTTGTTATATGGAATATACATGGGATATATATGGTTGTTATATGGAATATATATGGAATATATATGGTTGTTATATGGAATATATATGGAATATATATGGTTGTTGTATGGAATATATATGGTTATATGGAATATATATGGAATATATATGGTTGTTATATGGAATATATATGGAATATATATGGAATATATATGGTTGTTATATGGAATATATATGGTTATATGGAATATATATGTTGTTATATGGAATATATATGGTTGTTATATGGAATATATATGGCATATATATGGTTGTTATATGGAATATATATGGAATATATATGGTTGTTATATGGAATATATATGGTTATATGGAATAAATATGTTGTTATATGGAATATATATGGCATATTTATGGTTGTTATATGGAACATAGTACTACTCAACACCTTGTGTGTCTCTCTTGATCCTTGGTCCTGGCAGTGTTGTGCAGACTCAGGACAACTGAGTTTTTAAGAAATACGCAGATTTAAAGAGGAGTCCGTCATTTGCTTTCTAATGATCATGATCTTTTTGTCAAAGAAGTTCATGAATTTATCACTGCTGAATTGAAAGCCATCACCTCTTGGGGAAGGCTGTTTTTTAGTTAGCTTTGTGACAGTATCAAAAATAAAGGTAGGATTGTTCTTATTCTCCTCAATTAAGTTGGAAAAATAGGATGATCGAGCAACAGTGATGGCTTTTCAATACTACATGGTACGGTCTTTCCAAGACTTCCTGTTTGGTGTAGCGCCCATTCCGTTCCAATTTTCTGGAAGCTTGCTTCAGGGCTACCTACCACCCCAGGTTGGAGCTCCCTGTTCCCTAGATCCGGAGACATGTTGGACAAAACCCACGGAGTCATTGATGGCTCCGAATGCCTTTTGGAGTGGGTCTGTGGACTTTCCCATGTAAATATTGAAGTCACCAAAAATGTGATTATTATCTGCAAGGACAACAAGGTCCGATAGGAATTCAGGGAACTCAGTGAGGAACGATGGCCTGTACAGTAAACAGTAGCTATAAAAATGTTTTTTGGGGAAATTGACATTTGCTATCGTAAATGTTAGCAACACCTCCGCCTTTGCGGGATGCGCGAGGGATATGGTCACTAGTGTAACCAGGAGGAGAGGCCTTTAACACAGTAAATTCATCAGGCTTAAGCTTAGGCTTAAGCCATGTTTCAGTCAAGCCAATTACATCAAGATTATGATCAGTGATTGGTTCATTGACTATAACTGCATTGGAAGTGAGGGGTCTAACATTAAGTAGCCCGATAGGCCCAGACATCAGCTTTCTACTTGGTACATACAGTGCCTTGCGAAAGTATTCGGCCCCCTTGAACTTTGCGACCGTTTGCCACATTTCAGGCTTCAAACATAAAGATATAAAACTGTAGTCGCTGCACTGAAAGTAAAGGGGCTGAATAATTTTTGCACGCCCAATTTTTCAGTTTTTGATTTGTTAAAAAAGTTTGAAATATCCAATAAATGTCGTTCCACTTCATGATTGTGTCCCACTTGTTGTTGATTCTTCACAAAAAAATACAGTTTTATATCTTTATGTTTGAAGCCTGAAATGTGGCAAAAGGTCGCAAAGTTCAAGGGGGCCGAATACTTTCGCAAGGCACTGTATATAGAAACTATTTATGTCAGTAGAAAGTCTGTCTGTCAGTGTTTTACCCCAAAACTCTCTTTCCCTGCCTCAGACACCAGATCTCTTAATTTAACCAGGCAAGTCAGTTAAGAACACATTCTTATTTTCAATGATGGCCTAGGAACAGTGGGTTAACTGCCTGTACAGGGGCAGAATGACAGATTTGTACCTTGTCAGCTCGGGGATTCGAACTTGCAACCTTTCGGTTACTAGTCCAACGCTCTAACCACTAGGCTACCCTGCCTCCCCTGGTAAAGATTTAGAAACTATTTCTGTCAGAAATTCTGTCTGTCAGTGTTTTACCCCAAAACTCTCCTTCAATGTCACCAGATCTCTCCTAGGTAAAGATTTAGAAAATATTTCTGTCAGAAAGTCTGTCAGGGTTTTACCCCAAAACTATATTTCCCTGGCTCAGACACCAGCTCAGCGAGGGAGCATGATCAATAATTTAGCATTGGTTATGAGCACACAGTCTGTCAGATTGTCTTTGTGTGTGTGTGTGTGTGTGTGTGTGTGTGTGTGTGTGTGTGTGTGTGTGTGTGTGTGTGTGTGTGTGTGTGTGTGTGTGTGTGTGTGTCCATCACCCCCAACACACACACACTCCGCCGCCTCAGGTGTAAATCTTCAGGATTCTGTTCTGTTGTTATATGGAACTCGGTTGCCAAGTAAATCCCAGGTTATTATGGGCATCTGCAGTGCACTACTTCTAACCAGGGCCCAAAAGTAGTGCACTACTTCTAACCAGGGCCCAAAATTAGTGCACTACTTCAAACCAGGGCCCAAAAGTAGTGCACTACTTCTAACCAGGGCCAAAAAATAGTGCACAGTATGGGGACTAGGGTGACATTAGGGATGAAAACAAAGGTGTAGATGACACATTACACTGTAAAGACAGGTTTAGATAGATTGTGACTGATGAAAGACCGTGTGGGATGGTAAAGCTACCTCATCGGTAGGCTATAGAAATGATCTGTATGGCACTTTTAAGCCACCAGACTTAGAATGATGGCGTACGATGAAAACACAAAGATTAGGTGGACAATTAAGGTACCACGTAATTAAACTAACTCAATGTCAGTTACATATCCCATGAACAACTCAATGAGTTACATATCCCAGAGAACAACTCAATGACAGTTACATATCCCATTAACAACTCAATGAGAGTTACATATCCCAGAGAACAACTCAATGAGAGTTACATATCCCAGAGAACAACTCAATGAGAATTACATATCCCAGAGAACAACTCAATGAGAATTACATATCCCATTAACAACTCAATGAGAGTTACATATCCCAGAGAACAACTCAATGACAGTTACATATCCCATTAACAACTCAATGAGAGTTACATATCCCAGAGAACAACTCAATGACAGTTACATATCCCATTAACAACTCAATGAGAGTTACATATCCCATTAACAACTCAATGAGAGTTACATATCCCAGAGAACAACTCAATGAGAGTTACCTATCCCATTAACAACTCAATGACAGTTACATATCCCTGAGAACAACTCAATGAGAGTTACATATCCCTGAGAACAACTCAATGAGAGTTACATATCCCAGAGAACAACTCAATGAGTTACATATCCCAGAGAACAACTCAATGAGTTACATATCCCAGAGAACAACTCAATGAGAGTTACATATCCCATTAACAACTCAATGAGAGTAACATATCCCATTAACAACTCAATGAGAGTTACATATCCCAGAGAACAACTCAATGACAGTTACATATCCCATGAACAACTCAATGTCAGTTACATATCCCATTAACAACTCAATGACAGTTACATATCCCATGAACAACTCAATGAGAGTTACATATCCCAGAGAACAACTCAATGACAGTTACATATCCCTGAGAACAACTCAATGAGAGTTACATATCCCATTAACAACTCAATGAGAGTTACATATCCCATTAACAACTCAATGAGAGTTACATATCCCAGAGAACAACTCAATGAGTTACATATCCCATGAACAACTCAATGAGAGTTACATATCCCTGAGAACCAAGAAAAGGAATCGAACTAAAAGTATTTGCTTTGCTTCAGCTGTCTACTCGCGTTCTATTGTTTGTTGAAGAAGATTAGACGCTTGATAAAGCTTTACATGTGTGCAAATTATCCTATATGAATATCGGGCTAATCTGAAATGTTTCTCACGGAAGAAATTTGAAAAGCATAACCATGGTAGGATTCGAAAGGGAACAGTTTGGAGATGATGGGAGAATTATTCGACTGAAGGTGAGGACACAACATTTCACCTGACACAGATCTGAATCCAAACATTTCACTGTTTATTTAATGTGCATTGTACATTTACTGTACTTTTGGTGCATTTGTTGATAACGCAAGATGAAAGTACTCTGGATACATTCAGTAACATAATAACATTCCTGGAGAATGTGGGTTTAGGTGCAACATAAAAACTAAACAATTATCATGGGTTTGAGTGAGAGGACTAACTGGTGTCTCCAAGTGCCCCCCTCCAAAGTGTGCACAGTCCCTGAGTCATTTTAATGCACTTTTACGACTCAAAGAAGAGTCTTCAACTATAAGGTCATTTTTTTAGAGCTCTCCGAGCTGTGCCGTTCAGGAACTAGAGTTGGCACCCTGGTAGTCGTTCCATTAGGAACACAACCCTGTATCTACGCCATCACACACTTACTGTTGTTGTTTACTCAATACAAAAACGACCCCATTACAAATCACAATCTGGGTCAGGCGGGCCTGATTTGAAAAGCTAAGTTCTAAAATAGGATCTTACCGTGTTTGGAGTGTTAGGCTTTCTGGAGGCAGTTCAGAGAAACAGGAAGGAATTTTGTTCCACGTGGAAAGGAGGCAGGAGTGTTAGGCTTGCAGGAGGCAGTTCAGAGAAACAGGAAGGAATCTTGTTCCACGTGGAAAGGAGGCAGGAGTGTTAGGCTTGCAGGAGGAAGTTCAGAGAAACAGGAAGGAATCTTGTTCCACGTGGAAAGGAGGCAGGAGTGTTAGGCTTGCAGGAGGCAGTTCAGAGAAACAGGAAGGAATCTTGTTCCACGTGGAAAGGAGGCAGGAGTGTTAGGCTTGCAGGAGGAAGTTCAGAGAAACAGGAAGGAATCTGGTTCCACGTGGAAAGGAGGCAGGAGTGTTAGGCTTGCAGGAGGCAGTTCAGAGAAACAGGAAGGAATCTTGTTCCACGTGGAAAGGAGGCAGGAGTGTTAGGCTTGCAGGAGGCAGTTCAGAGAAACAGGAAGGAATCTTGTTCCACGTGGAAAGGAGGCAGGAGTGTTAGGCTTGCAGGAGGCAGTTCAGAGAAATAGGAAGGAATCTTGTTCCACGTGGAAAGGAGGCAGGAGAGTTAGGCTTGCAGGAGGAAGTTCAGAGAAACAGGAAGGAATCTTGTTCCACGTGGAAAGGAGACAGGAGAGTTAGGCTTGCAGGAGGAAGTTCAGAGAAACAGGAAGGAATCTTGTTCCACGTGGAAAGGAGGCAGGAGAGTTAGGCTTGCAGGAGGCAGTTCAGAGAACCAGGAAGGAATCTTGTTCCACATGGAAAGGAGGCAGGAGTGTTAGGCTTGCAGGAGGCAGTTCAGAGAAACAGGAAGGAATCTTGGTCCACGTGGAAAGGAGGCAGGAGTGTTAGGCTTGCAGGAGGCAGTTCAGAGAAACAGGAAGGAATCTTGTTCCACGTGGAAAGGAGGCAGGAGTGTTAGGCTTGCAGGAGGCAGTCCAGAGAAACAGGAAGGAATCTTGTTCCACGTGTAAAGGAGGCAGGAGAGTTAGGCTTGCAGGAGGCAGTTCAGAGAAACAGGAAGGAATCTTGTTCCACGTGGAAAGGAGGCAGGAGAGTTAGGCTTGCAGGAGGCAGTTCAGAGAAACAGGAAGGAATCTTGTTCCACATGGAAAGGAGGTATGAGTGCGTGTGTAGCGTCTAATTTTCTTCATAATGAACAAACATTAAAACGAAAACAACGTTTCTTCTTTCAAAGTACATCAGGTTTCTTTGCATTTACAGCATTTCCTTCACTCAGACAACAATACCTGTTCAAACAAACGCTGCCCAATTAGTGGGAGGGATGGGGGCAACTTCTTGGTCAAGTTTAGAACGTCTGTCAGTCAAAGCCCATATGGCGCTGTGAAGCGTCGAGCCTGACATATGGCGCTGTGAAGCGTCGAGCCTGACATATGGCGCTGTGAAGCGTCGAGCCTGACATATGGCGCTGTGAAGCGTCGAGCCTGACATATGGCGCTGTGAAGCGTCGAGCCTGACATATGGCGCTGTGAAGCGTCGAGCCTGAGCTCTGACATCATGTATAGTATGTTACTGTACAGCCACTGCGTCCCAAGTTAGCTGCTTATTAGTGCCCAGATCTGCCATGTTCAACCTGTATACTGGCAGGACTGCCATGGGCTATAGGATAGTGTTGAAAGATGAAGGTTCTTGTTGTAGTAGAAGTAGTGACTGATTGGTCAATCTAGTGGGATGGTGGCCCTTTATAACCAGTTACATATGCCGAGAACCTGAGCTACAGCCTGTTTGTGTTGTCATGCCAACTCAATCATTTGAGACCTGGGACCAGGTTACCAAGAACCATCCCACAGATTACTCAAAACACAAACAGATCTTCTAATCTATTGTATGTTGTTGTAGTCGTTGACAAGTGTACTAAAGATTTCGGAAGTGAAAAAAAAAATGAAAAGTGTTTTTTTATTTTGAAAATAGTTTGCAAGTTCAAATGCAGTGCTGCTTTCATCTCTGCCTGTCTGCACACACACGTATACACACTGTGTGTGTGTGTGTGTGTGTGTGTGTGTGTGTGTGTGTGTGTGTATTCTCTGTTGTACTGTCAGTACCAGGATCATGTATTGATTATCAATAGTGTAGCAACACATCCAGGGGGTCTTATGAACACAAAACACATCAAACACACATTCCTCTCATACACACTAACACATACTAACACACACATTCCTCTCATACACACTAACACACACTAACACACACATTCCTCTCATACACACTAACACACACTAACACACACATTCCTCTCATACACACTAACACACACTAACACACATGTTCCTCTCATACACACTAACACACACAAACACACACTAACACACACTAACACACACATTCCTCTCATACACACTAACACACACTAACACACACGTTCCTCTCATACACACTAACACACACAAACACACACTAACACACACTAACACACACTAACAAACACGTTCCTCTCATACACACTAACACACACTAACACACACTAACACACACAAACACTAACACACACATTCCTCTCATACACACTAACACACACTAACACACACGAACACACACGTCCCTCTCATACACACTAACACACACTAACACATACTAACACACACTAACACACACATTCCTCTCATACACAGTAACACACTAACACACACGTCCCTCTCATACACACTAACACACACTAACACACACATTCCTCTCATACACACTAACACACACTAACACACATATTCCTCTCATACACACTAACACACACTAACACACACATTCCTCTCATACACAGTAACACACACTCACACACACATTCCTCTCATACACACTAACACACACAAACACACACTAACACACACTAACACACACTAACACACACGTTCCCCTCATAAACACTAACACACACTAACACACTGACACACACATTCCTCTCATACACACTAACACACACTAACACACACTAACACACACATTCCTCTCATACACAGTAACACACACTAACACACACATTCCTCTCATACACACGAACACACACTAACACACACATTCCTCTCATACACACTAACACACACTAACACACACGTTCCTCTCATACACACTAACACACACATTCCTCTCATACACACTAACACACACTAACACACACATTCCTCTCATACACACTAACACACACTAACACACACATTCCTCTCATACACACTAACACACACTAACACACACGTTCCCCTCATACACACTAACACACACAAACACACACAAACACACACTAACACACACTAACACACACTAACACACACTAACACACACATTCCTCTCATACACACTAACACACACTAACACACACATTCCTCTCATACACACTAACACACACTAACACACACGTTCCCCTCATACACACTAACACACATGTATGCAAGCACACATTTCTTTACCTTTGATATTA
>NC_088231.1:24741582-24781582 GCF_036934945.1 Oncorhynchus masou masou
GTCATTCCCTTATGCCCATAGTTTGTACATCTCAATTGTTATTAGAAACCACATTTGTTTAAGCAAGTCAGCCATATCAAGGCAGTAGATGAGGTTGTTTTGCTGCCAGACAAGGCCCCGCTGATAGCCAGGCGTAGCAGTGGTAAGATGTTGTGACTCTGCTGTTGTGACAGTAGGACACTAACAGTTTGTGGACACTGTTTGTCACCGTGATAGTGATATTATTGTATTATTTTAGTGTTATGCTGTTTGTCACCGTGATAGTGATATTATTGTATTGTTTTAGTGTTCTGCTGTTTGTCACCGTGATAGTGATATTATTGTATTGTTTTAGTGTTATGCTGTTTGTCACCGTGATAGTGATATTATTGTATTGTTTTAGTGTTATGCTGTTTGTCACCGTGATAGTGATATTATTGTATTGTTTTAGTGTTCTGCTGTTTGTCACCGTGATAGTGATATTATTGTATTATTTTAGTGTTATGCTGTTTGTCACCGTGATAGTGATATTATTGTATTATTTTAGTGTTATGCTGTTTGTCACCGTGATAGTGATATTATTGTATTGTTTTAGTGTTATGCTGTTTGTCACAGTGATAGTGATATTATTGTATTATTTTAGTGTTATGCTGTTTGTCACCGTGATAGTGATATTATTGTATTATTTTAGTGTTATGCTGTTTGTCACCGTGATAGTGATATTATTGTATTATTTTAGTGTTATGCTGTTTGTCACCGTGATAGTGATATTATTGTATTGTTTTAGTGTTATGCTGTTTGTCACCGTGATAGTGATATTATTGTATTGTTTTAGTGTTATGCTGTTTGTCACCGTGATAGTGATATTATTGTATTGTTTTAGTGTTATGCTGTTTGTCACCGTGATAGTGATATTATTGTATTGTTTTAGTGTTATGCTGTTTGTCACCGTGATAGTGATATTATTGTATTGTTTTAGTGTTATGCTGTTTGTCACCGTGATAGTGATATTATTGTATTGTTTTAGTGTTATGCTGTTTGTCACCGTGATAGTGATATTATTGTATTGTTTTAGTGTTATGCTGTTTGTCACCGTGATAGTGATATTATTGTATTGTTTTAGTGTTATGCTGTTTGTCACCGTGATAGTGATATTATTGTATTGTTTTAGTGTTATGCTGTTTGTCACCGTGATAGTGATATTATTGTATTGTTTTAGTGTTATGCTGTTTGTCACCGTGATAGTGATATTATTGTATTGTTTTAGTGTTATGCTGTTTGTCACCGTGATAGTGATATTATTGTATTGTTTTAGTGTTATGCTGTTTGTCACCGTGATAGTGATATTATTGTATTATTTTAGTGTTATGCTGTTTGTCACCGTGATAGTGATATTATTGTATTGTTTTAGTGTTATGCTGTTTGTCACCGTGATAGTGATATTATTGTATTGTCTTAGTGTTATGCTGTTTGTCACCGTGATAGTGATATTATTGTATTGTTTTAGTGTTATGCTGTTTGTCACCGTGATAGTGATATTATTGTATTGTCTTAGTGTTATGCTGTTTGTCACCGTGATAGTGATATTATTGTATTGTTTTAGTGTTATGCTGTTTGTCACCGTGATAGTGATATTATTGTATTGTCTTAGTGTTATGCTGTTTGTCACCGTGATAGTGATATTATTGTATTGTTTTAGTGTTATGCTGTTTGTCACCGTGATAGTGATATTATTGTATTGTCTTAGTGTTATGCTGTGTAGTGGCTGTACTGACTTACAGTCCACCTCTTTTTCTTTTCCTCCACCAAGATTTACATGTCATGCTAAAATCCCCCCAAGGTCCTTTCGTCTCCTTAGATATCTTCAGCTCTCCTCAGATCTCCTCAGATGTCTTCAGGTCTCTTCAGATCTCCTCAGGTCTCCTCAGATGTCCCCAAGCTCTCCTCAGATCTCCCCAGATGTCCCCAAGCTCTACTCAGATCTCCTCAGATGTCCCCAAGCTCTACTCAGATCTCCTCAGATCTCCTCAGATCTCCTCAGATGTCCCCAAGCTCTCCTCAGATCTCCTCAGATCTCCTCAGATGTCCCCAAGCTCTCCTCAGATCTCCTCAGATCTCCTCAGATGCCTTCAGGTCTCTTCAGATCTACTCACATCTCCTCAGATGTCCCCAAGCTCTCCTCAGATCTCCTCAGATGTCTTCAGGTCTCTTCAGATCTCCTCAGATCTCCTCAGATGCCTTCAGGTCTCTTCAGATCTCCTCAGGTCTCCTCAGATGTCCCCAAGCTCTCCTCAGATCTCCTCAGATCTCCTCAGATGTCCCCAAGCTCTCCTCACATCTCCTCAGATCTCCTCAGATGTCTTCAGGTCTCTTCAGATCTCCTCAGGTCTCCTCAGATGTCTTCAGGTCTCTTCAGATCTCCTCAGGTCTCCTCAGATGTCCACAAGCTCTCCTCAGATCTCCTCAGATGTCCCCAAGCTCTCCTCAGATCTCCTCAGATGTCCCCAAGCTCTCCTCACATCTCCTCAGATGTCCCCAAGCTCTCCTCAGATCTCCTCAGATCTCCTCAGATCTCCTCAGATCTCCTCAGATCTCCTCAGATCTCCTCAGATGTCCCCAAGCTCTCCTCAGATCTCCTCAGATCTCCTCAGATGTCCCCAAGCTCTCCTCAGATCTCCTCAGATCTCCTCAGATGCCTTCAGGTCTCTTCAGATCTACTCAGATCTCCTCAGATGTCCCCAAGCTCTCCTCAGATCTCCTCAGATGTCTTCAGGTCTCTTCAGATCTCCTCAGATCTCCTCAGATGCCTTCAGGTCTCTTCAGATCTCCTCAGGTCTCCTCAGATGTCCCCAAGCTCTCCTCAGATCTCCTCAGATCTCCTCAGATGTCCCCAAGCTCTCCTCACATCTCCTCAGATCTCCTCAGATGTCCCCAAGCTCTCCTCACATCTCCTCAGATGTCCCCAAGCTCTCCTCAGATCTCCTCAGATGTCCCCAAGCTCTCCTCACATCTCCTCAGATGTCCCCAAGCTCTCCTCACATCTCCTCAGATCTCCTCAGATGTCCCCAAGCTCTCCTCACATCTCCTCAGATCTCCTCAGATGTCCCCAAGCTCTCCTCAGATCTCCTCAGGTCTCCTCAGATGTCTTCAGATCTCCGCGGGTCTACTCTTATATAATTAGGTTTCCTCATGTCTCCTCATGTCTCCTTAGATGTCCTCATGTCTCCTCAGATGTCCTCAGGTTGTCTGTATGTGCAGGTTGTCCCACCAGGAAAGCAGTTATCTCTAATGTAGGTGTGCTCAGGTTGTCCCACCAGGAAAGTAGTTATCTCTAATGTAGGTGTGCTCAGGTTGTCGGTATGTGCAGGTTGTCCCACCAGGAAAGTAGTTATCTCTAATGTAGGTGTGCTCTGGTTGTCCCACCAGGAAAGTAGTTATCTCTAATGTAGGTGTGCTCAGGTTGTCGGTATGTGCAGGTTGTCCCACCAGGAAAGTAGTTATCTCTAATGCTCAGGTTGTCTGTTACTTTACTGTTCAATCTCATTATTGTCATGCAGCTGGATGTTCATGTTCTGGTGTTGGAACTATCATATGACTTTAGGTCAAAGTCTGTACAATCCCAAGAGTGGTTGGAGAGAGAGAAATGGGACTGGGGGAGAGGTTGGAGAGAGAGAAATGGGACTGGGGGAGAGGTTGGAGAGAGAGAAATGGGACTGGGGGAATGGTTGGAGAGAGAGAAATGGGACTAGGGGAATGGTTGGAGAGACAGAAATGGGACTGGGGGAATGGTTGAAGAGACAGAAATGGGACTGGGGGAGAGGTTGGAGAGGGAGAAATGGGACTGGGGGAGTGGTTGGAGAGAGAGAAATGGGACTGGGGGAGTGGTTGGAGAGACAAAAATGGGACTGGGGGAATGGTTGGAGAGAGAGAAATGGGACTGGGGGAGTGGTTGGAGAGAGAGAAATGGGACTGGGGGAGTGGTTGGAGAGACAAAAATGGGACTGGGGGAATGGTTGGAGAGAGAGAAATGGGACTGGGGGAGTGGTTGGAGAAAGAGAAATGGGACTGGGGGAATGGTTGGAGAGAGAATAAAGAATGAAAAGGGACAGGGGAATGGTTGAAGAAAGAGAAAAGGGATAAGGAGATTGGTTAAAGAGAGAATGAGAATAAAGACCGAGAGAAGAGAGAGAGAGAAAGAGAGACTGAAAGAGGGAGAGAAGAGAGCTGGCCATAAGGAGAGGTTGGAAGTTGAGAGGCAGACAGACGGATCATGACCAGGCTGAGACTGCTCAACAGCTGTGAGGGCAGAATTTGATCTGACGGCTCACACACACACACACACACACATGCACACGCACACACACACACACTGGCACATGGGCACACACAGGGGGGCTCACACACGCTCCAAAAGAGCCACATTACACATAAAATATTAATGCAGCGAAGCAATCAGCAAAAATGGAGATGAGATAGGGAGATCTCTGCTTCCTAGAAAGAGGGTGGGAGTGGGAGGGAGAGAGAGAGGGAGGGAGAGAGAGAGGGACAGAGGGAGGCAGCGAGAGAGAAGGGAGAGAGGGCGAGAGACAGAGAGAGAGAGACAGAGAGAGAGAGAGAGAGGGCAAGACAGAGTGGGAGAGAGAGAGATGGAGGGAGAGAGAGGGAGGGAGAGAGGGAGGCAGCGAGAGAGAAGGGGGAGAGGGCGAGAGACAGAGAGAGAGAGACAGAGAGAGAGAGAGAGAGAGAGAGAGAGAGAGAGAGAGAGAGAGAGGAGAGAGAGAGAGAGAGAGAGAGAGAGAGAGAGAGAGAGGGGGAGAGAGAGAGAGAGAGAGAGAGAGAGAGAGAGAGAGGGAGAGAGAGAGAGGGAGAGAGTGTCAGGGTTTGTTTGGGTGTGTATGTGTTTCTGGTATTGTTTTTTGGTGGGGGTTGTCAGGGTTTGTTTGGGGTGTGTGTGTTGTGATTCCTGATGATAGAGCAGACAGTTAGTCGTGTTAGTTCTCTGAAGCTCCTCTCCTCTCGGCCCTAAAGAGGTTCTGGTAATAACACCATCCATCACCTGTGTGTGTGTGTGTGTGTGTGTGTGTGTGTGTGTGTGTGTGTGTGTGTGTGTGTGTGTGTGTGTGTGTGTGTGTGTGTGTGTGTGTGTGTGTGTGTGTGTGTGTGTGTGTGTGTGTGTGTGTGTGTGTGTGTGTGTGTGTGTGTGTGTGTGTGTGTTCGTTCAGAGAGGTCATAGAAAATAAGAGTTGTTAGTGCACAGGACATGTCTCTACACCACAGGATGTAATGTTTAAACAAGACAAAACATCCCAGAATACATCAGGGGGTCGGAACAGTAAATATTTTACAATTGTGTACTTCTGAATAGAACCAGCATTTTTGTTGTTGTTGTTTCGTTCCACTGTTCCGACCAGTAAAATAATGATCTGGACCTTCTCCAACCAAAGGAGAAATACCAGTTCATATCGTTCCTTTCTGTTCCTTTTTAAATCTCTGAAATCATTATTTATTTATTATTTTACATTTATCTCAAGATTAAATTACTCTACCAATCACTGTATACAGAACAGCTTGCTACGGACCAATCACTGTGGACAGAACAGCTTGCTACGGACCAATCACTATGGACAGAACAGCTTGCTATGGACCAATCACTGTGGACAGAACAGCTTGCTACAGACCAATCACTGTGGACAGAACAGCTTGGTGCGGACCAATCACTGTGGACAGAACAACTTGCTACAGACCAATCACTATGGACAGAACAGCTTGGTACGGACCAATCACTGTGGACAGAACAGCTTGCAACGGACCAATCACTGTGGACAGAACAGCTTGGTACGGACCTATCACTGTGGACAGAACAGCTTGCTACGGACCAATCACTGTGGACAGAACAGCTTGCTACGGACCAATCACTGTGGACAGAACAGCTTGCTACGGACCAATCACTGTGTACGGAACAGCTTGTTTCGGAGCAGGGAAAAAGGACATTGTTGTTTAAATACATTGGACAGACAAATCCAGGGCGCGTGATGCGACGAAGGGAGGAACAGGAGGCGCTGGGCCTCTCGTTGTTATGACATGTGTTATCTGAATTAGGCCCTCGCAAAACAAATCAAATCAAATTTTATTTGTCACATACACATGGTTGGCAGATGTTAATGCGAGTGTAGCGAAATTCTTGTGCTTCTAGTTCCGACAACGCAGTAATAACCAACAAGTAATCTAACTAACAATTCCTAAACTACTGTCTTATACACAGTGTAAGGGGATAAAGAATATGTATATAAGGATATATGAATGAGTGATGGTACAGAGCAGCATAGGCAAGATACAGTAGATGGTATCGAGTACAGTATATACATATGAGATGAGCATGTAAACAAAGTGGCATAGTTAAAGTGGCTAGTGATACATGTATTACATAAGGATGCAGTCGATGGTATCGAGTACAGTATATACATATGAGATGAGTATGCAAACAACGTGGCATAGTTAAAGTGGCTAGTGATACATGTATTACATAAGGATGCAGTCGATGATATAGAGTACAGTATATACGTATACATATGAGATGACTAATGCATTACATCTAGGAGGAGCGGCTATGAACTTCTTTGAAATTCAAGAAGAGCTGGTTTTTACATTGGACCAAAACTAGCGAGTTTAACTAACAATCTTGTGTGCAGAGCGACACCCAGAATGAAGTTGTTGTCTTTCTTTTTTAAACAGGACGTATCCTTTTTGTGGATAATTATTCCAATGTTGAAGTATCTTCATCTAGCGTTAATACATTCTTCACAAACAAAGAACAGTAGAAGGCTGGTAGACTCTGATTCAGAGTTGAATCAGGCTTGTGACAGTAGAAGGCTGGTAGAATCTGATTCAGAGTTGAATCAGGTTTGTGACAGTAGAAGGCTGGTAGAATCTGATTCAGAGTTGAATCAGGTTTGTGACATTAGAAGGCTGGTAGACTCTGATTCAGAGGTGAATCAGGCTTGTGACAGTAGAAGGCTGGTAGACTCTGATTCAGAGTTGAATCAGGTTTGTGACAGTAGAAGGCTGGTAGAATCTGATTCAGAGTTGAATCAGGTTTGTGACATTAGAAGGCTGGTAGAATCTGATTCAGAGTTGAATCAGGCTTGTGACAGTAGAAGGCTGGTAGACTCTGATTCAGAGGTGAATCAGGCTTGTGACAGTAGAAGGCTGGTAGACTCTGATTCAGAGTTGAATCAGGTTTGTGACAGTAGAAGGCTGGTAGACTCTGATTCAGAGTTGAATCAGGTTTGTGACAGTAGAAGGCTGGTAGACTCTGATTCAGAGGTGAATCAGGCTTGTGACAGTAGAAGGCTGGTAGACTCTGATTCAGAGTTGAATCAGGATTGTGACATTAGAAGGCTGGTAGACTCTGATTCAGAGTTGAATCAGGTTTGTGACATTAGAAGGCTGGTAGAATCTGATTCAGAGTTGAATCAGGCTTGTGACAGTAGAAGGCTGGTAGACTCTGATTCAGAGTTGAATCAGGATTGTGACATTAGAAGGCTGGTAGAATCTGATTCAGAGTTGAATCAGGTTTGTGACATTAGAAGGCTGGTAGACTCTGATTCAGAGTTGAATCAGGTTTGTGACAGTAGAAGGCTGGTAGACTCTGATTCAGAGTTGAATCAGGTTTGTGACATTAGAAGGCTGGTAGACTCTGATTCAGAGTTGAATCAGGTTTGTGACAGTAGAAGGCTGGTAGACTCTGATTCAGAGTTGAATCAGGTTTGTGACATTAGAAGGCTGGTAGACTCTGACTCAGAGTTGAATCAGGTTTGTGACAGTAGAAGGCTGGTAGACTCTGATTCAGAGTTGAATCAGGTTTGTGACAGTAGAAGGCTGGTAGACTCTGATTCAGAGTTGAATCAGGTTTGTGACAGTAGAAGGCTGGTAGACTCTGATTCAGAGTTGAATCAGGTTTGTGACAGTAGAAGGCTGGTAGACTCTGATTCAGAGTTGAATCAGGTTTGTGACAGTAGAAGGCTGGTAGACTCTGATTCAGAGTTGAATCAGGCTTGTGACAGTAGAAGGCTGGTAGACTCTGATTCAGAGTTGAATCAGGCTTGTGACAGTAGAAGGCTGGTAGAGTCTGATTCAGAGGGTGAGGGGCATGTCGACCACACACACACACACTGGCGAAGAGGTTCAGCTGGCAGACAGGAAAGCAGGCAGGCTGGCAGACAGGGAGGCTGGCAGACAGACAGGGAGGCTGGCAAACAGACAGGGAGGCTGGCAGGCAGACAGGCAGACACTGGAGTGGGATTTTTGCATACTCGCTTTGATGCATTTTTTGTGCAAATGGAAATCATGTCTGGAACGGTTCCCATGCTTTTACAATAAGGGTTCTGTTCCAGAACATTATAGATCACTTTTGTTCCCGGTTTTGATTCTGTTCCTCAAAAAATGTCATTCTTGTCCAGTTTTCGGTTCTGTTCCCTGAACTGGTTCCAACCCCTGGAATACACAAGAACTTGCAGGTGAGTTTACAGCAGAATCTACTTGTACTGAAGAGATTTACAGACTTGCAGAAGACTGAGGTGAGTTCGCAGCAGTAGCTACTCGTACGGAAGAAATTTAACAAGCCATAATTGACTCTTTAGAGACACATAGTCGGATGAAAACACAGCCAGATGGCTCAAGATTTACTTCGAAATTGGAAGTCTGTCCATATCCTAGGATGTTGTGGATGAGCCTAATCCCATGACTCTGTAATCCCATGACTTTGGATCCAAAGGTTGCATGTTCAATCCCAGTGGTGGACATGACTGACATTGTTTTAGATGATTGTCACTGCTTTGAAAGTTAGAGTGGGGAGTCGGAGAGAGAGAGAGAGAGAGAGAGAGGGAGAGAGAGAGAGAAAGATTGTTATGAAAAACACTCTAGAAATCATCTGTTTATTTATGTAGCAGAGCAGAAAGCTCTAAAGAAAGGCAGAGGCGCTGACATGTAACCTTCAGTAAAGTGACAGTATCAAGCTCAGTGTGCAGGTTTATATTTCCTTCAACGTATCTAACTGTTACCATGCTGCTGCAACCAGACAGCTCAGATGAGCCAGAGCATGTTTTAAAGGTTGAAATGTTGAAAGTTAAACACACCAACAGTAAATGTACCGGTATGTAATATTACAAACAAGAAACACTTTTCAATGAGAAAACAGAAATCCACTTTGGGTAAAAAAAAATAAAAAATACACATAAACAAAAATAAAAAGAATTTCACAAAAAAAGCAGCAAATTACTAAATAAATAGCTAAAATGAAAATACATAAAACTACTTCTTAATCATGGCCTCTTAAATGACCATATGGAGCATCTCCTTCTGGGAGGGAGAGGAGGAGATGACCGGAGGGGGTGGAGGGTCTCCCTGGCAGTCACCTCCTTCTGGGAGGGAGAGGAGGAGATGATCGGTGGGGGTGGAGGGTCTCCCTGGCAGTCACCTCCTTCTGGGAGGGAGAGGAGGAGGACATGACCGGAGGGGGGATGGAGGGACAGCCCTCTGCTCCACCTCATCCATCACTGCATACCACTTCTGACTCCAGTGGAGGGGGGGTAGATATGGCTGTGCCCTCTCCTCCCTCTGTTCTGACTCCGGTGGGGAGGGGATAGATATGGCTGTGCCCTCTCCTCCCTCTGTTCTGTCTCCGGTGGGGAGGGGATAGATGTGGCTGTGCCCTCTCCTCCCTCTGTTCTGACTCCGGGGGTAGATGTGGCTGTGCCCTCTCCTCCCTCTGTTCTGACTCCGGGGGGGGTAGATGTGGCTGTGCCCTCTCCTCCCTCTGTTCTGACTCCGGGGGTAGATATGGCTGTGCCCTCTCCTCCCTCTGTTCTGACTCCGATGGGGGATAGATGTGGCTGTGCCCTCTCCTCCCTCTGTTCTGACTCCGGTGGGGAGGGGATAGATGTGGCTGTGCCCTCTCCTCCCTCTGTTCTGACTCCGGTGGGGAGGGGATAGATGTGGCTGTGCCCTCTCCTCCCCCTGTTCTGACTCCAGTGGGGGGGATAGATGTGGCCGTGCCCTCTCCTCCCTCTGTTCTGACTCCGGTGGGGGGGATAGATGTGGCTGTGGTGTGGAAGAGGATGTATGGAGTTGTTCAGTACAGGAGACCAAATCTACCATTAATATCTTTATGACTTCAATTATCACCTCTCAAATTGTGTGTGTGTGTGTGTGTGTGTGTGTGTGTGTGTGTGTGTGTGTGTGTGTGTGTGTGTGTGTGTGTGTGTGTGTGTGTGTGTGTGTGTGTGTGTGTGTGTGTGTGTGTGTGTGTGTGTGTGTGTGTGTGTGTGTGTAGGTGTGTGTGTGTGTGTATCAGTTTACATCATTATACGGAGTGAAAACGGATAACGAAGTGACTGGAATGTGACAGACAGTTTTCACACCCAGAAACACATGGAGGAGGGGGGGCGTATAGTCAGTTATGGAGATGACTGGAGGACAGAGACGAGGGGGGGCATATAGTCAGTTATGGAGGTGACTGGAGGACAGAGACGAGGGGGGGCATGTAGTCAGTTATGGAGGTGACTGGAGGACAGAGACGAGGGGGGGGGCATATAGTCAGTTATGGAGGTGACTGGAGGACAGAGACGGGGGAGGGCATATAGTCAGTTATGGAGGTGACTGGAGGACAGAGACGACGAGGGGGGCATATAGTCAGTTATGGAGGTGACTGGAGGACAGAGACGAGGGGGGGGGCATATAGTCAGTTATGGAGGTGACTGGAGGACAGAGACGGGGGGGCGTATAGTCAGTTATGGAGGTGACTGGAGGACACAGACGGGGGGGGCATATAGTCAGTTATGGAGGTGACTGGAGGACGGGGGGGGGGGGCATATAGTCAGTTATGGAGGTGACTGGAGGACAGAGACGGGGGGGGGATATAGTCAGTTATGGAGGTGACTGGAGGACAGACGAGGGGAGGGGCATATAGTCAGTTATGGAGGTGACTGGAGGACACAGACGGGGGGGGGCATATAGTCAGTTATGGAGGTGACTGGAGGACACAGACGGGGGGGGGGCATATAGTCAGTTATGGAGGTGACTGGAGGACAGAGACAGGGGGGGGCATATAGTCAGTTATGGAGGTGACTGGAGGACAGACATGAGGGGGGGCATGTGGTACATTACAGTGACAGAACAATGTGTACTATTGTAAGCCATTAATCTCCCTCCCCCTCTCTCTCTCTCACTCTCCCTTCCCCTCTCCCTTCCCCTCTCACTTTCCCTCTCTCTCTCTCTCTCTCTCTCTCTCTCTCTCTCTCCCTTCCCCTCTCTCTCTCTCCCTTCCCCCCTCTCTCTCTCTCTCTCTCTCTCTCTCTCCCTTCCCCTCTCTCTCACACTCCCTTCCCCTCTCTCTCTCTCCCTTCCCCCGCTCTCTCTCTCTCCCTCTCTCCCTTAACCCTCTCTCTCACTCTCTGTTCCCCTCTCTCTCTCTCTCTTCCCCTCTCTCTCACTCTCCCTTCCCCTCTCTCTCCCTTCCGCTCTCTCTCACTCTCCCTTCCCCTCACTCTTTCTCCCTTCCCCCTCTCTCTCACTCTCACTTCCCCTCTCTCTCTCTCCCTTCCCCTCTCTCTCTCTCTCTCTCTCTCTCTCCCTTCCCCTCTCTCTCACTCTCCCTTCCCCCCCTCTCTCTCTCTCTCTCTCTCTCTCCCTCTCTCCCTTCCCCTCTCTCTCACTCTATGTTCCCCTCTCTCTCTCTCTCCCTTCCCCTCTCTCTCACTCAATTCAATTTAATTCAAGGGGCTTTATTGGCATGGGAAACATGTGTTAACATTGCCAAAGCAAGTAAGGTATATAATATATAAAGTGAAATAAACAATAAAAATTAACAGTAGACATCACACATACAGAAGTTTCAAAACAATAAAGACATTACAAATGTCGTATTTTATATATATACAGTGTTTTTCTCTCCCTTCCCCTCTCTCCCTCTCTCTCTCTCTCTCTTCCCTTCTCTCTCACTCTCCCTTCCACTCTCTCTCCCTTCCCCTCTCTCTCTCTCTTCCCCTCTCTCTCTCTTCCCCTCTCTCTCACTCTCCCTTCCCCTCTCTCTCTCTTCCCCTCTCTCTCCCTTCCGCTCTCTCTCTCTCTTCCTTCCCCTCTCTCTCTCTCTTCCCCTCTCTCTCTCTTCCTTCCCCTCTCTCCCTCTCTCCCTTCCCATCTCTCCCTTCCCCTCTCTCTCTCCCTTCCCCCTCTCTCCCTCTCTCCCTTCCCCTCTCTCCCTCTCTCCCTTCCCATCTCTCCCTTCCCCTCTCTCTCTCCCTTCCCCCTCTCTCCCTCTCTCCTTCCCCTCCCTCTCTCTCTCCCTTCCCCCCTCTCTCTCCCTTCCCCCTCTCTCTCTTCCTTCCCATCTCTCTCTCCCTTCCCCCTCTCTCCCTCTCTCCTTATTCACTTCAAATTAGTGTATTGTCTAACGTCTGTGGGAAGATCATTTAGCCTAAACAGATACTTGTTCAGATATTTTGACTTTAGTAATTTTGGTATGATGCACCTTGGAAACCTGACAGCTGACTTTTACAAATTGATTGAATTGTATTAACAGACTAACAAACAGAATGCTCAAATATATAGTTTATATAGTTTATATAGTTTATATAGTTTATATTAGTTTATATAGTTTATATAGTTTATATAGTTTATATAGTTTATATTAGTTTATATAGTTTATATTAGTTTATATAGTTTATATAGTTTATATAGTTTATATTAGTTTATATAGTTTATATAGTTTATATAGTTTATATTAGTTTATATTGTTTATATAGTTTATATAGTTTATATTAGTTTATATAGTTTATATAGTTTATATAGTTTATATTAGTTTATATAGTTTATATAGTTTATATAGTTTATATAGTTTATATTAGTTTATATAGTTTATATAGTTTATATTAGTTTATATAGTTTATATAGTTTATATAGTTTATATTAGTTTATATTGTTTATATAGTTTATATAGTTTATATAGTTTATATTAGTTTATATAGTTTATATAGTTTATATTAGTTTATATAGTTTATATAGTTTATATTGTTTATATAGTTTATATAGTTTATATAGTTTATATAGTTTATATTAGTTTATATAGTTTATATAGTTTATATAGTTTATATAGTTTATATTAGTTTATATTAGTTTATATAGTTTATATTAGTTTATATAGTTTATATTAGTTTATATAGTTTATATAGTTTATATTAGTTTATATTAGTTTATATAGTTTATATAGTTTATATTAGTTTATATTGTTTATATAGTTTATATAGTTTATATAGTTTATATAGTTTATATTAGTTTATATAGTTTATATTAGTTTATATAGTTTATATAGTTTATATTAGTTTATATAGTTTATATAGTTTATATAGTTAATATAGTTTATATTGTTTATATAGTTTATATAGTTTATATTAGTTTATATAGTTTATATAGTTTATATTAGTTTATATAGTTTATATTAGTTTATATAGTTTATATAGTTTATATTGTTTATATAGTTTATATAGTTTATATAGTTTATATAGTTTATATTAGTTTATATAGTTTATATAGTTTATATTAGTTTATATAGTTTATATTGTTTATATAGTTTATATAGTTTATATTAGTTTATATAGTTTATATAGTTTATATAGTTTATATTAGTTTATATAGTTTATATAGTTTATATTTATATTAGTTTATATAGTTTATATAGTTTATATTAGTTTATATTAGTTTATATAGTTTATGGAGCCCAGAGTTTTTCCAGGTGGATTCAGGCAATACATGGAATAAAAACATATATATTTGGATGAATGACACATATGGAATCATGTAGTAACCAAAATAGTGTTAAACAAATCAAAATATATTTTAGATTTTAGATTCCTCAAAGTAGTCACCCTTTGCCTTGATGACAGCTTTGCACACTCTTGACATTCTCTGACTTGTTTGGTTTACTACATGATTCCATACATGTTATTTTATAGTTCTGATGTCTTCACTATAATTCTACAATGTAGAAAATAGTAAAAATAAAGAAAAACCCTTGAATGAGTAGCTGCGTCCAAACTTTTGACTGGTACTGTATCTTCAAATATATACCTACATATATTGAAGTATTTAACAATAAATTGAGCTATACACTCATACAGTGCCTTGCGAAAGTATTCGGCCCCCTTGAATTTTGCGACCTTTTGCCACATGTCAGGCTTCAAACATAATGATATAAAACTGTATTTTTTTGTGAAGAATCAACAACAAGTGGGACACAATCATGAAGTGGAACAACATTTATTGGATATTTCAAACTTTTTTAACAAATCAAAAACTGAAAAAATTGGGCGTTCAAAATTATTCAGCCCCTTTACTTTCAGTGCAGCAAACTCTCTCCAGAAGTTCAGTGAGGATCTCTGAATGATCCAATGTTGACCTAAATGACTAATGATGATAAATACAATCCACTTGTGTGTAATCAAGTCTCCGTATAAATGCACCTGCACTGTGATAGTCTGTATTATTATTATGTATATATAGATACAGTACCAGTCAAATAACACATATGGATTCATGTAAACCAAAAATGTGTCATGTAGTAACCAGAAAGGGTTAAACAAAGCAAAATGTATTTTAGATTTTAGGTTCTTCGAAGTCGCCACCCTTTGCCTTGACGACAGCTTTGCACACTGTTCTAAAACTTTTGACCGGTAGTGTATTTATTTAAATTCGTCTGTCGTTGTGTGTCTTTGTTGATGTTGTGGTTTCATGTTGCTTATTCTGCTTAGTAATGCTATACCATAGATCAGGCATTCACGATGTAAGCCCCCCCCCCCCTCTCCCTCCCCCTCCCCCATCATCACCACCCTGCACAACAGAGCGACATAATACACACTCAGCACCAGCACCCCCAGACGCGGATTGATTTCAACGGAAATCAAAGTCACATGCGGATCGAACAACAGAGGGCGCGGGAGCACCGAGGAGGCAGCGTGTGCCGACGCTGCCGGAATGCTAAACACACAAATCCTCCTGCTACCAATGCAGCACGGAGAGAGAGAGAGAGACGAGTTACCATGTTGTCCCATCCCTCAGAGCCGCGCTTTAACGGCTGTCTCAGCATACTGTACATGGCCTGCGTCTCCCTCACAGCGTTATGAATGGAGTGGAGACCGGGGAAGCCCCCCCTCCTTCCCCCACTTACGGACCGAATCCTGGTGGGTTGGGGGTAACATTGTCGGCCCTGACTGGACCCGGCCTGGTGTAATTTAATTAAAGGGAAAGAAACCAGGAGAGGTGGAAGGAGGGAAGGAGCTATTGGGATTGTGTTTGCGGTGGGATGGAGGACAGAGAGAGAGAAAGAGAGAGACAAAGAGAGAGAGAGAGAGAGAGAGAGAGAGAGAGAGAGAGAGAGAGAGAGAGAGAGGTACTGCAGGTAAATCTTTATCTCCTCTCCTCTTCCCCCGCGACGCCTTTTGTTGCTTTCTGTAGCCGAGCGGTACACTGCACGAGAGGAGCCGGTTGCTGCATTGCGCTCACCGAGCAGCGCGTGCTGCGGGTCAGCCCGCGGAGATAGAGAGAGTCTGTGGCTGTAACGTCTTCAGTATATATATATATATAGTGTGTGTGTGTGTGTGTGTGTGTGTGTGTGTGTGTGTGTGTGTGTGTGTGTGTGTGTGTGTGTGTGTGTGTTGTTTAGTGCCGCAGTCAGACAAAAGAAATATCTACTTCAATATTCTACAGGGAACAACTATACCAAACAAGACCTATACTGCAACGATTCTAACCGACTGACTCAAATATTGACGAAAATAAAACAAAATATTAAAATAGAATACTTACCCTTTTACAGGCCTAATCTTGTATAATGAAAATATATATTATTATATATTATTAAATAATATCCTTATTATTATTATTATTGTTATTAGTCTATATGTTTGCTCTTTGACCTTTGGCCACAGGGGTCATATAGTTTATTCATATAAATCTGATAGCTGGCGGCAGAGAGATTAAAGTTACTATGAGACGTCATCAGAGAACCACATGCCGCCGGATGAATGATGACATTCAGATGAGCTGTTGTCGTCATAAGTGGATAAAGAAGTCTTAAGTCGTTATTAAAACGTGTGCGTTTGTGCCGGTTATTACGTTAGTGGGGCAATTTCCATTTAAACCCCAGTCCCCGTAGCCTGTCCAACGGCTGGCTGGCAACCGTACAACACAGCAAAAGAAAATGCCGATTGTGCAGAATACGTTCCCATTATATTCCTCTGACAACCAATATCCTTCGCTGCATCCTCTTTGTGAATAAAGATGTTCCCCTCATCTCATCCCACCCTGAGCCGCGTAAACGCCACATTGAATCTAGTGCAGTGTGACAGCGAGGCGGATAGGTCTGTTACCGATACACACACACACGCACACACCGTGAGCGACACAACTCTGCCTCTCGTTCCGTTCTCCCGTTTCAGCTGAACGATCAAGTTACGTGGCTAGGGATATGTTGCAGTGAAGAGAGAGAGAGAGAGAGAGAGAGAGAGAGAGAGAGAGAGAGGCGGAGAGAGAGAGAGACTGCAGCATCATTTCAGATCAGGCAGAAAGCAAGCCACGCGTGCACATGCAGTGCAGTAGAACGTGCAGGTGAGAGAAAGAAAAAGAGAGAGAAGGCGTGCGTGGAGAATGAACGATAGAATGCAGGACTCTTGGAAAATACGTATTTTCTCTCGGTTCATGACCGACACATCCTCGCGAACGCACAAGGAATTATAATTGACCGGTTTGTTGACTTCGGGATCTCTTTTGCCTTTAAAAAAAAACAAGGGTTGCGGATGTGAGCGAGCTCCGGTTTACGGTTCAGATTATTATTCCGTCCCGAGAAGTGGCTGTGAAAAGCACTATTGTCTTGTGAAGTTCCGTGAAGGCATTCGACCAACTGCTTGGCACGTTGCTTCACTGCGGGGAAAAACACACGCGTAGTTCAGACTCATACCGGAGAGCGAGAGGTAAGAAACCACATTTAAACTCTAAACGATGACCGGACGATATCAAATACTTTACTTTTAAACCGATTGTGTTCCGCTTTGTGGATGTAAGTATTTTTTCACAACATTAGTGATTCGGGGTCCTGAGACAGAGTCGTGTACAGTTTTCTTTGTGGAAGTGCTGCATTGCAGTTTCTCTTCAACTCGTCAAAACCGCCGAGAGAGCCCCCTCGGTCCCCCGGAACGCGACCGGAATTAAGCGAAATTACTAACGGACTAATATAACTGATACGAGAGTCCTCAAGAGAGGGAGAAACGGAATACATCTCCATCATAAAAAGAGAGAGAGAGTCAAGTGGATTAATTAACGTGAGTAGATGATTTGGTTTCTCTCTTCTTGCCGGATGGATTTGCTGATATCTTTGTGCTCTGAACATCCCAGAGAGACTTAGAGGAAGTTTATTTTTAAACCCTCAACAATAAAGAGAAGGACAAAAGAATAGAGAAAACAGACTGAAACAGAGACACACCGATAGTCACATTAACGACAGAGAGACTGATCTGCAGTGTGTTATTAGAGTGCTGTGTGAAGCTTTCCTGGACCCCAGGCAGCGGAACTGCCAAGAGAGAGAGAGGGGGAGAGAGGGAGGGGGGAAGAGTGAGAGAAAGAGAGGGAACAAAGATATACAGCCCAGATAGACACATTCACGACAGAGAAGGAGGGAAAGGTAGAACTATAGATCCCCAGAGAGAGGAAAGAGAGACAGAGGAAAAGAGAGGGAGAGACAGGAAAGAGAGACAGGAATAGAGAGGGAGAGACAGGAAAGAGAGACAGGAATAGAGAGCGAGAGAGAGGAAAGAGAGACAGGAATAGAGAGGGAGAGAGACAGAGGGATAGAGAGGGATAGAGAAGAAAGAGAGACAGGAATACAGAGGGAGAGACAGAGGGATAGAGAGGGAGAGACAGAGGGATAGAGAGGGAGAGAGAGGAAAGTGAGACAGGAATAGAGAGGGAGAGACAGAGGGATAGAGAGGGAGAGAGAGGAAAGAGAGACAGGAATAGAGAGGGAGAGAGAGGGAGAGACAGAGGGATAGAGAGGGAGAGAGAGGGAGAGACAGAGGGATAGAGAGGGAGAGAGAAGGAGAGACAGAGGGATAGAGAGGGAGAGAGAAGGAGAGACAGAGGGATAGAGAGGGAGAGAGAGGGAGAGACAGAGGGATAGAGAGGGAGAGAGAAGGAAGGTGGGAGCCATGCGGAGGACAGGGGTAGGTGTCTGTGGTGGAGCAGTGTTCTCCTGCTCGGTAACTCTAACTGGACCGGGGGAGTTGTTCCACCTCCTAGTGCTTCTCCTACTAACGATGACTCAGCTCCCGGTCACTGACTCGGCTCTCCGTTACCGGGTGGCTGAGGAGGGCCCCACTGACGTTATGATCGGTAATGTGGCTGCCGACCTCGGCCTGTCCGCGGGCACCGGCTCCGGAGATGTCACATTTGCCCTAGAGAGCGGCTCGGAGTTCTTCAAGATTGATAACGTTACCGGGGAGCTGACTACCGGGCAGCGGAGGATTGACCGGGAGAAGCTGTCCCAGTGTCAGATGATCTTCGATGAGAACGAGTGTTTCCTGGACTTCGAAGTGTCTGTGATTGGTCCGCTCCAGAGTTGGGTGGATCTCTTTGAGGGCCGTGTGGTCATCACCGACATCAACGACAACACTCCTTCGTTTCCGTCGTCGGTACTGACATTATCTGTCGAGGAGAACCGTCCAATAGGCACGCTGTATCTGTTACCCACGGCGACGGATCGCGACTTTGGGCGCAATGGGATTGATCGTTATGAGCTGATTCAAGATGGCAGCTCTTCCGGGTCGGCGGGGTCAGGGTTGGGGTCAGCGAGGAGAGCAGCCGGTGGGCCTATGGGAAGAGCGGATGGAACAGGAGGAGGAGGGGATAGGAGGAGAGGAGCATTGGATAACAACGGAGGAGCTGCAGGAGGAGGTGCAGGAGGAGGTGTGAGGAGCAGTGTGTTTGAGCTCCAGGTCGCCGACACGCCCGACGGTGAGAAGCAACCACAGCTGATCGTGAAAGGCCCTCTGGACCGTGAAGCACGCGACTCGTATGAGCTGGTTCTACGGGTCCGGGACGGTGGCAACCCTCCTCGCTCTTCCCAGGCGCTCCTCCGTGTCGCCATCACCGATGTCAACGACAACAGGTAGGATGAAAACCTAGTCTAGTGAAAAGCATGAGCTGATGCACACCCAAAAATGTTAGTAGAGGTGCTGACTAATGGAGAGTAAACTGTCTAAAAAGTTGGATTTGTTTACCCATTGAACTAAAGAGCTGGAATAGTAGCATCAGCATAGAGAAACACTAGCATAATTATCATAGAGCACCACTACCTAAATTGGCATAGAGCACAACTGGCTAAATTAGCATAGAACACCACTAGCTAAATTAGTATAAAGCACCACTAGCTAAATTAGTATAAAGCATCACTAGCTAAATTAGCATAGAGCACAACTGGCTAAATTAGCATAGAGCACAACTGGCTAAATTACCATAGAGCACCACTAAATTAGTGTAAAGCGCCACTAGCTAAATTAGTATAAAGCATCACTAGCTAAATTAGCATAAAGCATCACAAGCTAAATTAGTATAAAGCATCACAAGCTAAATTAGCATAAAGCATCACTAGCTAAATTAGCATAAAGCATCACAAGCTAAATTAGCATAAAGCATCACTAGCTAAATTAGTATAAAGCATCACTAGCTAAATTAGGTTGAAAAGCACAAACAATGTTATCTTCTAAATACATGGTATTTCTTTTCATGTCTTTATCGACCACAGCCCGCGCTTCGAGAGAGCCATCTATGAGGCCGAGATGGCGGAGAATGCGCCTCCCGGAACCCCCGTCCTCCAGGTGCGCGCTTCGGACCGTGACGTCGGCGTCAACGGACAGGTGGAGTACGTCTTCGGCGCTGCCACGGAATCTGTCCGCCGTCTTCTCCGACTGGACGAGGCTACCGGTTGGCTGAGCGTCCTCCACAGGATTGACCGGGAGGAAGTGGCCCAGTTACGGTTCACGGTTACGGCAAGGGATCGTGGTCAGCCGCCGCGCACCGACCGGGCGACCGTAGTCCTGGTGGTCCGGGATGAGAACGACAACGTTCCGGTCGTGGAGATCAGGAAGATCGGACGGATTCTGGTGAGGGACGGAGTGGCACTGGTACCGGAGAATGTTCTGGTGGACACACCGGTGGCGCTGGTTCAGGTGTCAGACCGTGACCAGGGGGAGAACGGGGCGGTAACGTGCACGGTGGTCGGGGATGTACCGTTCACCCTGAAACCAGCGGGAGAGACGGCGCTCCTGCCACTGCCCGCGGATGACGCCTTCGACAGGTGAGATGAAAACACCTCCACATTGATCTGTTTAGAGTTTATTTTATTTTCATTTTTAAAAGTAAAGTTCGGAGTATTCCAGCACGGCGCACCGAGAGGCTGAAATAGTATTGGAGCATCAACGTACGGCACCATAATATAAACCTGACAGCTAGCTACGTTTAGTTGAAAATCACAAAAATCACATTCATTTGAGCCATATAAATTCAAAATGTTCTTTATTTAGATTTTGCAATGTGACTCTCCTTCCACAGCAGGAAGTATTTATATTGATTAATTTCTTCGTAATTTTCAGTTAATATTTAACCTTGTTTCCTCAGAAACCGTAAGAAGTATTTCCTCCACACTTCGGCCCTGTTGGATTACGAGGCCACTAAAGAGTACAGCGTGACCATCGTGGCAGTCGACTCCGGTTCCCCGTCTCTCTCCAGCAACAGCTCTCTCATGGTCAGGGTAGTCGACATCAACGACCACACTCCTGCCTTCGCCCAGGCCGTGGTGGAGGTCCACTTTGCCGAGAACAACCAACCAGGAGAGCGTGTGGTCACCGTGGTTGCGGCGGATGCCGACTCCGGCAAGAATGCAGAGATTGTGTATTCCTTGGATCCGTCCGTTAACGGCCTGTTCTATATTGATGCTGACAATGGGGATATCCGTGCGACGGGGGTTCTGGACCGGGAGGTCAGGGAGAGGTACGAGTTCCAGGTGATCGCCAGGGATAAGGGATTCCCCTCGCTGCAGGGGTCGGCCACGGTGGTAATCATGGTGACCGACCGCAACGACAATACTCCGAAGTTCGTCCAGGAAGTGTTCACGTTCTACGTAAAGGAGAACCTCCTTGCCAACAGCCCAGTCGGCATGGTAACAGTAACAGACGCGGATGAGGGTGAGAACGCGGAGCTGAGTCTTTTCGTAGAGATGGAGGAAGAAGAAGGAGATGAGGTTGAGGGAGGTCGAGGGGAGAAGCACAAGGGAGTAGGAGAGGAGGGAGGAGGAAGAGGAGGGAGAGGTGAAGACACGTTCTCCATAGAGAACAACACAGGGACGATCTTCTCCTCCGTGGCATTTGACCGGGAACGCCGTTCCACCTACACCTTCCGCGTCCGGGCCATCGACGGCGGGGCTCCTCCTCGCTCCGCCACGGCGACAGTCTCCCTCATCGTAACTGATGAGAACGACAACGCCCCCTCCGTGACCTCACCCACCAACGAATCCTACACCCTCCTCCCCCCGGCCTCCTCCACCCGGACCATCGTCAGAACCGTGGCCGCCTCGGACTCGGACTTTGGCCGCAACGCTGACCTGCGCTTCTCCCTGGTAGGAGGGAACCCCTTCAGGCTGTTTGAGATCGGCCTGGCCAGTGGAGTGATCACTGTGGCAGAGCCCCTAGAGAGGAGACACAGGGGGCTGCATCGCCTGGTGGTCAGGGTCAATGACAGTGGAGAGCCGTCGCTCTGCGCCACCGCGCTGGTCCACGTCTTCATCAACGAGAGTCTGGTCAACGCTACACTGGTGGACGCACAGGTAATTATGAATATGTCTTTGGTATGTGTCCTAAATGGCACCCTATTCCCTATGAAGTGCACTACGTTTGACCAGCCGCCCCATTGACTCTGGTCAAATGTAGTGCACTGTGTAGGGAATAGGGTGCCATTTGAGACTCGTACATACTGTACATGCATACCTCTACTCTACTCTATTCCATTCCGTTCTGACTTTGGTGACATTGAGTCCATTTGTTAAGGCCCTACTGTTCTATACAGGCTATATTTACACTTCTCCTGCTCAATAGCTTAAAATGGGCCAATGCAATGCACCAGCCTATAATGGAATGGTAGGGATCGATTAGAACAACTTAGAATGGAACAGTAGAACAAATGAAAATGGAATTCTAGAATGGAACAAATTAGAATTGAACAATAGAATGGAATAAATTAGAATTGAACAATAGAATGGTTTAATGGAATGTGGCCGCTCAGAGTGGGACATCATTTCATCTTTTAACAAGAACAGTGTAGACCAGACCAGAGCAATAGAGGGCAGACAAATGGATGGATCGACTCAACATATTATCACACTTCATTCAACTGCTCAAAGGGCTTGATGATTAGTTAATTAGTATGATCGGGTGTGCTAGTGTTGGGATAGAATAAAGACGTTTAAGTTAGGGAGACCCCAGGTCAAGGTCTGAGTTGACACATGAAACTGCGGTCCAGAGTTTCTCCTGGTACAGGGTTGGGAAAACTCCTGGCTATGAAGAAACATTTCCATCTAGTTTCTCATTGGCCAACTTGTGACTCCTACTGATAAAACAAACGAATTGAGTCATTTTCTGCTGCGTTGCCATTTCATTCACTAATCACTTTGGCATCCTTCCACCACTCCCTCTCACACACACACACACACACACACACACACACACACACACACACACACACACACACACACACACACACACACACACACACACACACACACACACCACCCCCCCCCCTTTGGCATCATTCCACTGTCAGAGAGAATTCTTTGTGCGATGGAGGCAGTAACACAGATAACGTCTTCATATCTGTGTCTGTGACCATTAAACTTTGATATCCTTCTAGTCCATAGCTGTGCTCTGCTGGGCTGTTCCAGTCAAACTAAACTGTCTATGGTGTAATGTCAAGGAGTTCTAGATTACAACATGCTTCCAACACATTACAATCCATTGTTCCATAGAATCATTTTGTCATTCTATTGTGTTCTGGTTCCACTCTACAATTCTATTGCAATCAAACGTCTGGTTCTTTTCGTTGCAACTGAACCAGTCCCAGGCATAACTCTGTGCCCGTGTTATAGGCTTCAACGTGGACCTGGAGTTCTCCTTAGTTTTCAGCCATAACAAGGGCCCAGGGTTTTTCATGTTTAGGTCACAAGGTAATGAATAAATCTTGGCCCTAAAGCTACACCGCTAACTAAAGCTACACCGCTAACTAAAGCTACACAGCTAACTAAAGCTACACCGCTAACTAAAGATACACTGCTAACTAAAGATACACCGCTAACTAAAGATACACTAAAGCTACACCGCTAACTGCTAACTAAAGCTACACCGCTAACTAAAGCTACACAGCTAACTAAAGCTACAACGCTAACTAAAGATACACCGCTAACTAAAGATACACCGCTAACTAAAGCTACACCGCTAACTAAAGCTACACCGCTAACTGCTAACTAAAGATACACCGCTAACTAAAGATACACTAAAGCTGCACCGCTAACTAAAGATACACCGCTAACTAAAGCTACACCGCTAACTAAAGATACACCGCTAACTAAAGATTCACAGCTCACTAAAGCTGCACCGCTAACTAAAGATACATCGCTAACTAAAGACACACCGCTAACTAAAGATACATCGCTAACTAAAGCAGCACCACTAACTAAAGCTACACCGCTAACTAAAGCTACACCACTAGCTATTCATCGTATCGATATCAAGAGAGGCACAGCACTACCTGCAGAGTGAAACGGTTCTGGTGTTTAAAGCTAAGCAGTACAAACTTTGGTGCAGCAGAGCGGAAGACTCCTGGGGGAGCTGGGGGAGGGAGGGAGAGAGAGAGAGATGTGTCAGGATGGATGATGAGGCACTGCTAGAGCTAAAGTGGTAGTGCTGCATTCTCCTGTTGAACACTTACAAGGAGACACACCCACAGGAATGCACACACACACACACATGCCGCATATACACACACCTAGCATGCACACATACACACACATAGCAGAGACACACACACACACCCACACAGTGTGCTAGAGGCATGCTCAGCAGAATGTGAATGGGACAGAAGAAGACTGCAGAACAGCGAAGAACAGAACAGAAACGATAAGAGGAGAACAGGACAGAAGAGAGAGAGAGAGAACAGAGAAGAACAGAGAGGAACAGAGGGGAACAGAAGAGGAGAACAGAGAAGAACAGAGGAGAACAGAGGAGAAAGGAGAACAGAACAAAGGAGAACAGAGAAGAACAGAGAACAGAGGAGAACAGAACAGAGGAGAACAGAGAAGAACAGAGGAGAACAGAGGAGAACAGAGGAGAAAGGAGAACAGAACAGAGGAGAACAGAACAAAGGAGAACAGAGAAGAACAGAGAACAGGGGAAAACAGAACAGAGGAGAACAGAGAAGAACAGAGGAGAACAGAGAACAGAGGAGAACAGAGGAGAAAGAAGAACAGAACAGAGGAGAATGGAACAAAATAGAAAGAACAGAGAAGAACAGAGAACAGAGGAGCACAGTAAAGAGGAGGACTGAGAACAGGGGAGAACAAATCAGAGGAGAACAGAGGAGAACAGAACAGAACAAAAGAGAAAGAACAGAGGAGAACAAAGGAGAACAGAGGGGAACAGAACAGAGCAGAACAGAGGAGAACAGAGAAGAACATTGAACACAGGATAACATATGAGAACATATGGGAACAGAACAGAAGAGAGCAGAATGGAGAACAGAGCAGAGAACAAATGACAACAGAACTGAGAACAGGGGAGAACAGAGAACAGAGGAGAACAGAAAAGAGGAGGACTGAGAACAGGGGAAAACAGAGGAGAACAGAGGAGAGCAGATAACAGATGAGAAAGGAGAACAGAGAACAGAGGATAAAGGAGAACAGAGGAGAAAAGAGGATAAAGGAGAACAGAGGAGAACAGAGGAGAACAGAGGAGAGCAGATAACAGATGAGAAAGGAGAACAGAGAACAGAGGAGAAAGGAGAACAGAGGAGAACAGAGGATAAAGGAGAACAGAGGAGAAAGGAGAACAGAGGAGAAAGGAGAACAGAGGAGAACAGAGGAGAAAGGAGAACAGAGGAGAACAGAGGAGAAATGAGAACAGAGGAGAACAGAGGAGAAAGGAGAACAGAGAACAGAGGAGAAAGGAGAACAGAGGAGAACAGAGGATAAAGGAGAACAGGAGAACAGAGGAGAACAGAGGAGAACAGAGGAGAACAGAGGAGAACAGAGGAGAAAGGAGAAAAGAGAATAGAGGAGAACAGAGGAGAAAGGAGAACAGAGAACAGATGAGAACAGAGGATAAAGGAGAACAGAGGAGAACAGAGGAGAAAGGAGAACAGAGGAGAAAGGAGAACAGAGGAGAACAGAGGAGAAATGAGAACAGAGGAGAACAGAGGAGAAAGGAGAACAGAGGAGAAAGGAGAACAGAGGAGAACAGAGAACAGATGAGAACAGATAACAGAGGGGAACAGAGGAGAAAGGAGAACAGAGGGGAACAGAGGAGAACAGAGGAGAACAGAGGAGAACCGAGGAGAACAGATAACAGAGGAGAACAGAACCAGTCAACATAAGAACAATATAATGGAACAGAGAAGAGGGGATGAATGGAACCAATACAATAGAATCTACTAAGACAATAGACAGTTATCCTAACCAAGTCCATTCTCTGATATAAACCCATGAACCAATACAATAGAGTACTAAGACAATAGACAGTTATACTAACCAAGTCCATTCTCTGATATAAACCCATGAACCAATACAATAGAGTCTACTAAGACAATAGACAGTTATCCTAACCAAGTCCATTCTCTGATATAAACCCATGAACCAATACAATAGAGTACTAAGACAATAGACAGTTATCCTAACCAAGTCCATTCTCTGATATAAACCCATGAACCAATACAATAGAGTCTACTAAGACAATAGACAGTTATCCTAACCAAGTCCATTCTCTGATATAAACCCATGAACCAATACAATAGAGTCTACTAAGACAATAGACAGTTATCCTAACCAAGTCCATTCTCTGATATAAACCCATGAACCAATGCAATAGAATCTACTAAGACAATAGACAGTTATCCTAACCAAGTCCATTCTCTGATATAAACCCATGAACCAATACAATAGAGTCTACTAAGACAATAGACAGTTATCCTAACCAAGTCCATTCTCTGATATAAACCCATGAACCAATACAATAGAATCTACTAAGACAATAGACAGTTATACTAACCAAGTCCATTCTCTGATATAAACCCATGAACCAATACAATAGAATCTACTAAGACAATAGACAGTTATCCTAACCAAGTCCATTCTCTGATATAAACCCATGAACCAATAATATAGAGTCTACTAAGACAATAGACAGTTATACTAACCAAGTCCATTCTCTGATATAAACCCATGAACCAATACAATATAGTCTACTAAGACAATAGGCAGTTATACTAACCAAGTCCATTCTCTGATATAAACCCATGAACCAATACAATAGAGTCTACTAAGACAATAGACAGTTATCCTAACCAAGTCCATTCAATGACATAAACTCATGAACCAATACAATAGAGTACTAAGACAATAGACAGTTATCCTAACCAAGTCCATTCTCTGATATAAACCCATGAACCAATGCAATAGAGTCTACTAAGACAATAGACAGTTATCCTAACCAAGTCCATTCTCTGATATAAACCCATGAACCAATACAATAGAGTCTACTAAGACAATAGACAGTTATCCTAACCAAGTCCATTCTCTGATATAAACCCATGAACCAATGCAATAGAGTCTACTAAGACAATAGGCAGTTATCCTAACCAAGTCCATTCTCTGATATAAACCCATGAACCAATGCAATAGAGTCTACTAAGACAATAGACAGTTATCCTAACCAAGTCCATTCTCTGATATAAACCCATGAACCAATACAATAGAGTCTACTAAGACAATAGGCAGTTATCCTAACCAAGTCCATTCTCTGATATAAACCCATGAACCAATGCAATAGAGTCTACTAAGACAATAGGCAGTTATCCTAACCAAGTCCATTCTCTGATATAAACCCATGAACCAATGCAATAGAGTCTACTAAGACAATAGGCAGTTATCCTAACCAAGTCCATTCTCTGATATAAACCCATGAACCAATGCAATAGAGTCCACTCTGACAATGTGATGTGTTGTCTTGTCAAACAATGGAGCAGGACCTGTGTGACTCGGGCAAATTGCTTTTCAAACTGGGTTACGTTAACCTGCAAATTAAACCTCCAGAGAGAGATGGGATAATGTGTGAATCTGATATTGAGTGTTTTAGGGGTAATGTGTGAATCTTATATTGAGCGTTGCAGGTTTAATGTGTGAAACTTATATTGAGTGTTTTAGGGGTAATGTGTGAATCTGATATTGAGTGTTTTAGGGTTAATGTGTGAATCTGATATTGAGTGTTTTAGGGGTAATGTGTGAATCTTATATTGAGTGTTTTAGGGGTAATGTGGAAACTTATATTGAGCGTTGCAGGTTTAATGTGTGAAACTTATATTGAGTGTTTTAGGGGTAATGTGTGAATCTGATATTGAGTGTTTTAGGGGTAATGTGTGAATCTTATATTGAGTGTTTTAGGGGTAATGTGTGAATCTTATATTGAGTGTTTTAGGGGTAATGTGTGAATCTTATATTGAGTGTTTTAGGGGTAATGTGTGAATCTTATATTGAGTGTTTTAGGGGTAATGTGTGAATCTTATATTGAGTGTTTTAGGGGTAATGTGTGAATCTTATATTGAGTGTTTTAGGGGTAATGTGTGAATCTTATATTGAGTGTTTTAGGGGTAATGTGTGAATCATATATTGAGTGTTTTAGGGGTAATGTGTGAATCTTATATTGAGTGTTTTAGGGGTAATGTGTGAATCTGATATTGAGTGTTTTAGGGGTAATGTGTGAATCTTATATTGAGTGTTTTAGGGGTAATGTGTGAATCATATATTGAGTGTTTTAGGGGTAATGTGTGAATCTTATATTGAGTGTTTTAGGGGTAATGTGTGAATCTGATATTGAGTGTTTTAGGGGTAATGTGTGAATCTGATATTGAGTGTTTTAGGGGTAATGTGTGAATCTGATATTGAGTGTTTTAGGGGTAATGTGTGAATCTTATATTGAGTGTTTTAGGGGTAATGTGTAAATCTTATATTGAGTGTTTTAGGGGTAATGTGTGAATCTTATATTGAGTGTTTTAGGGGTAATGTGAATCTTATATTGAGTGTTTTAGGGGTAATGTGTGAATCTTATATTGAGTGTTTTAGGGGTAATGTGTGAATCTGATATTGAGTGTTTTAGGGGTAATGTGTGAATCTTATATTGAGTGTTTTAGGGGTAATGTGTGAATCTTATATTGAGTGTTTTAGGGGTAATGTGTGAATCTGATATTGAGTGTTTTAGGGGTAATGTGTGAATCTTATATTGAGTGTTTTAGGGGTAATGTGTGAATCTTATATTGAGTGTTTTAGGGGTAATGTGTGAATCTTATATTGAGTGTTTTAGGGGTAATGTGTGAATCTTATATTGAGTGTTTTAGGGGTAATGTGTGAATCTTATATTGAGTGTTTTAGGGGTAATGTGCGAATCTTATATTGAGTGTTTTAGGGGTAATGTGTGAATCTTATATTGAGTGTTTTAGGGGTAATGTGTGAATCTTATATTGAGCGTTGCAGGTTTAATGTGTGAATCTTATATTGAGTGTTTTAGGGGTAATGTGTGAATCTTATATTGAGTGTTTTAGGGGTAATGTGTGAATCTTATATTGAGTGTTTTAGGGGTAATGTGTGAATCTGATATTTAGTGTTTTAGGGATAATGTTTTAATCTGATATAGAGTGTTGTAGGGATAATGTTTTAATTTTATATTGAGTTTTGTAGGGATAATGTGTGAATCTGATATAAATTGTTGTAGGGGTAATGTTTTAATCTTATATTTAGTGTTGTAGGGATAATGTGTGAATGCTATATTGAGTGTTGTAGGGATAATGTTTTAATCTTATATTGAGTGTTTTAGGGATAATGTGTGAATTTGATATATTGAGTGTTTTAGTGATAATTTATGAATCTGATATATTGAGTGTTTTAGGGATAATGTGTGAATTTTATATTGAGTGTTTTAGGGATAATGTGTGAATCTGATATATTGAGTATTGTAGGGATAATGTGTGAATCTGATATATTGAGTAGTGTAGGGATAATGTGTGAATCTGATATATTGAGTGTTTTAGTGATAATGTGTGAATCTGATATATTGAGTATTGTAGGGATAATGTGTGAATGCTGTATATTTGGAGTGCTACTTTGTCAGAGTGGTGGTGCAGAGAGCAGTAAAAAGCAGCGTCAGCGATGCTGATAATAATGTAATGCTACATTAGCTACATTATCAGCATGTGGTTCAAGTATTATCTACATTATTAGCATGTGGTTCAAGTACTCTATTTAATAATGGAACATAAAAGAGGATTCAAAGTCCTATCATTTACACACACACACACACACACACACACACACACACACACACACACACACACACACACACACACACACACACACACACACACACACACACACACACACACACACACACAGTTCTGTACAACCAACCTTGTGGGGGACACATCATTCAGTAACCTTAGCTAACCTAACCCTAAACCTAACCCTAGCTTCTAACCTTAGCTCCTAAACCTAACCCTAGCTAACCTAACCCTAGCTTCTAACCTTAGCTCCTAAACCTAACCCTAGCTAACCTAACCCTAGCTTCTAACCTTAGCTCCTAAACCTAACCCTAGCTAACCTAACCCTAGCTTCTAACCTTAGCTCCTAAACCTAACCCTAGCTAACCTAACCCTAGCTTCTAACCTTAGCTCATAAACCTACCCTAGCTAACCTAACCCTAGCTTCTAACCTTAGCTCCTAAACCTACCCTAGCTAACCTAACCCTAGCTTCTAACCTTAGCTCCTAAACCTAGCTCCTAACCCTAAACCTAACCCTAGCTAACCTAACCCTAGCTTCTAACCTTAGCTCCTAAACCTAGCTCCTAACCCTAGCTTCTAACCTTAGCTCCTAAACCTAGCTCCTAACCCTAGCTTCTAACCTTAGCTCCTAAACCTAGCTCCTAACCTTAGCTCCTAACCCTAAACCTAACCCTAGCTCCTAACCCTAAACCTAACCCTAGCTCCTAACCCTAAACCTAACCCTAGCTCCTAACCCTAAAACTAACCCTAGCTCCTAACCCTAAACCTAACCCTAGCTCCTAACCCTAAACCTAACCCTAGCTCCTAACCCTAAACCTAACCCTAGCTCCTAACCCTAAACCTAACCCTAGCTCCTAACCCTAAACCTAACCCTAGCTCCTAACCCTAAACCTAACCCTAGCTCCTAACCCTAAACCTAACCCTAGCTCCTAACCCTAAACCTAACCCTAGCTCCTAACCCTAAACCTAACCCTAGCTCCTAACCCTAAACCTAACCCTAGCTCCTAACCCTAAACCTAACCCTAGCTCCTAACCCTAAACCTAACCCTAGCCCCTAACCCTAAACCTAACCCTAGCTCCTAACCCTAAACCTAAACCTAGCTCCTAACCTTAGCTCCTAACCCTAAACCTAACCCTAGCTCCTAACCCTAAACCTAACCCTAGCTCCTAACCCTAGCTCCTAAACCTAAACCTAACCCTAGCTCCTAACCTTAGCTCCTAAACCTAAACCTAACCCTAGCTCCTAACCCTAGCTCCTAACCCTAAACCTAACCCTAGCTTCTAACCTTAGCTCCTAAACCTAGCTCCTAACCTTAGCTCCTAACCCTAAACCTAACCCTAGCTCCTAACCCTAAAACTAACCCTAGCTCCTAACCCTAAACCTAACCCTAGCTCCTAACCCTAAAACTAACCCTAGCTCCTAACCCTAAACCTAACCCTTGCTCCTAACCCTAAACCTAACCCTAGCTCCTAACCCTAAACCTAGCCCTAGCTCCTAACCCTAAACCTAGCTCCTAACCCTAAAACTAACCCGAGCTCCTAACCCTAAAACTAACCCGAGCTCCTAACCCTAAAACTAATCCTCGTTCCTAACCCTAAAACTAATCCTCGTTCCTAACCCTAAAACTAATCCTCGTTCCTAACCCTAACCTTAAACCCCCTAGAATTAGCACTTGGCCTCGTGGGGACTAACAAAATCTCCCCAGTCCGTCAAAATGTAGTTTGTTTACGATTCTGGTCCCCATAAGAATCGTTAAACACGTCCACACACACACACGTCCACACACACACGCACACGCACACACACACACACACACACACACACACACACACACACACACACACACACACACACACACACACACCCCACTCAATGTGAAGTGGATATTTTATGATTGTAATTCCCAGCCTTAACAGCACTAAATAGAACATTGATTTAGACCTTAAAATGTGTGTCTAGTGTGTGTATGCGTGCGTGTGTGTGTGTGTGTGTGTGTGTAATGGGTCTCTCCATATGTAGCTACTGTGTATTGATTGTCCATATTGTGAATCTATGCTGCATTACGACCATCCTGTATCCTAACCACTCTGACTGACCCTGTTACACACACACACGCGCACACGCACACACACACACACACACACACACACACACACACACACACACACACACACACAC
The DNA here is from genome assembly GCF_036934945.1 of Oncorhynchus masou masou. Taxonomy (NCBI): domain Eukaryota; kingdom Metazoa; phylum Chordata; class Actinopteri; order Salmoniformes; family Salmonidae; genus Oncorhynchus; species Oncorhynchus masou. Next base: position 24,773,421 of record NC_088231.1, read on the forward strand.
ACACACCTATCCTAACTCACTGCTCTGATTAACCCCATTTCCATCTGTTTGGTATCGAACCAGTACTGACCTTACCATGTCAAACCAGGACTGACTCGCACCTTACCATGTCTCTAACCAGTACTGACCTTACCATGTCTCTAACCAGGACTGACCTTACCATGTCTCTAGCCAGGACTGACCTTACCATGTCTCTAACCAGGACTGACCTTACCATGTCTCTAACCAGTACTGACCTTACCATGTCTCTAACCAGTACTGACCCGTACCTTACCATGTCTCTAACCAGGACTGACCTTACCATGTCTCTAACCAGTACTGACCTTACCATGTCTCTAACCAGTACTGACCCGTACCTTACCATGTCTCTAACCAGGACTGACCTTACCATGTCTCTAACCAGGACTGACCTTACCATATCTCTAACCAGTACTGACCTTACCATGTTTCTAACCAGTACTGACCCGTACCTTACCATGTCTCTAACCAGGACTGACCTTACCATGTCTCTAACCAGGACTGACCTTACCATGTCTCTAACCAGTACTGACCTTACCATGTCTCTAACCAGTGTCTCTAACCAGGACTGACCTTACCATATCTCTAACCAGTACTGACCTTACCATGTCTCTAACCAGTGTCTCTAACCAGGACTGACCTTACCATGTCTCTAACCAGGACTGACCTTACCATGTCTCTAACCAGGACTGACCTTTCCATGTCTCTAACCAGGACTGACCTTACCATGTCTCTAACCAGTACTGACCTTACCATGTCTCTAACCAGGACTGACCTTACCATGTCTCTAACCAGGACTGACCTTACCATGTCTCTAACCAGGACTGACCTTACCATGTCTCTAACCAGGACTGACCTTACCATGTCTCTAACCAGGACTGACCTTACCATGTCTCTAACCAGGACTGACCTTACCATGTCTCTAACCAGGACTGACCTTACCATGTCTCTAACCAGGACTGACCTTACCATGTCTCTAACCAGGACTGACCTTACCATGTCTCTAACCAGTACTGACCTTACCATGTCTCTAACCAGTACTGACATTTCCATGTCTCTAACCAGGACTGACCTTACCATGTCTCTAACCAGGACTGACCTTACCATGTCTCTAACCAGGACTGACCTTACCATGTCTCTAACCAGGACCTACCTTACCATGTCTCTAACCAGGACTGACCTTACCATGTCTCTAACCAGGACTGACCTTACCATGTCTCTAACCAGGACTGACCTTACCATGTCTCTAACCAGTACTGACCTTACCATGTCTCTAACCAGGACTGACCTTACTATGTCTCTAACCAGGACTGACCTTACCATGTCTCTAGCCAGTACTGACCTTACCACGTCTCTAACCAGTACTGACCTTACCATGTCTCTAACCAGTACTGACCTTACCATGTCTCTAACCAGTACTGACTAGTATCTTACCATGTCTCTAACCAGGACTGACCTTACCATGTCTCTAACCAGGACTGACCTTACCATGTCTCTAACCAGGACTGACTAGTACCTTACCATGTCTCTAACCAGTACTGACTAGTACCTTACCATGTCTCTAATCAGTACCGACCTTACCATGTCTCTTACCGCCATACAATATTATCACCATACCATATTACCACCCTACCATATTATCACCATACCATATTACCACCATACCATATTACCACCATACCATATTATCACCATACCATATTATCACCATACCATATTACCATATTACCACCATACCATATTACCACCATACCATATTACCACCATACCATATTACCACCATACCATATTACCACCATACCATATTATCACCATACCATATTATCACCATACCATATTATCACCATACCATATTACCACCATACCATATTACCACCATACAATGTTATCACCATACCATATTACCACCATACAATATTATCACCATACCATATTATCATATTATCACCATACCATATTATCACCATACTGAGGGACCTCATCATACCATATTACCACCATACCATATTACCACCATACCATATTACCACCATACCATATTACCACCATACAATATTATCACCATACCATATTATCATATTATCACCATACCATATTACCACCATACTGAGGGACATCATCATACCATATTACCACCATACTGAGGGACCTCATCATACCATGTTACCACCATACTGAGGGACCTCATCATACCATATTACCACCATACTGAGGGACCTCATCATACCATATTATCACCATACTGAGGGACCTCATCATACCATATTACCACCATACTGAGGGACCTCATCATACCATATTACCACCATACTGAGGACCTCATCATACCATATTACCACCATACTGAGGGACCTCATCATACCATATTACCACCATACTGAGGGACCTCATCATACCATATTACCACCATACTGAGGGACCTCATCATACCATATTACCACCATACTGAGGGACCTCATCATACCATATTACCACCATACTGAGGGACCTCATCATACCATATTACCACCATACTGAGGGACCTCATCATACCATATTACCACCATACTGAGGGACCTCATCATACCATATTACCACCATACTGAGGGACCTCATCATACCATATTATCACCATACTGAGGGACCTCATCATACCATATTACCACCATACTGAGGGACCTCATCATACCATATTACCACCATACTGAGGGACCTCATCATACCATATTACCACCATACTGAGGGACCTCATCATACCATATTACCACCATACTGAGGACCTCATCATACCATATTACCACCATACTGAGGGACCTCATCATACCATATTACCACCATACTGAGGGACCTCATCATACCATATTACCACCATACTGAGGGACCTCATCATACCATATTACCACCATACTGAGGGACCTCATCATACCATATTACCACCATACTGAGGGACCTCATCATACCATATTACCACCATACTGAGGGACCTCATCATACCATATTACCACCATACTGAGGGACCTCATCATACCATATTACCACCATACTGAGGGACCTCATCATACCATTTTACCACCATACTGAGGGACCTCATCATACCATATTACCACCATACTGAGGGACCTCATCATACCATATTACCACCATACTGAGGGACCTCATCATACCATATTACCACCATACTGAGGTACCGATACGATATGTATTGCGATTCTCATGATACTGTATGTATTGCGATTCTCATGATACTGTATGTATTGTGATTCTCATGATACTGTATGTATTGTGATTCTCATGATACTGTATGTATTGTGATTCTCATGATACTGTATGTATTGTGATTCTCATGATACTGTAAATATGTCTCACTATTTAAAAAGAAGATGGAGAACAAGCTATAGGATCAACGATACTGTATTTTGGAGCATTTACAGCCGACTCGCTACAGCCGGACTAGCTACAGCTGACTAGCTACAGCCGGACTAGCTACAGCTAACTAGCTACAGCCGGATTAGCTACAGCCGGACTAGCTACAGCAGGACTAGCTACAGCTGGACTAGCTACAGCCGACTAGCTACAGCTGGACTCGCTGCAGCTGGACTAGCTACAGCTGAACTAGCTACATCCGGACTAGCTACAACTGACTAGGTACAGCCGACTAGCTACAGCTGGTTAGGTACAGCCGACTAGCTACAGCCGGACTAGCTACAGCCGACTAGGTACAGCCGGACTAGCTACAGCTGACTAGCTACAGCCGGACTAGCTACAGATGACTAGCTACAGCCGGACTAGGTACACCCGGACTAGCTACAGCTGACTAGCTACAGCCGGACTAGCTACAGCTGACTAGCTACAGCCGGACTAGCTACAGCTGACTAGCTACAGCCGACTAGCTACAGCTGGACTCGCTGCAGCTGGACTAGCTACAGCTGGACTAGCTACATCCGGACTAGCTACAGCCGACTAGGTACAGCTGACTAGCTACAGCCAGACTAGTTACAGCTGGACTAGCTACAGTCGGACTAGCTACAGCCGGACTAGCTACAGCCGGTTAGGTACAGCCGACTAGGTACAGCCGGACTATCTACAGCCGACTAGGTACAGCCAACTAGCTACAGCCGACTAGCTACAGCCAACTAGCTACAGCCAACTAGCTACAGCCGACTAGGTACAGCCAAATAGCTACAGCCGACTAGCTACAGCCGACTAGCTACAGCCAACTAGCTACAGCCGGACTTGATACAGTCGGACTAAATACAGCCGGACAAGCTACAGACAACTAGCTACAGCCGGTTAGGTACAGCCGACTAGGTACAGCCGGACTAGCTACAGCCGACTAGCTACAGCCAACTAGCTACATCCGGACTTGGTACAGTCGGACTAAATACAGCCGGACAAGCTACAGACAACTAGCTACAGCCGGTTAGGTACAGCCGACTAGGTACAGCCGGACTAGCTACAGCCGACTAGCTACAGCCGACTAGGTACAGCCAACTAGCTACAGCCGGACTTGGTACAGTCGGACTAAATACAGCCGGACAAGCTACAGACAACTAGCTACAGCCGACTAGGTATAGCCGGACTAGCTACAGCCGACTAGCTACAGCTGCTGACTAACGCTACCAAGCATTTTATTAAATTCTCTCTATATTTTTTTTTACAGTTCAGTACTTGAAGTCAGATATTGAAATAATATAAAGTCCGAAATAATATCTTGATATGTAAATATATTGATTTTCTCCCCCTCTTTCTCTGGGTGTCTTGTAGTCTACTCACTCTGACGTTATAATGCAAAACGCAGTAACTACGTCATTTCTTTTTACTGCAAAATCTGACTTCAAAGTCTTTTTCGGTCTAGACAGACTCCATGATATGTTCTGATCAACTGCCTTGTTCTTGTGTCAGGAAACTAAATACCACATTCATCAGATAATATACCTTGGCCATCACAGCAGATCAAAGATTTTTGACCAACTTGGTAGTTACTGCGTTTTGCCTTTGTAGGACAGACTAGTGATTTACAGTTTCTGCTTTTCTCTACTTAAACCCTTGAATTATTTCATTTCCCCTCCCACCCACCACCCCTCTCTCTAGGTGGCTCGTAGTCTGGCCGCCCCTCTCTACCTGGACATCGCAGGCGACCCCGACAGTGAGCGAGCGTTGGGGAAACAGCGCCTCTCGGTGGCCATCGGTGTCCTAGCGGGCGCCGCGGCAGTCATCCTGGTCATCCTCCTAGTGGTGATGGCCCGCCAGTGCGGCGCCCAGGGCAAGAACGGATACGAGGCCGGGAAGAAAGAACCGGAGGAGGATTTCTTTAGCCCTCAACCGGCCGTGCCACAAACCAGGGGAGGGACGTTGGACCGCGGACGGAAGCCCCGCAGGGACAAACGGAACGGAGGCGCCGGAGGAGCCGGAGCCAATAAAACTGAACGGCCGCTCTACAGCGGCGTCGTCACGGTCAACGGGCTCCGGCGCCACGGCAACGACCACCACGTCGCCAACATCGACGATGACGACGAGGACGTGAGCAGCGCCAGCGAGAGGTTGGCGGCTAGGTACTGCGCGGTGGACGGAGACCCCGGGAGCCCACGCATGGGCGCCAGGCATCACCAGTCGAGCCCGGATCTGGCCAGGCATTATAAGTCAAGCTCGCCGCTCCCCGCGGTGCACCTCCAGCCCTACAGCCCCCCAGCCGAGGGGAAAAAGCACCAGGCTGTACAGGAGCTACCCCCCTCTAACACCTTCGTGGGGTCTGGAGGGTCCAGTGGTAGTGGTGGAAGTGGGAACGCTGATGCCATGTCTCTGGGGTCAGACCAGTGTTCTGAGTATGGATCCCAAACGGGGAATAAGTACAGCAAACAGGTAGGACTGATTCAGCTCAACTGGGCTGGCCTTGTTACCCATCCACCACAGTTGACTGATTAGTGGTGGTGATAATAGAACTGACTAGTGGTGGTGATGATAGGACTGACTAGTGGTGGTGATAATAGGACTGACTAGTGGTGGTTATAATAGGACTGACTAGTGGTGGTGATAATAGGACTGACTAGTGGTGGTGATAATAGGACTGACTAGTGGTGGTGATAATAGGACTGACTAGTGGTGGTGATAATAGGACTGACTAGTGGCGGTGATAATAGGACTGACTAGTGGTGGTGATAATAGGACTGACTAGTGGTGGTGATGATAGGACTGACTAGTGGTGGTGATAATAGGACTGACTAGTGGTGGTGATAATAGGACTGACTGGTGATAATAGGACTGACTAGTGGTGGTGATAATAGAACTGACTAGTGGTGGTGATAATAGAACTGACTAGTGGTGGTGATAATAGGACTGACTAGTGGTGGTGATAATAGGACTGACTAGTGGTGGTGATAATAGGACTGACTAGTGGTGGTGATAATAGGACTGACTAGTGGCCGTGATAATAAGACTGACTAGTGGTGGTGATAATAGGACTGACTGGTGATAATAGAACTGACTAGTGGTGGTGATAATAGGACTGACTGGTGATAATAGAACTGACTAGTGGTGGTGATAATAGGACTGACTAGTGGTGGTGATAATAGGACTGACTAGTGGTGGTGATAATAGGACTGACTAGTGGTGGTGATAATAGGACTGACTAGTGGCCGTGATAATAAGACTGACTAGTGGTGGTGATAATAGGACTGACTGGTGATAATTGGACTGACTAGTGGTGGTGATAATAGGACTGACTAGTGGTGGTGATAATAGGACTGACTAGTGGTGGTGATAATAGAACTGACTAGTGGCGGTGATAATAGGACTGACTAGTGGTGGTGATGATAGGACTGACTAGTGGTGGTGATAATAGGACTGACTGGTGGTGGTGATGATAGGACTGACTAGTGGTGGTGATGATAGGACTGACTAGTGGTGGTGATAATAGAACTGACTAGTGGCGGTGATAATAGGACTGACTAGTGGTGGTGATGATAGGACTGACTAGTGGTGGTGATAATAGGACTGACTAGTGGCGGTGATAATAGGACTGACTAGTGGCGGTGATAATAGGACTGACTAGTGGCGGTGATAATAGGACTGACTAGTGGTGGTGATAATATGACTGACTAGTGGCGGTGATAATAGGACTGACTAGTGGTGGTGATAATAGGACTGACTAGTGGTGGTGATAATAGGACTGACTAGTGGCCGTGATAATAAGACTGACTAGTGGTGGTGATAATAGGACTGACTAGTGGCGGTGATAATAGGACTGACTAGTGGCGGTGATAATAGGACTGACTAGTGGTGGTGATGATAGGACTGACTAGTGGTGGTGATAATAGGACTGACTAGTGGTGGTGATAATAGGACTGACTGGTGATGATAGGACTGACTAGTGGTGGTGATAATAGGACTGACTAGTGGTGGTGATAATAGGACTGACTAGTGGCGGTGATAATAGGACTGACTAGTGGTGGTGATAATAGGACTGACTAGTGGTGGTGATAATAGGACTGACTAGTGGTGGTGATAATAGGACTGACTAGTGGTGGTGATAATAGGACTGACTAGTGGTGGTTATAATAGGACTGACTAGTGGTGGTGATAATAGGACTGACTAGTGGTGGTGATAATAGGACTGACTAGTGGTGGTGATAATAGGACTGACTAGTGGTGGTGATAATAGGACTGACTAGTGGTGGTGATAATAGGACTGACTAGTGGTGGTGATAATAGGACTGACTAGTGGTGGTGATAATAGGACTGACTAGTGGTGGTGATAATAGGACTGACTAGTGGTGGTGATGATAGGACTGACTAGTGGTGGTGATAATAGGACTGACTAGTGGTGGTGATAATAGGACTGACTAGTGGTGGTGATAATAGGACTGACTAGTGGTGGTGATAATAGAACTGACTAGTGGTGGTGATAATAGGACTGACTAGTGGTGGTGATAATAGGACTGACTAGTGGTGGTGATGATAGGACTGACTAGTGGTGGTGATGATAGGACTGACTAGTGGCGGTGATAATAGGACTGACTAGTGGTGGTGATAATAGGACTGACTAGTGGCGGTGATAATAGGACTGACTAGTGGCGGTGATAATAGGACTGACTAGTGGTGGTGATAATAGGACTGACTAGTGGCGGTGATAATAGAACTGACTAGTGATAATAGGACTGACTAGTGGT
>NC_088231.1:24786582-24804082 GCF_036934945.1 Oncorhynchus masou masou
CAGGGGAGAGGAGGGGGATGAATGAGCCAATTTTAAACTGGGGATTATTAGGTGACCGTGATGGTTTGAGGGTCAGATTGGGAATTTAGCCAGGACACCAGGGTTAACACCACTACTCTTACAATAAGTGCCATGGGATTTTTAATGACCTCAGAGAGTCAGGACACCCGTTTAACGTCCCATCCGAAAGACAGCACCCTACACAGGGCAATGTCCCCAATCACTGGCCTGGGGCAGTTGGGATATATTTTTAGACCAGAGGAAAGAGCAACCCTGCTTAGCTTCAGAATCAAGCCAGCAGTGGTATGCAGGGTGGTATGCAGGGTGGTATACAGGGAGGTATGCAGGGTGGTATACAGGGTGGTATGCAGGGTGGTATGCTGCTGGTATGCAGGGTGGTATGCAGGGTGGTATGCTGCTGGTATACAGGGTGGTATGCAGGGTGGTATGCTGCTGGTATGCAGGGTGGTATACAGGGTGGTATGCAGGGTGGTATGCTGCTGGTATACAGGGTGGTATACAGGGTGGTATGCAGGGTGGTATGCTGCTGGTATACAGGGTGGTATACAGGGTGGTATGCAGGGTGGTATGCTGCTGGTATACAGGGTGGTATGCAGGGTGGTATGCAGGGTGGTATGCAGGGTGGTAGGGTGCTATGCAGGGTGGTATGCAGGGTGGTATGCAGGGTGCTATGCAGGGTGCTATGCAGGGTGGTATACAGGGTGGTATGCAGGGTGGTATGCTGCTGGTATGCAGGGTGGTATGCAGGGTGGTATGCAGGGTGCTATGCAGGGTGCTATGCAGGGTGGTATGCAGGGTGGTATACAGGATGGTATGCATGGTATGCATGGTGGTATGCTGCTGGTATGCAGGGTGGTATGCAGGGTGCTATGCAGGGTGGTATGCTGCTGGTATGCAGGGTGGTATGCAGGGTGCTATGCAGGGTTTTATGCTGCTGGTATGCAGGGTGGTATACAGGGTGGTATGCAGGGTGGTATGCAGGGTGGTATACAGGGTGGTATACAGGGTGGTATGCAGGGTGGTATGCAGGGTGGTATACAGGGTGGTATGCAGGGTGGTATGCAGGGTTTTATGCTGCTGGTATACAGGGTGGTATACAGGGTGGTATGCAGGGTGGTATACAGGGTGGTATGCAGGGTGGTATGCTGCTGGTATGCAGGGTGGTATACAGGGTGGTATACAGGGTGGTATGCAGGGTGGTATACAGGGTGGTATGCTGCTGGTATGCAGGGTGGTATGCAGGGTGGTATACAGGGTGGTATGCTACTGGTATGCAGGGTGGTATGCAGGGTGGTATGCAGGGTGGTATGCAGGGTGGTATACAGGGTGGTATGCTGCTGGTATGCAGGGTGGTATGCAGGGTGGTATGCTACTGGTATGCAGGGTGCTATGCAGGGTGGTATGCAGGGTGGTATACAGGGTGGTATGCTGCTGGTATGCAGGGTGGTATGCAGGGTGGTATGCTACTGGTATGCAGGGTGGTATACAGGGTGGTATACAGTGTGGTATACAGTGTGGTATACAGTGTGGTATACAGTGTGGTATACAGGGTGGTATGCTGCTGGTATGCAGGGTGCTATGCAGGGTGGTATGCAGGGTGGTATACAGGGTGGTATACAGGGTGGTATGCAGGGTGGTATGCTGCTGGTATACAGGGTGGTATACAGGGTGGTATGCAGGGTGGTATGCTGCTGGTATACAGGGTGGTATACAGTGTGGTATACAGTGTGGTATACAGTGTGGTATACAGGGTGGTATACAGGGTGGTATGCTGCTGGTATACAGGGTGGTATGCTGCTGGTATGCAGGGTGGTATGCTGCTGGTATACAGGGTGGTATACAGTGTGGTATACAGTGTGGTATACAGTGTGGTATACAGTGTGGTATACAGGGTGGTATACAGGGTGGTATGCTGCTGGTATACAGGGTGGTATGCTGCTGGTATACAGGGTGGTATACAGTGTGGTATACAGTGTGGTATACAGGGTGGTATACAGGGTGGTATGCTGCTGGTATACAGGGTGGTATGCTGCTGGTATACAGGGTGGTATGCTGCTGGTATACAGGGTGGTATGCAGGGTAGTATGCAGGGTGGTATACAGGGTGGTATGCTGCTGGTATACAGGGTGGTATACAGGGTGGTATACAGGGTGGTATACAGGCTGGTATGCAGGCTGGTATGCAGGGTGGTATGCAGGGTGGTATGCAGGGTGGTATGCAGGGTGGTATACAGGGTGGTATGCAGGGTGGTATACAGGGTGGTATACAGGGTGGTATACAGGGTGCTATGCAGGGTGGTATGCTGCTGGTATACAGGGTGGTATGTATGGTGGTATGCAGGGTGGTATGCAGGGTGGTATACAGGGTGCTATGCAGGGTGGTATGCTGCTGGTATACAGGGTGGTATGTATGGTGGTATACAGGGTGGTATGCTGCTGGTATGCAGGGTGGTATGCAGGGTGGTATGCAGGGTGGTATGCAGGGTGGTATGTATGGTGGTATGCAGGGTGGTATACAGGGTGCTATACAGGGTGGTATGCAGGGTGCTATACAGGGTGGTATGCAGGGTGGTATGCAGGGTGGTATGCTGCTGGTATGCTGTTGCACTTCTCCACTCAGATGAGAATTCAGGAACAGACAGTTTCTCAGCAGGACGGTTCACCCTACTTCTCTCTGGTAAAATGTAAAAAAAAAAAGAACTTTAAACCAAACATGATGAAATGTAGCTACATTCTTTCTATGATAAACATTAGAAATGTGATGTCCCTGCAAAGACCTTGCCTTTTCCTTAGTGAGATCATTTAGTTGTGCGGCTCTCAGCCAAACAGTGTTGCACTTCTGTTGTCGTCTGATGAAAATGTAAAGTTATTTTTCTGCTGAATGTGTTTTCACTAATGTATTTTCTGTGAAGGAAAACTGTACTTTTCACATCCCTGATCACTCTCTATTAAAGCCCCCCAAAACCCCACCGTTGACATTCATTATGAAACATGACCCCCTATCAACACACACGTGGACTCACCTGTTCCCGCCTCCTCCGTTGTGCTATTTACATACACACACGTGATTGGTTCAGCTGTTCCCGCCTCCTCCATACACACACACGTGATTGGCTCAGCTGTTCCCGCCTCCTCCATACACACACGTGATTGGCTCAGCTGTTCCCGCCTCCTCCATACACACACGTGATTGGCTCAGCTGTTCCCGCCTCCTCTATACACACACATGTTTGGCTCAGCTGTTCCCGCCTCCTCCATACACACACACGTGATTGGCTCAGCTGTTCCCGCCTCCTCCATACACACACGTGATTGGCTCAGCTGTTCCCGCCTCCTCCATACACACACACGTGATTGGCTCAGCTGTTCCCGCCTCCTCCATACACACACGTGATTGGCTAAGCTGTTCCCGCCTCCTCCATACACACATGATTGGCTCAGCTGTTCCCGCCTCCTCCATACACACACGTGATTGGCTCAGCTGTTCCCGCCTCCTCCATACACACACGTGATTGGCTCAGCTGTTCCCGCCTCCTCCATACACACACACATGATTGGCTCAGCTGTTCCCGCCTCCTCCATACACACACATGATTGGCTGAGCTGTTCCCGCCTCCTCCATACACACACGTGATTGGCTCAGTTGTTCCCGCCTCCTCCATACACACACGTGATTGGCTCAGCTGTTCCCGCCTCCTCCATACACACACGTGATTGGCTCAGCTGTTCCCGCCTCCTCCATACACACACACGTGATTGGCTCAGCTGTTCCCACCTCGTCCACACACACACGTGATTGGCTCAGCTGTTCCCGCCTCCTCCATACATACACGTGATTGGCTCAGCTGTTCCCGTCTCCTCCATACACACACGTGATTGGCTCAGCTGTTCCCGCCTCCTCTATACATTTAAGTCATTTAGCAGACGCTCTTATCCAGAGCGACTTACAAATTGGTGAATTCACCTTCTGACATCCAGTGGAACAGCCACTTTACAATAGTGCATCTAAATCATTTAAGGGGGGGTGAGAAGGATTACTTATCCTATCCTAGGTATTCCTTGAAGAGGTGGGGTTTCAGGTGTCTCCGGAACACACACATGTTTGGCTCAGCTGTTCCCGCCTCCTCCATACACACACGTGATTGGCTCAGCTGTTCCCGCCTCCTCCATACACACACACGTGATTGGCTCAGCTGTTCCCACCTCGTCCATACACACACGTGATTGGCTCAGCTGTTCCCGCCTCCTCCATACATACACGTGATTGGCTCAGCTGTTCCCGTCTCCTCCATACACACACGTGATTGGCTCAGCTGTTCCCGCCTCCTCTATACATTTACATTTAAGTCATTTAGCAGACGCTCTTATCCAGAGCGACTTACAAATTGGTGAATTCACCTTCTGACATCCAGTGGAACAGCCACTTTACAATAGTGCATCTAAATCATTTAAGGGGGGGGGTGAGAAGGATTACTTATCCTATCCTAGGTATTCCTTGAAGAGGTGGGGTTTCAGGTGTCTCCGGAACACACACATGTTTGGCTCAGCTGTTCCCGCCTCCTCCATACACACACGTGATTGGCTCAGCTGTTCACGCCTCCTCCATACACACACGTGATTGGCTCAGCTGTTCCCGCCTCCTCCATACACACACGTGATTGGCTCAGCTGTTCCCGTCTACTCCATACACACACGTGATTGGCTCAGCTGTTCCCGCCTCCTCCATACACACACATGATTGGCTAAGCTGTTCCCGCCTACTCCATACACACACGTGATTGGCTCAGCTGTTCCCGCCTCCTCCATACACACACGTGATTGGCTCAGCTGTTCCCGTCTACTCCATACACACACGTGATTGGCTCAGCTGTTCCCACCTCCTCCATACACACACGTGATTGTTTCACCTCCTGACGTAACAAGATGACTGCAGGTACAGAACGGACTCTGTTTCACCTCCTGACGTAACAAGATGACTGCAGGTACAGAACGGACTCTGTTTCACCTCCTGACGTAACAAGGTGACTGCAGGTACAGAACGGACTCTGTTTCACCTCCTGACGTAACAAGGTGACTGCAGGTACAGAACGGACTCTGTTTCATCTCCTGACGTAACAAGGTGACTGCAGGTACAGAACGGACTCTGTTTCACCTCCTGACGTAACAAGGTGACTGCAGGTACAGAACGGACTCTGTTTCACCTCCTGACGTAACAAGGTGACTGCAGGTACAGAACGGACTCTTTTCATCTCCTGACGTAACAAGGTGACTGCAGGTACAGAACGGACTCTGTTTCATCTCCTGACGTAACAAGGTGACTGCAGGTACAGAACGTAGCTACAAACACTAAAATGTATTAAACAACTTCAAAGAAATTGTTTAGACGATATTGACTGTGTTGAAAAACCATCCCCTGGCTATTTCCAAATAACCCGGTATGTGGAATACACTGTATACCGCCCAAGCCTAATAGTGTCCAATAGGATCTATCTATGGAGATGTATAGGTGAAAAGTGTCCAATAGGATCTATCTATGGAGATGTATAGGTGAATAGTGTCCAATAGGATCTATCTATGGAGATGTATAGGTGATTAGTGTCCAATAGGATCTATCTATGGAGATGTATAGGTGAATAGTGTCCAATAGGATCTATCTATGGAGATGTATAGGTGAATAGTGCCCAACAGGATCTATCTATGGAGATGTATAGGTGAATAGTGTCCAATAGGATCTATCTATTGAGATGTATAGGTGAATAGTGTCCAATAGGATCTATCTATGGAGATGAGATGTATAGGTGAATATTATCCAATAGGATCTATCTATGGATATGAGATATATAGATGAATAGTGACCAATAGGATCTATCTATGGAGATGTATAGGTGAATAGTGTCCAATAGGATCTATCTATGGAGATGTATAGGTGAATAGTGTCCAATAGGATCTATCTATTGAGATGTATAGGTGAATAGTGTCCAATAGGATCTATCTATGGAGATGTAAAGGTGAATAGTGCCCAACAGGATCTATCTATGCTGTGTTGTTCCCACAATTGGTGTGTTTCAGTGAGGATGAGGAGGAAAGAGGATTTACTGCTGCAAGAGAGACTGATTGGAAAAGCAGCTTTACCAAGTATTCCAAATAGCACACTATTCCCTATGCAGTACACTAGCTTCTGAAGGCCTGTGGTCCGAAGTAGTGCACTACACTAGGGAATAGGAGTGCCATTTGGGATGGAGGCAGTGGATAGAGGGAGGAAAATCTACCCGGCGGATTAAATTATGATCAACATCTGTCACACACACACACACACACACACACACACACACACACACACACACACACACACACACACACACACACACACACACACACACACACACACACACACACACACACACACACACACACACACACACATCGGGGGGACACACATACTCATACACACACACACACACACGCAGGTAACCCTGCCCTGATCCTTGCCATATGGTGCTGCCTTAACAGTGGTGGTAGACACCAGATGTTACATTGTGTTAACTAGGAAAGGAGGAGAAGGGTGAGGAGGGGGAGGTTATGGAGGAGAGAAGGGGGAGGTTATGGAGGTGAGGGGTGAGGAGTGGGAGGTTAGTGGCTGAGGAGGGGGAGGTTATGGAGGTGAGGAGGGAGAGGTTATGGAGGTTAGTGGGTGAGGAGGGGGAGGTTATGGAGGTGAGGAGGGAGAGGTTATGGAGGTTAGTGGGTGAGGAGGGGGAGGTTATGGAGGTGAGGGATGAGGAGGGGGAGGTTATGGAGGTGAGGAGGGGATGTTATGGAGGTGAGGAGAGGGAGGTTATGGAGGCGAGGAGAGGGAGGTTAGTGGGTGAAGGTTAGTGGGTGAGGAGGGGGAGGTTAGTGGGTGAGGAGGGGGAGGTTATGGAGGTGAGGAGGGGGAGGTTAGTGGGTGAGGAGGGGGAGGTTAGTGGGTGAGGAGGGGGAGGTTAGTGGGTGAGGAGGGGGAGGTTATGGAGGCGAGGAGGGGGAGGTTAGTGGGTGAGGAGGGGGATGTTATGGAGGTGAGGAGGGGGAGGTTAGTGGGTGAGGAGGGGGAGGTTAGTGGGTGAGGAGTGGGAGGTTATGGAGGTGAGGAGGGGGAGGTTATGGAGGTGAGGGGTGAGGAGGGGGAGGTTATGGAGGTGAGGGGTGAGGAGGGGGAGGTTAGTGGGTGAAGGTTAGTGGGTGAGGAGGGGGAGGTTAGTGGGTGAGGAGGGGGAGGTTAGTAGGTGAGGAGGGGGAGGTTATGGAGATGAGGAGGGGGAGGTTATGGAGGCGAGGAGGGGGAGGTTAGTGGGTGAGGAGGGGGAGGTTAGTGGGTGAGGAGGGGGAGGTTATGGAGGTGAGTAGGGGGAGGTTATGGAGGTGAGGGGTGAGGAGGGGGAGGTTATGGAGAGGAAGGTATTGAAGGGTGAGGGGTGTTGACTCTAACTAGTTGACTCTCTTTCTGACTATCTACTTGACTCTCTAGCTGACTCTCTAGTTGACTTTCTGACTCTCTAGTTGACTCTCTGACTGACTCTCTAGCCAGCTTTCTAGTTGACTCTCTAGTTGACTCTCTAGTTGACTCTCTAGCTGACTCTCTAGCTGACTCTAGCTGTCTCTCCAGCTGTCTCTCTAGCTGACTCTCTAACTGACTTTCTAGTTGACTCTGAGTCTTTTGCTGACTCTCTAGCCAGCTCTCTAGTTGACTCTCTAGCTGACTCTCTAGCTGTCTCTCTAGCTGACTCTCTAACTGACTTTCTAGTTGACTCTGAGTCTTTCGCTGACTCTCTAGTTGACTCTCTAGTTGACTCTCTAGCTGACTCTCTCGTTGACTCTGAGTCTTTAGCTGACTCTCTTGTTGTCTCTCTAGCTGACTCTCAAGTTGACTCTCTAGCTGACTCTCTCGTTGACTCTCTAGTTGACTTTCTAGCTGACTTTCTAGTTGACTCTGAGTCTTTAGCTGACTCTCTTGTTGTCTCTCTAGCTGACTCTCAAGTTGACTCTCTCTAGTTGACTTTCTAGCTGACTTTCTAGTTTCTCCCCAGGTTGGAGAGTAGAGGAGGGGGAGAGTGATGGACAGGAGGAGGGAGAGACCGAGTAGGAGGAAAGAGAGAGAGACCAGGGAAAGAGGGAGAGGAAGGGTTGAGAGACAGATGAGGAGGAAAGAGAGAGAGGAGGAGAAGAGGGGGAGAGGAGGGAAAGGGGGAGAGGAGGGACTGAGAGACAGATGAGGAGGAAAGAGAGAGCGGAGAAGAAGGGGGAGAAAGGAGGGGAAGAGAGACAGAGGAGGAGGAAAGAGACAGAGAGGAGGGAGGATACAGATTGACAGAACGAGGTGTATAGGAAGTGTCTGCTAGAGATGTCAACTGAGATAGATGGAGAGATAGAGAGGATAGAGGCAGGGAATCAGGGGGTTGTGTCCAGCTTGTTTGTTTACTATGGTGTGTGTCTGTGTGTGTGAGAGAGAGAGAGAGAGACTGTGTTAATGCCTACCCCATGTCTGTACTGCTAAAAGGTATTGATTTCTAGCTGCCCAGAGGACTATGAGAGATTTTATATGGACACACACTAGAATATGTGTCAGAGGGAGAGAGACGGGGGAGGTTAGTGGATAGAGAGAGGGGGGGAGGTTAGTGGATAGAGATAGAGCTAAGACCGTGTGTGTGTGTGTGTGTGTGTGTGTGTGTGTGTGTGTGTGTGTGTGTGTGTGTGTGTGTGTGTGTGTGTGTGTGTGTGTGTGTATGTCACATCAAGTAGCAAGGTCAGATAGTGTTGGTATGTGATGCAGTCCCTCTCTCCTCTTCTTGTTCAGTCTGGCCCAGAGTGGCTCTGTCCCCTATGTGCATCTTGTTCCCCACATAGTGCTTTGACTGGTCAGAAGTAGTGACCTAGTGAAGGAATAGGGTGCCAGTTGTGGACACAGAAGTGTGTACCAATATTGTAGGTTATAATGTGTCAAGGGAGAGACACGGGGAAAAGGGAGTGTGTGTGTGTGTGTGTGTGTGTGTGTGTGTGTGTGTGTGTGTGTGTGTGTGTGTGTGTGTGTGAATGAATGACAGAATATAACAAGATGTTTGGTATGATGTATCTGGGTGCAGAGACAAGACGTTCAGTTATTTTCTCTTTGTTGCAAAACTAAGGAACTGAAATGACGAGAATGTCAGGCATGTCGTCCCCCCCACACACTGACAAGCTGTGGCAGGCACACACACACACACACACACACACACACACACACACACACACACACACACACACACACACACACACACACACACACACACACACACACACACAATGAAGAGGCCCCTTGCCAAGATTCATGTCTCACTCCTCCCTTTACATCACAAGGTAGTTTGAAAAGATGTGTGCTTCAAATGGACCATCAATGTATTCACTCTTCTACCTACTAGTACTAATATAATGACTCTTCTACCTACTAGTACTAATATAATTACTCTTCTACCTACTAGTATTAATATAATGACTCTTCTACCTACTAGTACTAATATAATGACTCTTCTACCTACTAGTACTAATATAATGACTCTTCTACCTACTAGTACTAATATAATGACTCTTCTACCTACTAGTATTAATATAATGACTCTTCTACCTACTAGTGTTAATATAATGACTCTTCTACCTACTAGTATTAATAGTACTAATATAATGACTCTTCTACCTACTAGTATTAATATAATGACTCTTCTACCTACTAGTACTAATATAATGACTCTTCTACCTGATGGTATTAATATAATGACTCTTCTACCTACTAGTATTAATATAATGACTCTTCTATCTAATAGTATTAATATAATGACTCTTCTACCTGATAGTATTAATATAATGACTCTTCTACCTGATGGTATTAATATAATGACTCTTCTACCTACTAGTACTAATATAATGACTCTTCTACCTACTAGTATTAATATAATGACTCTTCTATCTAATAGTATTAATATAATGACTCTTCTACCTACTAGTATTAATATAATGACTCTTCTATCTAATAGTATTAATATAATGACTCTTCTACCTACTACTACTAATATAATGACTCTTCTACCTACTAGTACTAATAGTATTAATATAATGACTCTTCTACCTACTCGTACTAATATAATGACTCTTCTACCTACTAGTACTAATATAATGACTCTTCTACCTACTAGTATTAATATAATGACTCTTCTACCTACTAGTACTAATATAATGACTCTTCTACCTGATGGTATTAATATAATGACTCTTCTACCTGATAGTATTAATATAATGACTCTTCTACCTGATGGTATTAATATAATGACTCTTCTACCTACTAGTACTAATATAATGACTCTTCTACCTACTAGTATTAATAGTATTAATATAATGACTCTTCTACCTGATAGTATTAATATAATGACTCTTCTACCTACTAGTATTAATATAATGACTCTTCTACCTACTACTACTAATATAATGACTATTCTACCTACTAGTACAAATAGTATTAATATAATGACTCTTCTACCTGATAGTATTAATATAATGACTCTTCTACCTACTAGTACTAATATAATGACTATTCTACCTACTAGTACTAATAGTATTAATATAATGACTCTTCTACCTGATAGTATTAATATAATGACTCTTCTACCTACTAGTATTAATATAATGACTCTTCTACCTGATAGTATTAATATAATGACTCTTCTACCTACTACTACTAATATAATGACTCTTCTACCTACTAGTATTAATATAATGACTCTTCTACCTACTAGTACTAATATAATGACTCTTCTACCTACTAGTACTAATAGTATTAATATAATGACTCTTCTACCTGATAGTATTAATATAATGACTCTTCTACCTACTAGTACTAATATAATGGCTCTTCTACCTACTACTACTAATATAATGACTATTCTACCTACTACTACTAATATAATGGCTCTTCTACCTACTACTACTAATAGTATTAATATAATGACTCTTCTACCTGATAGTATTAATATAATGAATCTTCTACCTACTAGTATTAATATAATGACTCTTCTACCTGATAGTATTAATATAATGACTCTTCTACCTACTAGTACTAATATAATGGCTCTTCTACCTACTACTACTAATATAATGACTCTTCTACCTACTAGTATTAATATTATTAATATAATGACTCTTCTACCTGATAGTATTAATATAATGACTCTTCTAGCTAATAGTGTTAATAGTATTAATATATGCTTATATGACTATAGATAATATATGCTTAGTGACTATAGAACTCCTGTCTATTGAGTGACTTAGTGACTATAGAACTCCTGTCTATTGAGTGTCTTAGTGACTATAGAACTCCTGTCTATTGAGTGTCTTAGTGACTATAGAACTCCTGTCTATTGAGTGACTTAGTGACTATAGAACTCCTGTCTATTGAGTGTCTTAGTGACTATAGAACTCCTGTCTATTGAGTGACTTAGTGACTATAGAACTCCTGTCTATTGAATGTCTTATTGACTATACAACTCCTGTCTATTGAGTGTCTTAGTGACTATAGAACTCCTGTCTATTGAGTGACTTAGTGACTATAGAACTCCTGTCTATTGAGTGACTTAGTGACTATAGAACTCCTGTCTATTGAGTGTCTTAGTGACTATAGAACTCCTGTCTATTGAGTGTCTTAGTGACTATAGAACTCCTGTCTATTGAGTGACTTAGTGACTATAGAACTCCTGTCTATTGAGTGTCTTAGTGACTATAGAACTCCTGTCTATTGAGTGTCTTAGTGACTATAGAACTCCTGTCTATTGAGTGTCTTAGTGACTATAGAACTCCTGTCTATTGAGTGTCTTAGTGACTATAGAACTCCTGTCTATTGAGTGTCTTAGTGACTATACAACTCCTGTCTATTGAGTGTCTTAGTGACTATAGAACTCCTGTCTATTGAGTGTCTTAGTGACTATAAAACTCCTCTATAACTACAGTGCATTCAGACCCCTTGACTTTTTCCACATTTTTTTACATTACAGCCTTATTCTAAAACACTTTTTTTTTATCCCTCATCAATCTACACACAATACCCCATAATGACATCACAATACCCCATAATGACATCACAATACCCCATAATTACATCACAATACCCCATAATGACAAAGCAAAAACAGGTTTTTAGAAATGTTTGCTAATGTATTAAATATTATATCTGATATCACATTTACACAAGTATTTAGACCCTTTACTCAGTACTTTGTTGAAGCACCTTTGGCAGCGATTACAGCCTCGAGTCTTCTGGGTTATGACGCTACAAGCTTGGCACACCTGTATTTGGGGAGTTTCTCCCATTCTTCTCTGCAGATCCTATCAAGACCTGTCAGGTTCGATAGAGAGCGTCGCTGTACAGCTGTTTTCAGGTCTCTCAAGAGTTGTTCGATCTGGTTCAAGTCCGGGCTCTGGCTGGGCCTCTCAAGGACATTCAGAGACTTGTCCCAAAGTGTCACGAGAATTTCTATTTCAATTTTCTAACTGAACTATTTTATATCTCTGTCTAATTCCTGACGGTTGTAAAGCTCCAGTTCAAGAGTCTCAGCCTGCAAGAGGTCAATTCTTTATTCAGATTTATTTTATTTATTTATTATTTATTCCTCTGCCCCTCCAGTGCAGAGCGAGTCTTTCATAGTTATTCACCCGGCTATGCCCTAACGGCCAAACAGTATTTTTCCACAAAGCAATACATTTTATCTCGTTTTTACAATCTGTCTCCACCCTACAGTGTCCTCTCCCTGAGTGTGGAAATAATTCTAGTTTCAAAACTGGTTTCCTGTTCTTTGTTTCACAGTTGCACTCTGCTTGCATAGATGCAAAGATAAGAAATGGTTGCACTTCTAACTAAGCTGCACATGTTATCAGATTATAGAAATAGATATGTGATTCTAACACGTTTCACACAGTTCAACAGTTTCAGGGTGGAATACTTTAGTCATTACCTTTTAACATTCAAATTCTTCTATCACGAAGCCACTCCGGTGTTGTATTGGCTGTTTGGTTCGGTTCCTCGTTTGGTTGGAAGGTGAACCTATGCCAAGGTCTGTGGCCCTGAGCTTTCTGAAGCAGGTTTTCATCAAGTATCTCTCTATACTTTGCTACGTTCATCTTTTCTCAATCATTACTAGTCTCCCAGTCCCTGCCGCAGAAAAACATCCCCACAGCATGATTATGCCACCACCATGCTTCACCATAGGGCTGTTGCCAGGTTCCCTTTAGATGCCTGTTGGCAAACTCCAAGTGGGCTGTCATGTGCCTTTTACTGAGGAGTGCTGCAGAAGGCCTGATTGGTGGAATGGTGCAGAGATGGTTGTCCTTCTGGAAGGTTCTCCCATCTCCATAGAGGAACTCTAGAGCTCTTTCAGAGTGAACATTGGGTTCTTAGCCACCTCCCTGACCAAGGCCCTTCTCCCACGATTGCTCAGTTTGGCTGGGCGGCCAGCTATAGAAAGAGCTTTGGTGGTTCCAATCATCCTCCATTTAAGAATTATGGAGGCCACTATGTTATTGGGGACCTTCAATGCTGCAGAAATGTTTTGGTACCCTTCCTCAGATCTGTGCCTCGACACAATCCTGTCTCGGAGCTCTATAGACAATTCCTTCGACCTCATGGCTTGGTTTTTACTCTGACATGCACTGTCAACTGTGGGACCTTTATATATACAGGTTTGTGCCTTTCCAAATCATGTCCAATCAATTGAATGTACCACAGGTGGACTCCAATCAAGTTGTAGAAACATCTCAAGGATGATCAATGGAAACAGGATGCACCTGAGCTCAATCTGGAGTCTCATAGCAAAAGGTCTGAATACTTACGTAAATAAGGTATTTTCTTTTTTATTACATTTTTATCTGCAAACATTTCTAAAAAAAACTGTTTTTGTTTTGTCCTTTTGGGGTATTGTCTGTAGATTTTATTTAATATGTCTTAGAATAAGGCTGTAAAACGTAACAAAATGTGGAGAAAGTCAAGGGTTCTGAATAGTTTCTAAATGCTGTGTAAATGTCTTTCTGGAGGACAGGTAGAGTCATCTAATTCATTGGTTCTAAATGCTGTGTAAATGTCTTTCTGGAGGACAGTAGAGTCTAATTCATTGGTTCTAAATGCTGTGTAAATGTCTTTCTGGAGGACAGTAGAGTCTAATTCATTGGTTCTAAATGCTGTGTAAATGTCTTTCTGGTA
This sequence comes from Oncorhynchus masou masou, assembly GCF_036934945.1. NCBI lineage: Eukaryota > Metazoa > Chordata > Actinopteri > Salmoniformes > Salmonidae > Oncorhynchus > Oncorhynchus masou. The sequence continues at coordinate 24,800,851 of NC_088231.1, forward strand.
GGACAGGTAGAGTCATCTAATTCATTGGTTCTAAATGCTGTGTAAATGTCTTTCTGGTAGGACAGGTAGAGTCATCTAATTCATTGGTTCTAAATGCTGTGTAAATGTCTTTCTGGAGGACAGTAGAGTCTAATTCATTGGTTCTAAATGCTGTGTAAATGTCTTTCTGGAGGATAGGTAGAGTCATCTAATTCACTGGTTCTAAATGCTGTGTAAATGTCTTTCTGGAGGACAGGTAGAGTCATCTAATTCACTGGTTCTAAATGCTGTGTAAATGTCTTTCTGGTAGGACAGGTAGAGTCATCTAATTCATTGGTTCTAAATGCTGTGTAAATGTCTTTCTGGTAGGACAGGTAGAGTCATCTAATTCATTGGTTCTAAATGCTGTGTAAATGTCTTTCTGGAGGACAGTAGAGTCTAATTCATTGGTTCTAAATGCTGTGTAAATGTCTTTCTGGTAGGACAGGTAGAGTCATCTAATTCATTGGTTCTAAATGCTGTGTAAATGTCTTTCTGGAGGACAGTAGAGTCTAATTCATTGGTTTTAAATGCTGTGTAAATGTCTTTCTGGAGACAGTAGAGTCTAATTCATTGGTTCTAAATTATGTGTAAATGTATTTCTGGTAGGACAGTAGAGTCTAATTCATTGGTTCTAAATGCTGTGTAAATGTCTTTCTGGAGGACAGTAGAGTCTAATTCATTGGTTCTAAATGCTGTGTAAATGTCTTTCTGGTAGGACAGTAGAGTCTAATTCATTGGTTCTAAATGCTGTGTAAATGTCTTTCTGGTAGGACAGTAGAGTCTAATTCATTGGTTCTAAATGCTGTGTAAATGTATTTCTGGTAGGACAGTAGAGTCTAATTCATTGGTTCTAAATGCTGTGTAAATGTCTTTCTGGAGGACAGGTAGAGTCATCTAATTCATTGGTTCTAAATGCTGTGTAAATGTCTTTCTGGTAGGACAGGTAGAGTCATCTAATTCATTGGTTCTAAATGCTGTGTAAATGTCTTTCTGGAGGACAGTAGAGTCTAATTCATTGGTTCTAAATGCTGTGTAAATGTCTTTCTGGTAGGACAGGTAGAGTCATCTAATTCATTGGTTCTAAATGCTGTGTAAATGTCTTTCTGGAGGACAGTAGAGTCTAATTCATTGGTTTTAAATGCTGTGTAAATGTCTTTCTGGAGGACAGTAGAGTCTAATTCATTGGTTCTAAATGATGTGTAAATGTATTTCTGGTAGGACAGTAGAGTCTAATTCATTGGTTCTAAATGCTGTGTAAATGTCTTTCTGGAGGACAGTAGAGTCTAATTCATTGGTTCTAAATGCTGTGTAAATGTCTTTCTGGTAGGACAGTAGAGTCTAATTCATTGGTTCTAAATGCTGTGTAAATGTCTTTCTGGTAGGACAGTAGAGTCTAATTCATTGGTTCTAAATGCTGTGTAAATGTATTTCTGGTAGGACAGTAGAGTCTAATTCATTGGTTCTAAATGCTGTGTAAATGTCTTTCTGGAGGACAGGTAGAGTCATCTAATTCATTGGTTCTAAATGCTGTGTAAATGTCTTTCTGGTAGGACAGTAGAGTCTAATTCATTGGTTCTAAATGCTGTGTAAATGTATTTCTGGTAGGACAGTAGAGTCTAATTCATTGGTTCTAAATGCTGTGTAAATGTATTTCTGGTAGGACAGTAGAGTCTAATTCATTGGTTCTAAATGCTGTGTAAATGTCTTTCTGGTAGGACAGTAGAGTCTAATTCATTGGTTCTAAATGCTGTGTAAATGTCTTTCTGGAGGACAGTAGAGTCTAATTCATTGGTTCTAAATGCTGTGTAAATGTATTTCTGGAGGACAGTAGAGTCTAATTCATTGGTTCTAAATGCTGTGTAAATGTATTTCTGGAGGACAGTAGAGTCTAATTCATTGGTTCTAAATGCTGTGTAAATGTCTTTCTGGTAGGACAGTAGAGTCTAATTCATTGGTTCTAAATGCTGTGTAAATGTCTTTCTGGAGGACAGGTAGAGTCATCTAATTCATTGGTTCTAAATGCTGTGTAAATGTATTTCTGGTAGGACAGTAGAGTCTAATTCATTGGTTCTAAATGCTGTGTAAATGTCTTTCTGGTAGGACAGGTAGAGTCATCTAATTCATTGGTTCTAAATGCTGTGTAAATGTCTTTCTGGAGGACAGTAGAGTCTAATTCATTGGTTTTAAATGCTGTGTAAATGTCTTTCTGGAGGACAGTAGAGTCTAATTCATTGGTTCTAAATGATGTGTAAATGTATTTCTGGTAGGACAGTAGAGTCTAATTCATTGGTTCTAAATGCTGTGTAAATGTCTTTCTGGAGGACAGTAGAGTCTAATTCATTGGTTCTAAATGCTGTGTAAATGTCTTTCTGGTAGGACAGTAGAGTCTAATTCATTGGTTCTAAATGCTGTGTAAATGTCTTTCTGGTAGGACAGTAGAGTCTAATTCATTGGTTCTAAATGCTGTGTAAATGTATTTCTGGTAGGACAGTAGAGTCTAATTCATTGGTTCTAAATGCTGTGTAAATGTCTTTCTGGAGGACAGTAGAGTCTAATTCATTGGTTCTAAATGCTGTGTAAATGTCTTTCTGGTAGGACAGTAGAGTCTAATTCATTGGTTCTAAATGCTGTGTAAATGTATTTCTGGTAGGACAGTAGAGTCTAATTCATTGGTTCTAAATGCTGTGTAAATGTCTTTCTGGAGGACAGGTAGAGTCATCTAATTCATTGGTTCTAAATGCTGTGTAAATGTCTTTCTGGTAGGACAGTAGAGTCTAATTCATTGGTTCTAAATGCTGTGTAAATGTATTTCTGGTAGGACAGTAGAGTCTAATTCATTGGTTCTAAATGCTGTGTAAATGTATTTCTGGTAGGACAGTAGAGTCTAATTCATTGGTTCTAAATGCTGTGTAAATGTCTTTCTGGAGGACAGTAGAGTCTAATTCATTGGTTCTAAATGCTGTGTAAATGTCTTTCTGGAGGACAGTAGAGTCTAATTCATTGGTTCTAAATGCTGTGTAAATGTATTTCTGGAGGACAGTAGAGTCTAATTCATTGGTTCTAAATGCTGTGTAAATGTATTTCTGGAGGACAGTAGAGTCTAATTCATTGGTTCTAAATGCTGTGTAAATGTCTTTCTGGTAGGACAGTAGAGTCTAATTCATTGGTTCTAAATGCTGTGTAAATGTCTTTCTGGAGGACAGGTAGAGTC